>NC_045435.1:135052183-135112310 GCF_002776525.5 Piliocolobus tephrosceles
TAAGCAAGGAGGTAACCTGATGAGGCTGGCCTTTTGTAAAGGTTAGCCTGGCTGTGGCTTGGGGGACAGTCTGGAGGGCAAGAGGGAGACTCAGAGAGCAATTCGAGAAACCCAGGCACACAAGGAGTGACTGAGACCAGGGCAATACTGAGATATGTAGGCTCATAATTTGGGCCCTGCTCAACCAGTAACCATTAAATATCTCCTCAACATTGATTTAGACATACCTGAAGCTGCTAGAGGAAAGTGAGGCAAGGAAGCCCTTGGGCATCAACTCCAGCCTCTCCTCCACTGCCCTATATAATTCTGTTTTGGCCCTAAAATAATAACCTGATCAAGAAAACAAACCATGCTACGCAGCAGACCTTGTTCCCCTTAGACGGAGGTCTAGGGACCATCTGATGGGCATGTACCCTTCAGGCAGGGTGTGCACACCCCAACTAACACCATGCACAACCTATGCTACAGCTCAGAGCAGCCCTGCCATTGCAAGGGAGGGGTCTCACTTCTACATCTTATATTTCTAGTCATTTCAGTGCCTCCCATATCACACAGCACCCTGGGACAGGCAGCTGACTCATCTTTAATCTGACTCTGATTTGGACTGTGATCATGGTAGTGGGAATTGGGGATAAAAAGAACCATTCAAAGTCCATTAAGAAGTAGAATTAACAAGGCTGGGGGAGTCAGTGCTACCGGCACAGGGAGGCGTGAGGGAGGAAAGCATCACACTTCTGCAACTTCCTGTGGTCTTCCACAAACAGCGCCCCCAGCCCCCAAATAAAACACTCATGAAATTAATAAAAATGTGTACAGCTTTATAGCTTATACTATTTTACTCTCATTATATCATGTGACTGTCACAACAGTCCTATGAGATGTGACAGGTATAATCCCTGTTTCAGAAGTAAAATTTCCAAAAATGACACAATTAGTACACACAGGAAAGTACCCAAACCAAGAACTTCTGAATCCAAATCCATGCCCTTGCTACTAAAATGCATTATCTGTATATGATACAATATTCTAATAGTGTTGTAAACAAGCACCAGCAACTCGTATTACCCCTGAGAACATGCCAGGAGAGATCATTACTGGTGGACCTAGTTGGAATAGCTATGGCCAGGGGGCCAGAGGCCTCTCAAAGAAAATGTTACTTGGGAGTCTAGAATTAGCCTCAAGTCACTGAACTGGAATAAGCCTTAAGTCCCCTTTAAACCACAGAGAAAATGACAAAACACACCATGAATGAAGTAGGAAATTAAGAGAAAGTAGGTGAAGACATTCATAACTTATGTGACACACATTATACCTACCCCATATTCAATGAACTATTATGAATCAAGAAAAAAATCAGTATTAAAATGATTACAGGATATAGACTATGTGTAGAAGGAGAAATTACCAATAAACATGAAAAGATGCTCAACAATGCTAGTGTTTAAAGAAATACAGATTTATGGGAGGCCGAGGCAGGTGGATTACCTGAGGTCAGGAGTTCGAGACCAGCCTGGCCAACATGGCAAAACCCCATCTCTACTAAAAATATAAAAATTAGCCATGCATGGTGGCAGGTGCCTGTAGTCCCAGCTACTAGGGAGGGTCAGGCAGGAGAATCACTTGAACCCAGAAGGTGGAGGTTACAGTGAGTCGAGATCACACCACTGTATTCCAGCCTGGGTAACAGAGTGAGACTCAGTCTAAAAAACAAAAAAAATGCAGATTGAAACAATGATATTCAATTGTTGGTGGAATTTAAAAGGCTGACATTACCCAGTGTTGGCTAGAACAAACAGGCTTTCTCATAGACTAGGGGGGAAAATGTAGCACCATCTATCAAACTTTCAAATGTTCTTACTCTGAAAGTCTGCAACTTCAGCTCTTGAAGTTTACACACTGCACAAGGATTCAAAGGCATATGTAAATGAATGCCTGTTACAGCATTATTTGTAGAGCAAACAACTCAAATGTCCATCAGAACTAATTACTTAAATCATGGTACAGTCATGGTATTATATTTAAAACTATGCAGTTGTTTAAAAGAGTAAGGCAGATATATATTAGGAAAGACATACACCAAACTGTCAATTGTAACATCTACAGAGGGGAATAGCAAGTTGGGGGGTTGGAGCGGGGTGGGGTGGAGGAGTATGACTCAAAAGAGAACTTTTGTATTTTATTTCACATACTTCTACAGTATTAAATTTTCCCAAGGACGGGCATAGATTAATATTACAATTTTTTAAAACCAGTAAGAATGTCGTATTATGAAAAAAACAAAACTCTGGAGCTTAATATTCCTGAGCAAATGAACTGCAATGTAAACATGCTCTACTCTTATTTACTTTGTTTCCAGATAGCTTTCTCTTTCAATATGAGGTAATTACCACCGGATCTCTCATGAAGCATTAATATAGGGGATCCCTAATTCCTTCTTCCAATTTTATTGATAGGCAAATTAGATGTTCCAATTATTTTCTCTGAAGTACTATTTCTAAAATCAGTCCTCAGAGACAATAAATTCTTACCTAGGATAAACTAAAAGAAAACCTGAATATCAATCAACTTCCATTTTTCAAGTCCTAACTTCCTAGCCTTTCTTCCATCCAGGAATCTATAAAAATATGTAAGTTATACCTCAGAGCCTTTGGACCCATGCCATTAGCCATGCAGAACAAGCTTATTAATTTGACTTCCTTGGCGAACACACTGTTCGAATCATCTGAAATGAGCAAGAGGACACAGCAAAGCCCTCTGCAAAGATTTTAACATTTATTTGACTTTACACCTAACACTACCTCTCATTTTTCCAAGCATTCCTGGAGTGTTGACAGTGAGAAGCCCATTAACTTTAATCACTCATGCTACTGGACCCCTCAAATAGCTGTTAACATTTTTTAAGCACCATGTTAAACTTCTTAGATCTGATCATTTTGTAGCTTGTACTATATTTGCACTGTATCATTTATCCAATGGACATGAAGAAGCCAGCATCACATAGACAGCCAGACTAAGATTATTATCCACCAGAATTCTGTAGAGTCAATAGGACAAATCTGACTCAATCTGACATCCAGTCACAGCAGGTCAGAATCCCCATTCAGGTTGGCAAAGGAAGAGCTTTCTGTTTTGTTTTTTTGTGTGGGACGCTGTTGAACACATTCGCATTTTATGAGCCCACTTTGAACATAGCACTACATTTTCAAGATCATTTATTCATCAAACACTTAGTACTAGGTTTCATCTACCATTTATAGAATGCTTATTACATGCAGGAAGAGTTTTAAATGCCTCATCTCATTTACTTGTTCTCCTCACTGCTGCTTTCAGACCACTGATTCCTCCTCACACCTACGAACAAAGCACAAGTCATTGGCTCTGACACCTGCTACCTTGCCTCAAAGGAGTCATAACCCAGCCTCTCAGGCATTCACTCTCATCTGCTGATGATTTCTGAACCAAGCCCCACTTCTATTCTGCCATCTTCCCTGGCAACATGAACTTGAAATTGGCTGATACACCATGCTTTGGCAGTTTTATTCCTGGACCACTTCACTTGCAATAATCTGTCCTCCACCTCAGCCTCCCACTTCAGTAGTCCCACCCTAAACCTCTAATTATACAATGCCACTAACTGCATAATTCCCAAAATCTCCACTTCCAGATTTCCACTAGACTACAAGACTACTGCCACCTGGGTGGGTGGGTAATTTACATGTATATTACATATATTGCTGTATATTACATATATATATATATATGATGCAGTCTGTGTTGCCCAGGCTGGTCTCAAACTCCTGGCCTCAAGCAATTTTCCAGCCTCAGCCTCCCATGGCTGGGATTACACTCATTAGCCACTACACCTGGCTTGACCACCTAATTTTTGTTTTGTTTTGCTTTCTTCCCTTCCTCTGGTGTCCCAATTATTTCACCCTATTGGGAGGTCCAAATCATTGGCTATATTTGAACTGTTCAAATGCCTTCCTTATGGCCCTCTTTACCCAGTGTTGGTTCCACAGTCTCACACATGCACTCAATTCCTTCACCCCGCATTGCCTTACCCAGATTAGTTCCTATTCTCCACATCCTTTGTGCCTGCACAAAACAAGGGAACAAGGCTCATTTTAAATTTATACCCTCACTTTTCAAATAGGCCCTCATTTCCCTTGTCAGTTCATTTCATCACATCTAAAATGATTTCTACACAACTTTTCTCTTCAAATCTCCAATATCCTTCCCACTCTTCACTGGTAACTTTGCTTCTAATTTCACCAATAAAAGAAATAGGTAGAAAAATTCCTTATTCCAACTACCATCTTCACCTATGCCTGTATACTCTACTTCTTCACTCTCCTACATCATCAATTTGTTTTTTCTCTGCTGGATTATTCGTAAGAATCTTCAAATACGCTATCAAAAATGCCTTAAAAAATTCTGTTCCCTGACCCTATATCCCTCCCTAGTGTCCACCCCATGTCTGCATATATCTTTAAGGAAAAACGCAAAAAGAATTGTCTCTCTCCATTTTTCTCCTTCGTCTCTCTTTTGAATCCATTCCAACCAGGCTTGTGTCTCCACGTCTCCACTGAAACCAGGCTGATCTAGCATGCCCATGACCTCCATGTTGCCAAATCTAATGGCCATTTCTCAGTGCTCATTTTACTTAACTCCGCAGTAGCATTTCACCCGGCTGAACATACCCTTCTCCTTGAAACTCTTCCCTCCCATGGCTCTGGGGACATCATATTCCCTGATGTTTTTCATGTCATATTGTGCAGTCCTTCTTGGTTTACTTTGCTGGATAATCCTCCTTTCCTCAGATAAATCTGGAGGAGCCTAGGACTCAGCCTGTGACCTTCTTTCTCTCACTCTTTAGTGATCCTAGCAAGTACCATGATTTTAAATATGTGATGATTCCCTGATGTATATCTACAAAGCTACAACCTCTCTCCTGAGGTCAAGAATTGAATATTCAAACTTCCTGTCAACATCTCTACCTGTAAGTCTAATCAACATCTCAGTCTTAACATATCAAAAGAAGAACTCTTGTCCCCCACTCATACACACATAAACCATTTTCTTCCTCTCTCAGGTCTCTCCATCTCAGAAATGTTGTCACCATCACCATTTATCCTGCAAGAATCTCTTTCACACTCCATATCTGACCAATCAGGAAGTCACATCAAGTCAACTCTCAAAACATATTCTAAGTTTGACCACTTCTCATAACCTCCCCAGTTTCTGCTCCAGTCCAGACCACCATCATTTCATGTAATAATATCATGACTGGTCTCCCTGTCTCCTCTCACCTCATAATAAGTCCATCCTCCATGGTGCAGTCTAAGAGTTCCCCTAAAGAGAATCCTACCATTGCCCCACTTAACATTTTACAATGGCTTCCAATTACCCTTAGGAAAAACTCTAAATCCCATAGTCTGACCACTGGCTACTTCTCTGACTCATCTTCTACCATTCCATTCTTTGTATCACCGACTTTGTTTCCACTGCCCTGGCCTCCTTGCTATTCCTTAAATATACCATTCCTGACCCTGTCACAAGGCCTTTGCACTTGCTGTTTCCTCTTCCTGAACACTCTTCCTTTAGATGTTATATGGTTCACTCCCTCACTTTATCCAGGCTTCTACTCAAATGTCACCTCTTATAAAACTCTTCTTGGATTCTTCTACCTAAAATATTCCCCAGCTAGGTGCGGTGGCTCATGCCTGTAATCCCAGCACTCTGGGAGGCCAAGTCAAAAGGATCAATTGAGCCTAGGAGTTCAAGACCAGCCTGAGCAATATAGCAAAGCCCCGTCTCTACCAAAAATTTAAATTAGCCGAGCATGGTGGCACATGCCTGTAGTCCCAGTTACTTGGGAGGTTAGAACGATCACTCAAGCCTGGGAGGTCAAGCCTGCACGATTGCCATGATTGCCCCACTGCACTCTGGCCTGGGTGACAGAGCAAGACTTGTGTCAAAAAAAAGAGAAAATATTGCTCTTTAGTCGCTATTTCTGTTTCGCATCTTTATTTTATTGGATCAGTCTTGCACTTTCGGAATTCTCGCAGATAACAGCAGCTGCCTGAATCCAAATCTCTCCATACGTTCACCATGGGAGCGCAAATAAAGCCTTCCATAATCCATAACTAGGGGGTCAGACAATACTACAAACTTCAATGTACATATAAGTGATAAAATAAACAGCATAACCCAGCATAGCCAGCCCTAGAATCGGACATCACCTGCATGGAAAAGAGAAGGGGGTAGTGGGGACTTAGGAGTGGTAGAAAACAAAAATATCTTCCAAAAAGAAAGGGTCCCACCCAAAAAGCTAGTAAACCAAAGAAAGCATTCAGAAAAGAATCAAAGATGAAATTTTAAAAGGAGTAAAATTACTAAATACATTTTAAAATGCAAATTCTTTGGAGAAAAATTAATAAAATAGATTACAAAATACTAGCAAAACTACCCGAGGAAGAAAAGAATGAGAAGAACAAATAAATAAGAAACTCCAAAAGAGAAAGAACCATTGAAACAGAAGATATGTGTAAAAGACAATCTTCTACTGACTCAACCAAATAAATTTGAAAATCTAAATAAAAGGGGTAATTTCCTAAAAAGATACATTTTCCCCCTACTTCACCCCAAAACAGATAGTAATAGTTCAGTTTTCATAGAAGGAATACAGAAAATTACCCCCCCAATAAAAACTACCTCCACAAAGAAGCACTAGACCTGTGTGATTTAATAGGTGAAATTCTACCAAAGCTTCAAAGAATACATCATCCTTATGCTGCTTATATTGTTCCAGAGCACAGAAAAAGAAGCATAAACTGCTAAATTCTTTTCATGAAGCAGATATAATACTGATATCTAAACTTTATTTCATAAAAGATTATACTGAAAAACTATATACAACCCTCACTTATGAATATTTACATACATATAAAACTAACAGCACATAAAATATTATTTCATTAACCAGTGAAATTCTTTCAGGAATAGGACAATGTTTCCTTCTTAGACAATTCATTAAGGTAATTCACCATTTCACCAGATATAAGAAGAAAAATCATATGATTACCTTCAGAAATACTAACAGACCTTTCAAATTCAATGCCACTGCTAATTTCCAAAAGCATTCAATAAAATAGAAATTAGCAGTTATTTCCTTGTGAGTATATGTGTGTGCCTGTGCGCATTCCTCAGACATAAAGCCAGCATCTTCATGGAAAACCTAATGCAAAAACACTAGAGGCACTCAACTAAGGTCAGGAATAAGGCAAGGATGCCCACTGTCTCCATCTAACCTTGTATTAGAAGAGACATTAGACAATGAAATCGGATAAGAAAAAAAACAATCAAAGACATGAGAATTGAAAAGGAAATAAAATTATAACTATTTTTAGGTTATGTAAGCATATAACCTGTAAAACCCAAGATAATCAAAGATAAAAATTTTTTTAATTTAGTAAGGTAAAAAGTTATAAAATTCACATACTAAAATAAATAGCCTTCATGTGATATCACAGTAACCAGCTAAAAATATAATGGGAGAGAAGATTATCATAATGAATAAAAACAAAACATGTTTTTTTAAAAAAAACTTTCTGCAGCTGGGCGCAGTGGCTCACACCTGTAATCCCAGCACTTTGGGAGGCCGAGGCAGGCGGACCACGAGGTCAGGAGATCCAGACCATCCTGGCTAACACGGTGAAACCCCGTCTCTATTAAAAATACAAAAAATTAGTCAGGCGTGGTGGTGGGCACCTGTAGTCCCAGCTACTCGGGAGGCTGAGGCAGGAGAATGGTGTGAACCCGGGAGGCGGAGCTTGCAGTGAGCCGAGATCGTGCCACTGTACTCCAGCCTGGGTGACAGAGCAAGACTCCATCTCAAAAAAAGACAACAGTTTCTGCAGCTAAATAAGTTGATTCTTAAGTTTTAAAAAAAATGTAAGACTAGGTCAGAAAAGAGACTGCTGCTTCCAACCAAGATGGAGTAACCTACATGAAACAAACAAAAGACATGAACAACAGTTTTCAAGGCTTTGGAATCAAGCAATGAAGAACAGTGATCTCTGAGAGACAGGAACCAAATGAAGTAGGCCTATGGTTGCTTCCGCTTACCGCCTGGAGCGATTTTCCAGACTTTACAACAGAAAAGGGGAACCTAGGAAGAAATCAGTGGTCTCTGTGAGTTGAGAAGACAAGGCTGGGAGTCCAGGGAGGCAAGACAACTACAGTTCACAAGACAGGTTACTGGAGAGCAAAGAGCTGCCTAGAGAGGAGCTCCGGAGATAGATGCAGAGGGTCTCCCTGTAGCATTCGACTGAGTACTAATTAGTGGATATATGTGAGAAAACCACCCACAGCCAGAATGGGTCCACCACAACAAGGAAACAATTTAACTTTGTAATAACACAGTTTTATAAAGGAGGTCACAGTTTAACTTTATAATAACAATCTATTATTTCCAAAATATGTATTGAATCAGAAAATCTAAAACTACGCTAACTGAGAAAGAGCTAAGATATTCCCAAACATTCCCCATTATTTACGCTTTAAACTTTACCAATAAAATACAAAAGGATTCATATAGTAAAGAATGCCTTGCTCTCTTATGTTGCATGATGGCAGGTGAAAACTTTAAAAGGCTGGATACTAAGAAGAGACTGGAAGCCACGAAAGCTGATACTAGTGGCAAAGTGAAAAAGGGTAAGTAAAGGTGAAAAAGTCCAAGAAGAGGAAACCCCAATGCAGCCGAAATCCTGTCCTGATCAGAGAAACTGGCAGATATTCGCTGTCTACTGTGTATTCCAGAAAAGTCAGATACAAGAGGAGGTACTCGCCACTAAATTCAAGACTGAAAAGGAAAAGGTTCATGCAACTGTTACAAAACCAGTTGGTGGAGACAAGGATGGTGGTACCCAGATGGTTAAACTCTGCAAAATGCATAGATATTATCCTACTGAAGATGTGCCTCGAAAGCTGCTGAGCCACAGCAAAAAACCCTCCGTCAGCACAGAGGAAACTGCGAAGCAACATCACTCCTGGGACCGTTCTGATCATCCTCGCTGGGCGCCACAGAGGCAAGACGGTGGGTTTCCTGAAGCAGCTGGGCAGTGGCTTGTTACTTGTGACTGGATCTCTAGTTCTCAATCAAGTTCCTCTGTGAGAAACACACCAGAAATTGGTCATCACCATGTCCACAAAAATTGATTTCAACAATGTGAGAATCCCAAAACATCTCACTGATACCAAACTCAAGAGGCAGCAGTGGGAGGGCGGAGCAAGATGGCCGAATAGGAACAGCTCCAGTCTCCAACTCCCAGCGCGAGTGACACAGAAGACGGGTGATTTCTGCATTTTCAACTGAGGTACTGGGGTCATCTCACTAGGGAGTGCCGGACAATCGGTGCTGGTCAGCTGCTGCAGCCCGACCAGCGAGTGCTGAAGCAGGGCGAGGCATCACCTCACCTGGGAAGCACAATGGGGAAGGGAGTCCCTTTTCCTAGCCAGGGGAACTGAGACACACAACACCTGGAAAATCAGGTGACTCCCACCCAATACTGTGCTTTGAGCAAATGGGCACACCAGGAGATTATATCCCACACCTGGCTGGGAGGGTCCCATGCCCACGGAGCCTCCCTCATTGCTAGCACAGCAGTCTGCAATCTAACTGCAAGGCAGCAGCGAGGCTGGGGGAGGGGCGCCCGCCATTGCTGAGGCTTAAGTAGGTAAACAAAGCCGCTGGGAAGCTCGAAATGGGTGGAGCTCACAGCAGCTCAAGGAAACCTGCCCGTCTCTATAGACTCCACCTCTGGGGACAGGGCACAGCTAAACAACAACAACAAAAAAAGCAGCAGGAACCTCTGCAGATGCAAACGACACTGTCTGACAGCTTTGAAGAGAGCAGTGGATCTCCCCACACTGAGGATGAGATCTGAGAAGGGACAGACTGCCTGCTCAAGTGGGTCCCTGACCCCTGAGTAGCCTAACTGGGAGACATCCCCCACTAGGGGCAGTCTGACACCCCACACCTCACAGGGTGGAGTACACCTCCAAGAGGAAGCTTCCAAAGTAAGAATCAAACAGGTACACTCGCTGTTCAGCAATATTCTATCTTCTGCAACCTCTGCTGCTGATACCCGGGCAAACAGGGTCTGGAGTGGACCTCAAGCAAACTCCAACAGACCTGCAGCTGAGGGTCCTGACTGCTAGAAGGAAAACTATCAAACAGGAAGGACACCTATACCAAAACCCCATCAGTACGTCACCATCATCAAAGACCAGAGGCAGATAAAACCACAAAAATGGGGAAAAAGCAGGGCAGAAAAGCTGGAAATTCAAAAAATAAGAGCGCATCTCCCTCTGCAAAAGAGCGCAGCTCATCGCCAGCAACTGATCGAAGCTGGTCAGAGAATGACTTTGACGGGATGAGAGAAGAAGGCTTCAGTCCATCAAACTTCTCAGAGCTAAAGGAGGAATTACGTACCCAGCGCAAAGAAACTAAAAATCTTGAAAAAAGAGTGGAAGAATTGACAGCTAGAATAATTAATGCAGAGAAGGTCATAAACGAAATTACAGAGATAAAAACCATGACACGAAAAATACGTGACAAATGCACAAGCTTCAGTAACCGACTCGATCAACTGGAAGAAAGAGTATCAGTGATTGAGGATCAAATGAATGAAATGAAGCGAGAAGAGAAACCAAAAGAAAAAAAAAGAAAAAGAAATGAACAAAGCCTGCAAGAAGTATGGGATTATGTAAAAAGACCAAATCTACGTCTGATTGGGGTGCCTGAAAGTGAGGGGGAAAATGGAACCAAGTTGGAAAACACTCTTCAGGATATCATCCAAGAGAACTTCCCCAACCTAGTGGGGCAGGCCAACATTCAAATTCAGGAAATACAGAGAACGCCACAAAGATACTCCTCCAGAAGAGCAACTCCAAGACACATAATTGCCAGATTCACCAAAGTTGAAATGAAGGAAAAAATCTTAAGGGCAGCCAGAGAGAAAGGTCGGGTTACCCACAAAGGGAAGCCCATCAGACTGACAGCAGATCTCTCGGCAGAAACTCTACAAGCCAGAAGAGAGTGGGGGCCAATATTCAACGTTCTTAAAGAAAAGAATTTTAAACCCAGAATTTCATATCCAGCCAAACTAAGTTTCATCAGTGAAGGAGAAATAGAATCCTTTACAGATAAGCAAATGCTTAGAGATTTTGTCACCACCAGGCCTGCCTTACAAGAGACCCTGAAGGAAGCCCTAAACATGGAAAGGAACAACCGGTACCAGCCATTGCAAAAACATGCCAAAATGTAAAGACCATCAAGGCTAGGAAGAAACTGCATCAAATAACGAGCAAAATAACCAGTTAATATCATAATGGCAGGATCAAGTTCACACATAACAATATTAACCTTAAATGTTAATGGACTAAATGCTCCAATTAAAAGACACAGACTGGCAAACTGGATAAAGAGTCAAGACCCATCAGTCTGCTGTATTCAGGAGACCCATCTCACATGCAGAGACATACATAGGCTCAAAATAAAGGGATGGAGGAAGATCTACCAAGCAAATGGAGAACAAAAAAAAGCAGGGGTTGCAATACTAGTCTCTGATAAAACAGACTTTAAACCATCACAGATCAAAAGAGACAAAGAAGGCCATTACATAATGGTAAAGGGATTAATTCAACAGGAAGAACTAACTATCCTAAATATATATGCACCCAATATAGGAGCACCCAAATTCATAAAGCAAGTCCTTAGAGACTTACAAAGAGACTTAGACTCCCATACAATAATAATGGGAGACTTCAACACTCCACTGTCAACATTAGACAGATCAACGAGACAGAAAGTTAACAAGGATATCCAGGAATTGAACTCATCTCTGCACCAAGCGGACCTAATAGACATCTATAGAACTCTCCACCCCAAATCAACAGAATATACATTCTTCTCAGCACCACATCGCACTTATTCCAAAATTGACCACATAATTGGAAGTAAAGCACTCCTCAGCAAATGTAAAAGAACAGAAATTATAACAAACTGTCTCTCTGACCACAGTGCAATCAAACTAGAACTCAGGACTAAGAAACTCAATCAAAACCGCTCAACTACATGGAAACTGAACAACCTGCTCCTGAATGACTACTGGGTACATAACGAAATGAAGGCAGAAATAAAGATGTTCTTTGAACCAATGAGAACAAAGATACAACATACCAGAATCTCTGGGACACATTTAAAGCAGTGTGTAGAGGGAAATTTATAGCACTAAATGCCCACAAGAGAAAGCAGGAAAGATCTAAAATTGACACTCTAACATCACAATTAAAAGAACTAGAGAGGCAAGAGCAAACACATTCAAAAGTTAGCAGAAGGCAAGAAATAACTAAGATCAGAGCAGATCTTTTTTTGTCTCTACACAAAAAAACCTCCAAAAAATCAATGAATCCAGGAGTTGGTTTTTTTGAAAAGATCAACAAAATTGACAGACCGCTAGCAAGACTAATAAAGAAGAAAAGAGAGAAGAATCAAATAGATGCAATTAAAAATGATAAAGGGGATATCACCACCGACCCCACAGAAATACAAACTACCATCAGAGAATACTATAAACATCTCTACGCAAATCAACTAGAAAATCTAGAAGAAATGGATAATTTCCTGGACACTTACACTCTCCCACGACTAAACCAGGAAGAAGTTGAATCCCTAAATAGACCAATAGCAGGCTCTGAAATTGACGCAATAATTAATAGCCTACCAACCAAAAAAAGTCCAGGACCAGATGGATTCACAGCTGAATTCTACCAGAGGTACAAGGAGGAGCTGGTACCATTCCTTCTGAAACTATTCCAATCAATAGAAAAAGAGGGAATCCTCCCTAACTCATTTTATGAGGCCAACATCATCCTGATACCAAAGCCTGGCAGAGACACAACAAAAAAAGAGAATTTTAGACCAATATCCCTGATGAACATCGATGCAAATATCCTCAATAAAATACTGGCAAACCAGATTCAGCAGCACATCAAAAAGCTTATCCACCATGATCAAGTGGGCTTCATCCCTGGGATGCAAGGCTGGTTCAACATTCACAAATTAATAAACGTAAGCCAGCATATAAACAGAACCAAAGACAAGAACCACATGATTATCTCAATAGATGCAGAAAAGGCTTTTGACAAAATTCAACAGCCCTTCATGCTAAAAACGCTCAATAAATTCGGTATTGATGGAACATACCTCAAAATAATAAGAGCTATTTATGACAAACCCACAGCCAATATCATACTGAATGGGCAAAAACTGGAAAAATTCCCTTTGAAAACTGGCACAAGACAGGGATGCCCTCTCTCACCACTCCTATTCAACATAGTGTTGGAAGTTCTGGCCAGGGCAATCAGGCAGCAGAAAGAAATAAAGGGTATTCAGTAAGGAAAAGAAGAAGTCAGATTGTTCCTGTTTGCAGATGACATGATTGTATATTTAGAAAACCCCACTGTCTCAGCCCAAAATCTCCTTAAGCTGATAAGCAACTTCAGCAAAGTCTCAGGATACAAAATTAATGTGCAAAAATCACAAGCATTCTTATACACCAGTAACAGACAGACAGACAGCCAAATCATGAATGAACTTCCATTCACAATTCCTTCAGAGAGAATAAAATACCTAGGAATCCAACTTACAAGGGATGTAAAGGACCTCTTCAAGGAGAACTACAAACCACTGCTCAGTGAAATCAAAGGGGACACAAACAAATGGAAGAACCTACCATGCTCACAGATAGGAAGAATCAATATCGTGAAAATGGCCATACTGCCCAAGGTTATTTATAGATTCAATGCCATCCCCATCAAGCTACCAATGACTTTCTTCACAGAATTGGAAAAAACTGCTTTAAAGTTCATATGGAACCAAAAAAGAGCTCGCATTGCCAAGACAATCCTAAGTCAAAAGAACAAAGCTGGAGGCATCACGCTACCTGACTTCAAACTATACTACAAGGCTACAGTAACCAAAACAGCATGGTACTGGTACCAAAACAGAGATATAGACCAATGGAACAGAACGGAGTCCTCAGAAATAATACCACACAACTACAGCCATCTGATCTTTGACAAACCTGAGAGAAACAAGAAATGGGGAAAGGATTCCCTATTTAATAAATGGTGCTGGGAAAATTGGCTAGCCATAAGTAGAAAGCTGAAACTGGATCCTTTCCTTACTCCTTATACGAAAATTAATTCAAGATGGATTAGAGACTTAAATATTAGACCTAATACCATAAAAACCCTAGAAGAAAACCTAGGTAGTACCATTCAGGACATAGGCATGGGCAAGGACTTCATGTCTAAAACACCAAAAGCAACGGCAACAAAAGCAAAAATTGACAAATGGGATCTCATTAAACTAAAGAGCTTCTGCACAGCAAAAGAAACTACCATCAGAGTGAACAGGCAACCTACAGAATGGGAGAAAATTTTTGCAATCTACCCATCTGACAAAGGGCTAATATCCAGAACCTACAAAGAACTCAAACAAATTTACAAGAAAAAAACAAACAACCCCATCAAAGAGTAGACAAAGGATATGAACAGACATTTCTCAAAAGAAGACATTCATACAGTCAACAGACACATGAAAAAATGCTCATCATCACTCGCCATCAGAGAAATGCAAATCAAAACCACAATGAGATACCATCTCACACCAGTTAGAATGGCAATCATTCAAAAGTCAGGAAACAACAGGTGCTGGAGAGGATGTGGAGAAATAGGAACACTTTTACACTGTTGGTGGGATTGTAAACTAGTTCAACCATTATGGAAAAGAGTATGGCAATTCCTCAAGGATCTAGAACTAGATGTACCATATGACCCAGCCATCCCACTACTGGGTATATACCCAAAGGATTATAAATCATGCTGCTATAAAGACACATGCACACGTATGTTTATTGCGGCACTATTCACAATAGCAAAGACTTGGAATCAACCCAAAAGTCCATCAGTGACAGACTGGATTAAGAAAATGTGGCACATATACACCATGGAATACTATGCAGCCATAAAAAAGGATGAGTTTGCATCCTTTGTAGGGACATGGATGCAGCTGGAAACCATCATTCTTAGCAAACTATCACAAGAACAGAAAACCAAACACCGCATGTTCTCACTCATAGGTGGGAACTGAACAATGAGATCACTTGGACTTGGGAAGGAAGGGGAACATCACACATCGGGGCCTATCATGGGGAGGGGGGATGGGGGAGGGATTGCATTGGGAGTTATACCTGATATAAATGACGAATTGATGGGTGCTGACGAGCTGATGGGTGCAGCACACCAACATGGCACAAGTATACATATGTAACAAACCTGCACGTTATGCACATGTACCCTAGAACTTAAAGTATAATAAAAAAACAAAACAAATCGTATGTGCATATAAAGTAACACACCCTACCTTTGAAAGAAGAGATTTAATCTTTGCATATAAGAAACCTACTGAATTACCTATATAATCTCTTCTATATATTTAATATCATTACCATCTTATCATCCAGGTAAATGTTTTGTTGGGTTTCCTTCCTGTCTTTAATCACACACATTAATTTAATAAAGTTTAGAATTGGCCACATTATTCTGATTTTTCCACCTAACACGATATCATGTTTCCCAAATCAGTCCCCCAGATCTTTATATAGATTTTAATAAAAGAAAAATGTTGCATCTCAAAAAAAAAAAAAAAAGAGGCAGCAGCTGCGGAAGTCGAGACACTGGAAGGTGAGATCTCCAACACAGAAAAAGAAATACGAGATTACAGAATGGTGCAAGGTTGATTAGAAAGATGTGGACTTGCACATTTTACTACAATAATCAAAGCTGATCCATGTTTGCCCTGACGAATAGAGTTTATCCCCACAAATTGGTGCTCTAAATTTCTTACCAAAAACCTAATAACTGATTTAAAGAAAAAGAATATTCCTTAAAAAATAAAATTTACTTTTAAAAAAGTTTATTTCTCTAGTCAATCTCTATTCACTTTTGATGCAACTACTTCAGTAACTGAAATAGTTGATGACAAGTTAACTCATTGGTCAAATATTCCTACTGACATGTATGCCTTTCACATTTGGAAAGAAGTAGTCACACATATAATTGTACTCTTTCTCCCTGGCTGCCTGCCGAAAGCAATCACAGTTCAATATTACAGCTTCTCCTTCACAAGTAATTAAGAAGTTAATCTTACTTAGAAACCATAATTATCCACCAGACCATAGCACCAACTTAACTGCTGGACATGAGTGAAATCTCAAAGACAAAGGAGCAATACCACATTCAAAGACAACACCAAAATGGTCTTCCTAGTTGTCACATCATCACTGTTTGGAGATGTGTGAAGCCCATCACAACCCATCCATAACAGGGAACCAAGACATCTCAGCTTCTTTAAAACACCAAGAAGCAATGGGGCTGAAGGACACTGGGCACAGTTAAATTCCCAGTTCATCAGGACAAGAGATGATGTCTCAATAACAAGGAGCCTTCCCAAGCTCAAAACAGCTCAAAACTTCAGAATATTCCTTCACTGCTTTGACCGCATGCCAGGAGTGAGATGTCTATTCACTTTTTTTTTTTTTTTTTTTTTTTTTTTTTGAGACAGGGTTTCACTCTTGTCACCCAGGCTGGAGCACAGTGGCATGATCACGGCTCACTGCCTGAACCTCCTAGATTCAAGAAATCCTCCCTGCTCAGCCTCCAGAGCAGTTCAGAGTACAGACTAATGTCATCATGTCTGGCTAATTTTTGTTTTCGTTTTTGATTTTTTAATTTTTTGTTTTGAGATAGACTCTCGCTCTGTTGCCCAGGCTGGAGTGCAGTGGCATGATCTTGGCTCACTGCAACTCCGTCTCCTGGGTTCAAGCGATTCTCTTGCCTCAGCCTCCCAAGTAGCTGGGATTACAGGCGTGCATCACCATGCCCAGCTAATTTTTGTATTTTTAGTAGAGACGGGTTTTACCATATTGGTCCACCTGGTCTTGAAGTCCTGATCTCAGGTGGTCCAGCCACCTCAGCCTCCCAAAGGACTGGGATTACTACAGGTGTGAGCCACCGCGCTCAGCTAATTTTTGTAATTTTTTAGAGATGGGGTCTCACTATGTTGGCCAGGATAGTCTCAAACTCCTGGGCTCGAGCAATCCACCAACTTCAGCCTCCAAAAGTGTTAGGATTACAAGCATGAGCCACCATGCCCAGGTGTCTATTCACTTCTAATCATTTCTTAACATCAGTTAATCATTAGAGAAAGATAAGTTCTGCTTGATTTGACACTGGCATATCAAGTGTCTGCTATGTTGTATGTTATCTTGGAAAGAATCATTACCTATATTTATGAATGGGGGAGCCAGATGTCTTCTAGAATGGATGGATCTCCTGACAAGGCACCCACACCTGAATTATGAAAGTGGCTGCCCACTCTCTGTAGCAGTCCTCCGTGCCTAACAGGCTGAACACAATCGAAACTCAGACTTTTCCTAATATAGCAGAGCCACAGCCCGCCTGGATATAACATCTTTTGGGGAACTATATTATTTTCAAAAGTCAACAGCCACTTTTACCAACCTATTCTCTCTCCAAGTTGGCTCTCAGAGCAAATTCTGAAATTCTTAAGAATACTGCATATACTGAAGGCATTTGAAATTGAGATGGCAGCAGCAGGCCAACTCCGAGGCTATTTCCAGTCAGCCCCTGTAGGTCTTATACAATACTTTTTAGTGGTTAGCATACCTTAGAAACTTGCTGTGTGCACAGTACCATTCTGGAGAATACAGAGATTTACAAAGGAAGACAGCACCATTTCTGCCCCTGAAAAACATATACTTCATCCTAATATCCTAATTTTAAAGTAATCTAACTACGGCTGCACCTGAACTTTAGCTTAATAATTTCAGTCACTACAGGAGTTGGGGGTAGGGGGGTTGCCCTAAAATAACTTTTCTATCCATCTCCCCATACCAGTCTCTAGAGTTTGCCTCATCTTCTGTGCATTTGGATTTTACATTATCAAAAGAAAATCAACATGCTCCTTTAAAAAAAAAAAAAAAGAAAAATCCCTTGTTGAAAAGAAATTGACAATTTTCCTTTTCCTGTGTATCTTAGGATGAGTGACTCCCCTAGAGTGACTTCATAGGTAATTGAATTTCATATGAAATTTACCAAATAACAAAGGTCTAATATACTCTACAGATCATTCCATATAGCTGAAATCCCTATCTGCCTGCCTGAGGCTTTTAAACAAAATGTCACATGAAGAACTGGCATATTTAGAATAGGGAAGTATTGTCCTCTGCAAAATGTGTCCGCATTGCCCATAGCAGAGGTGGAGAGGAGACATTTCAAATACCATATATGATATCTTCCCTAGTGGTCTAGTGGCTAGTATTTGGCACTCTCATGTACCATATAAGAGGCAAACAATCCAATTTTTCAACAACTTTGTGGTTCACATAGCACAAACTTATTGATTTTTAGCTAAGGCAATGAATGGGCTCTGTGCTCAGACCAGAGAGATGGAGAACAGGGAGAGAGAGAAAGGTTGAACAGAGCATTGAGTCCAGGGTTACTTACACTGGGTCACAGAGCAACCCTAGCTAGGGGGTAACAAGGCATATTTTGATTAGCCCCTCTATAAGCCAGGTTCTGAAGACACACTGAACCCAGGAGGGAGTCTCAAAGGCTACTGGCTATTTATCAAAGCCAACTCATAGCTCAGATTCTAAGCCTTGGTTCTAATTGCTAGCATCCCATCCCCCCATACCTGAACCTTTCACTTGCCCTACCAAACCCTTCCTTCAGCACCTTCGTTTCCTTCTGTCACTCATACAAAGAACAAGCTTTGAAGCAGAAATATGTTTGGGGGAAAAACAGCAACCTGTACCGGCTATCAAATAAACACATCTCCAGACCTCTGAATAAAGAAGGGAAAAGAAAGTGTCTGGCAGGGTCTCTCCCCCTTTCCTCTCTGATACTAGATTTTTATTTCCCACCTCATTCAAATAAAAAAGATAACCCACAGAGTTATGCACCAGACTGTGTGCAAAAATGAATATAGTTAGGGTTGTAGTCTGCTCTCTGTTCATTTTGGTAATTTCCATAAGCAAGCTAAGAGCACTCACGTAGTTAGTTTTCTTTTCTAAAGCTAAGGAGCTAATCTTAAGCAAACAGGCACTTCCTATGTCTTCAAGCATTTGACTCAACTAGAGACAGTACATAAACACAGTGTTTGGTGAGCTTGTAATGGTATCTGATAACACTCTAGAAACATCTCTTAATGAATCAGCAGAATCTATCTGAGTTAGGGCTGTCACCCTCCATATTCTGGTTAGGGGCCCATCACCCACATAGTTCAATGAAAGGCCTTGATGGTATTGCTTTAACAAGCTTATGATGAGGACACTCACTAGAACTAGAGAAGCTGTTGTCATGATCTGAAAACTGTATATGAGCAAGGCACTGTGGCTCTTGCCTATAATCCAACACTTTGGGAGGCCAAGGTGGGAGAATCCTTTGAGGCCAAGAGTTCAAGATCAGCCTTGGCAACAGAGTGAGACCCTATCTGTACCAAAAAAAAAAAAAAAATTAATTAAAAAATTAGCTAGTCAAGGTGGCACACACCTGTAGTCCCAGCTACTCAGGTAGCTGAAGTAGGAGAATAGCTTGAGCCCAGGAGTTGGAGGTAGCAGTGAGCTATAATCGCACCACTGCACTCCAGCCTAGGTGACAGAGTGACACCCTGTCTCTAAAAAATTTTAAAAATAAAAACTATATATGTATATATACAAGTCTTTTTTTTTTTTTTTTTTTTTTTTAATCTTAAACCAGAGATTAAAATAAGAGGCCAAAGATAATGGAGACACATTGCAACCAAATACCCCCGGCCCCAGTGGGATCTCTAAATTTTTCTTAGATTATTACTGCCTTTCAGGCTTATGTTTTTTGTTTGTTTGTTTGTTTGTTTGTTTGTTTGTTTGTTTTGAGATGGAGTCTCACTCTGTCGCCCTGACTGGAGAGTGCAGTGGCATGATCTCAGCTCACTGCAAGCTCCACCTCCCAGGTTCAAGTGATTCTCATGCCTCAGCCTCCAAGTAGCTGGGATTACAGGCGACCACCACCACGCCAGGCTACTTTTTGTATTTTTAGTAGAGATGGAGTTTCACCATGTTGGCCAGGCTGGTCTTGAACTCCTGACCTCAGGTAATCCGCCCACCTTGGCCTCCCAAAATTCTGGGATTACAGACATGAGCCACCGTGCCCAGTTCAGGTTTATGTATTTCTTACCTTTCTTCTTTTTTCACAATAATTAAAAAAGGCATTAAATCTTTGCTTCTGATTGAAAAATCTCCAATGTTTTATTAATAAACAATCATGGTGTGCCAGTGCCATCGTAGGACACTAGTGTAGATTATAAGGATGCCAAGTGGAATGAGACACTGTCCCTGTTACGTAAATTTCCTAGGAGAAACACACTCTGATATTTTCAGTAGTTAAATTCTAGAAAGGTTTTCTGGCTAAGTACATACCTTGTGTTTTCTACATCCTTTTCAAATCTAACTATTTAAAATAAAAGAACAAAAGAGCAATCTACAAAAACGTATGTATATCTCTTTTGTAACCTGTGATTTAATCAATTTAGACAACTGCCTTTGGTTAGATTTGGGTAACTAAGAATATGCATGGAGAAGTAAATCCTGACCTAATTCTATCACTAACTAACTGCTGAAACCTTTTGCTCTCTTTCTTCTTTTGCTCCTTTCTCCCACTTTCCATAAGCCAGTCAAAGTATTCAACCTCCACATTATTCTAGCTGCAGAGACTTCTGCTCCAGATATTAATGTCTATAAAAATACTATCTTCCAGCAAAACCTTCCCTGTCTCTCAAAACTAGGAGGCATTTACCCATTCCTTTTGTATCTTCTCCCACTTAGTTGTGTGTGCCTCAGGCAGGGACTACGACTTATTTACCCTGCTATCCTTTGCAAGCAGTATAATGCATGATGCGTAACAGCTACTAAGCAGTCAATAAACATTAGCTCCATGAACTTCCCCTCCAACATTTAGCTTAATATCTCTACATGCTAAATGCTGAATTTTTACTGATTGGCTGATATAAACTCTTAATTTGCCAATCATTAGAGGAAAAGCATTACTATCAAGTTTGCACCACTATTGTTTAGGCTATTATGTCTTCAAACTATTCTAGCAAAATTCAGGCTATGCAACAAGCAGAAGTAAACATTAATGAGACAGTGCACTTATGATACCAAAGCATTCCTCAGCCAACTGTCTTTTACTCCCTGCTATAATCATTCAGTTAATATTTGTCAACCAATGAATTGAATAGTGATGCATCATAAACAGTCTGATGACGGTACCAACTATAAAGATAAGAAAGGACATGTGCTTATGTTCAGAAAACAATCTAGCAAAGGCAGCATAGGAGAGGGGATTCAACTGGGGCTAAACGCAGGGTGCCTGATTATCTTGGCTAGTTCGCTCTTCCACAAGTGTAAAGAAACCTATGATGCTCATCCACCCTAATGGAAAAGCATCTTTCCTACTGAAATTACCTTCCAGCTGCATAATGTCTGAACTATAGGCCTCTAAAAAGAGATTTCAACCCTTTGGTAAAGACTCCCTGAACACCTGCTGTAACTCAGGTTCTATACTAAATAACAAAAGAATAAGACCTCAGATACTCACAGTCTAGTCTAAATGTCGGCAAACATTTTCTGTAAAGAGCCAGATAGTTAATGTTTTAGGCTGTGTGGTCCATACAGCCTCTGTGGCAATCACTTTTGCAAGCAGAGCAAAAACAACATTAGAAAATACGTACACTATTAAATATGGCTGTGTTTGGGTTGTAGTCTGCTTTATATACAAAATCAGGCAACTGACTGAATTTGGCTCACAGGGCGTAGTTTGCCAACTCTTGGTATTCAGGTACATTTTTTTAAATTGCAAAACAGTGAGCTGTATGTTAATGAAAGCTTCCCCTTGGATTTGTATAACATCTCATAATTTATGAAGCTATTTCATATATATTAGCTCAAAATTTAATCCCTCATACCAACCCTTTAAAATAGGTAGGTCTTATTATCTTCATTTTATAAATAAGAAAACTAAAGTTCAAATAAATTAATTTCCTTAAGTCATCATACAGGTTGAGATGGAGCTAAGATTTGAGCTTCCGCCTTACAGGCACAGACTACTAAGTGCTCACCAAAACTTACTTCCTCTTCCTCCAGCGCACACAGCCGGACTGCATTTTCCAGACTCCCTTGCAGTTGGGTGTGGCCATGTGATTAGGTTCTGGTCAGTGGAATTTGGGCTTTGCCCTTTAAAAGGTCCTCATAAAAATTGGCTAACATGATCCTCTGCTTTCTTTTCTCCTTCCATTTGGCCAGAAGGAGGTACTCCTAGGGTAATCTTTTGGGTGACATGTTGACAACAGCAGAACCACAAGACAGAAGCAACCTGGGCCCCTGAATCACCTCTTGGAAGAGAGCCACTCAAGCAGGAACACTTGTATTAGGCTGGCAAAGCAGTAAGAAATGTGTATTAAGCCACTGACAGAGAGAGCTTTATCTGCATGTTACTTTAGCTAATAGAGTCTTGCACCCAGGTCCAATGTTGTTTGCATTCAACTATAGCCAAGATGCAAAGGATGAGTTTACCAGGCCAATGAGACAGAAGAGATCATATTTCAGACAGGGGACATTCAGGCAAAGCAAAGAGTGCTTTCAAGAAAGAAGAAATTGTTCTAAATTGTTAAATAGTAAACTAGCAAGACAGTGGAAGGAGAGGCAGCAAAGATAAGCACTGGGAAAGACCTGTGTCAACACCACGGTAAAAGGACTAGGAGAGAACAAGAGACAGCAATTAGATCTGCCTTTAGCACACTCAATCTAAGGAAGAAGAGGCTGGAGGCAGGGAGATCAGCTCTAGAGTCTGATTAGCACTGGCCTCATCAGAGCAGAGCTGTGAGCCAGCAAAATATTTTCTTTATGTACCCTGATTTTTAAATAAATCTGATTTTTTCTAATTATAAATGTAATATATCCTAATCACAAATGTATAAAGAAGTATGAAGAAGAAAATAAATCACAAATAATCTCATACTCAAAGATAACCAGTATTAATATTTCAGAGCATAAACTTCTGAGCTTCTTTTACCTTTCTCTTTAGCAGATATGTTTAGGCATGAAGAAAAATGGAAATATAAGATAATATTTTCAATTAACTACAACCATCAGCATCTTCTCATGTCAATCACCATAGATATTCACATCACTATTAGTAGCCTTGTGCACATGGTATAGATGTGCTATCATTTTTTAAAATCAATTGTCTACTAGTATATACTTAGACTGCTCCCTTTTTCTTGCTATTACAAAAACTATGGAATAAACTTTCTTATACATATATCTTTGTGCAAATGTACAAGTAATTTGACAGGACTAATTTCTGAGACAAAGAGTTTTTCTACTGTCAAAATGCCCTCCAGGGAGATGGTACCAATTCAGATTCCCACTAGTGGTGTATAAAAGTGCCAATTTTCTCACACCTTTGGTGACACTGGATGTCATCTTGTTTTTCTTTTAATTCTTTGGCAATCTTGTAAGGCAAAAACATATATATCTATCTCATTCTCTTAATTTTTGAGAACACAGTTATTCAATTTTTTAGTTCTCTTCTTTGTATTTTAAAATATTATCTCTGGTCTATGGATGATCCTAAACATATATTTATTATCTTTAAAGTTACAATGTGCCTAATTTATACAACTGGGCTAAGTGAATAGAAGCAGAGTCACTTTTGGATTTGAAAGACTTAGTGTGAAAGAAGTAAACACAAATAATCAGATATTAATTCTCCTCAAGGGGTATCAACGATGGTGAGTGAACTAGCATTGTGAGAATTTAGTAGATAATCTATTTCTGCATTTATGTGCTCTAAATAACAAGCCATATACTTATTAAAATTAGCTAAGGATTTGTTTAAGTTATTGCTTCCTTGGTGTTTTTCACACCTTTATCATATGCTTGACTTATCTTTGGTTTTGGTTATATACTAGCTAGGGCAAAGGGTAAATATACATGGAAGCTTAGAGAAAAAATGCAAGTAGAAAACTGATATAGGTTGTCAAACCTGAGAAAAAGGAAAGGATGAGATACAGATGAGTGTGTGTGTGTGTGTGTGTGTGTGTGTGTGTAAGACAGATACTAAAACAAGCAGGCATGTATTATTAGATGTATTTCAAGGTAACATTTATTAAAGGCCTATGTACCAAGCACTGGACAAGACTCATTATCCACATTATTTCGTCTTATCCTCACAACTCTTTGAAGTACACAGAATCCATATTTTTAAAATGATGCCCAAAATTCGTATTTTTAAATTGTGTGCCAGAGAAATTGACCAAGGGATTAGCCAAAAGCTCAGCCACTATTAGAACTGTAGCTTGTCTTTTGCTATAATTTTATTCCAAATTCCATACTCTCCCCCACTGTATACTAAAAAAAATCCTGGATTAGAATTTCCAGTGCTCTCCCTGACACCAGTGTTCCTCTTCTCCCATGTAGGGGTACAAAGAAACAAATCAATGATAAAGTAAAAAGGGGAATGGGTTGCATGTGAGAATGAGGGATGGTCCCAGCAACGTTAATAAAGGAATAAGAAAATAAATTATCTATTGAGTATATGAGAAATTAAATTGAAGGGAATATAACCTTGGAATAGTGTCAGAAAAGTCAGGAATAAATAAGTTCAGGATAAAGAAGTAGCACAATAAAATAATGGCATGAAAAAACATACATATTTGTAAAATGAAAATATTTCTAAAATGGAAAATAATAACTAGAAACCACATAATTATAAAACTGGCTCAACTGAGAAATATTATGTCCACCCCCTTAATCTTAACCTGCTGTTAAAGGAACACTTTCTCCATTGTGTTAATATTCTTAACAATCACATGCCAACTTCCCCACCACTTTTTAAATGCAGTAACCAAAACTGAACCCTTTCATCAAACAAGAGTCACATTGGCCGAGCACAGTGGCACATGCCTGTAATCCCAGCACTTTGGGAGGCTGAAGTGGGTGGATCACCTGAGGTCAAGAGTTCAAGACCAGCCTGGCCAACATGGCAAAACCCCATCTCTACCTAAAAAAAAAAAATAGTGAGGCGTGGTGGTGTGTGCCTGTAATCTCAGCTACTCAGGAGGCTAGGGCAGGATAATTGCTTGAACCCAGGAGGTGAAGGTTGCAGTGAGCCACACCACTGCACTCCAGCCTGGGCAATAGAGCAAACTCCATCTCAAAAAAAAAAAAAGAGTCACATCACCCAGCAAATACAAAGAGAATTCTAGTCAGGAACTGCTAACACTATTTGCACTAACAATCAACAAGTTGAGAACTTTCATCAGTTTGTGGCTCTCTGTGAACCTCATCGGGGCTTCTGCCAGGCCTGCCAATATTTGCTTCACTTTGCTTTTTTCCTGTTCTTAATAACACTTACCTGAGCTTAGAACAAGAAAAATCACTGGACTTAGAAAGATCCCCTAGCCCAACACAACGGGTAGACAACTAACTCCAAGGTCTGGCAGCTAATAAAGGTCAGAGACAGATACAATCAACCACTGATTCTTATCTTTGTGGGCATGCATGGGGTTTATAAACCAAATACATTCTAAATTGTATTTCTATGTAAAAAATAAGATGAATTGAGAAAACTGGGGAAAAGATGTCTGAAAACACAAAGGACAACTGTGGAGAGATTACAATAAATAGGAGAGGGTGAGTGTTGAGAGGGGAAAATAAGAAACGTGAGCCTAGGCTCGGTGCGGTGGTTCACGCTTATAATCCCAGCACTTTGGGAGGCCCAGGCGGGTGGATTACCTGAGGTCGGGAGTTCAAGACCAGCCTGGCCAACATGGTGAAATCCTGTCTTTACTAAAACTAAAAAAATTTGCCGGGTGTGGTGGCACACGCCTGTAATTCTAGCTACTTAGGAGGCTGAGCAGGAGAATTGCCTGAGCTCAGTAGGCAGAGGTTGCAGTGAGCTGAGATCACAACACTGCACTCCTGCCTGGACCTCAGAGAAAGACTCTGTCTAAAAGAAAAAGAAAAAAAAGAAAAGAAAAGAAAAGGTGAGACTAAAGAGCAGAATGAGATGGCTTCATTCTTCATCCATTGTATCCTTCCTTTGTCCCCTTGTGCATAACTGGGGACTGTTTACATGTGTGTGTGCATGTATGTACTACATGCACTGACACCTCTGGAAAGACGCAAATCCACATGCCAAAAATATCAATCATGGTTATGCCCAAGGACTGGGCATAGCCACTTGCTTTCATCCACCACTTCTTCAGAAAAAAAAGGCATACATTTGTGGTCAAATACAGTAAGTAGTAGTGAGAGAATATGAAATAAGTTGAGAATGACTATACACAAACATTAAATAGAGGACTGGCTAAGACTTTTTTTAAATAAAATAAGAATTAAGTAGCAAATAAAAAACTTGAAGGCCAGGCACGATGGCTTATGCCTGTAATCCCGGCATTCTGGGAGGCTAATGCAGGAAGATCACTTCAAGCCAGGAGTTCAAAACCAGCATGGGCAACATAGTGAGACCCCCATCTCTACAAAAAATACAAAAATTAGCCAGACATGGGGGCATGCATCTGTAGTCCCAGCTACTCAAGAGGCTGAGGTGAGAGGTTCATTTGAGCCCAGGAGGTCAAGGCTACATTGAGCCAAGATTGTGCCACTGTACTCTAGCTTGGACAACAAAATTTGTATGTTCTTATTCTCTCATTTTCTTAGTTGATTTTCTGGCCTTCTCATTTTTAAAACCATCAGTGAGAACATGAGAAAATAAATTAGTAAATAAAAGGAATACAAAAATGAGAAAATAAGGAAGGTATAATATCATTGAAATTAAGATTAAAACCTCAAAATCAGAAGAATACTCATGATGTGAGAGGCACCTGTTTACTAAGTCCAACTGAAGACCTGCCTCCTGTTCATACTGTTCATATTTCAACAAGTAGAAATAGGAAGGTGGATATATGAAATGGCTCACACGATGTATAGTCCTCATTCTCTTTTGTTAACCACATAAAAGTTTAATTTCTTTATGAGACCTACATCAATGGCGTAACTCCTTTCTGTTTACATGCATGTGTGCATGTATGTACTACACGTACCAACACCTCTGGAGAGATGCAAATCCACATGACAAAATATCAACTATGGTTATGTCCAAGGAGTGGGAAAAGCAAGGAGAAAGTTCATATTAGCATTTGATATAAATCAAGATTGCTTGTTTTTTTAAACCAGTCCTTGGGTATAACCTTAGACATTCCAAATAAAACAAAGAAAAAAGATTATAAAGGGCAAATGATGAACTTAGACATAAAGATGAAATGCAAAGAGAAATTATAAAAGAGGAATGAAATTGTCCTTTAAAGCTGCCTTTTATTTCATCTCTTCTTTTCTCATTTGGTTTTATTTCACCATCCTGAGTTAATCCATAAATGCAACGTAATTCCAATCAAAACCTCAACTTCTGGAACTAGACAGGCAGTTCTAAAATTTATCTGGGGGAAGAGGGTTGCCTCAGAGCCCTGCTTGTATATTTTCTCAAGTTTTATCTTTATACACCCTCCCTGATAAAACTGAACATACTCACGTGGATTTTAAAGAAAAGCAAGAAGCAAGAGGTCACTGGATTAGACAAAAACCTTATGTAACACACATCTACAACCATGACTTATTCTTTAAACAGATCGATAGAGACAATCATTCACCTTTCTTCAGAGAGACAGCTGAAGTAACTCTAGCTCACTCATGGTAGCTTCTGTTTTGCTGACAAGTAATTAGAGACAGTTACAGATCATTTGTCAAAACTTCAATGGGTAGGGTTCATGGCCCTGATCTGAACCAATCTCTCAAGCAGATGACAAGACCCTTTCCCTTGGGCTGTGTAATCTATCTTTCACAGCACTTCTAGACTCTTTCCCCCAAAATACCACTTTTACATCACACATGTACCCCAAAACTTACCATCTTCTCCCCTTGCTCTTTAGATCCAGCTCAAACTCCTCAGGGAGATATTAAAAACCTGGCTGACCATTCTTCCCCCACTGCTTCCCTGTGCCAAACCCTGTGTAACCTACCATACTGTTCCCCTTTCCATCTCGCACTCAGGAAGTACGTATTTGCAGGCCCATTTATTCCAAGGAACATCAGGCCAACCTGTCAGCTGGGGAAAGGCATATGCACAAAGGAGGAGATGTTAAACTGAGATGTTTTCATAGAAGCAGAGAACCTTTTACAAAAACAAGCAAACGATTGCTTCCTGCCTATGTATCTTACCACCTCTAACAAAGTAATAACATTTCTAAGAGAGGGAACAGAGCTGCAAGTCCAGGTTCCAAAGTCAGCCAGCAGGATTCAAATGTCAGCTCTACCAGTTACAGCTGACCTAGAGCAAGTTCTTTTCTCTCTATGCACCTCAGATTCCTTGCCTTTAAAATGAAGATAACTATATGCACTTCATAGAGTTATGATGAAGATGGCTGGTTGTCAAAATTAGTATTAGGTACTCGATTTTTTTCTAATGAATTTGATCCCGTCATTTGCTATAGAAAACTCTAGAATCTGTCCTTTTCCTCTGATGCTATGTTCTGAAGCAGTAACCCTAATCGAAATAACTTGGGCGGTTACTTTGCTCTGATGAGCATTTATATAGCCACAAAAATGTAAATGTAAGTAGTCACAGTAATTTGAATCTTGTTTATTGATATTAAACTTTTAAAGTCAATCTATGATCAAAACATAGAAGGAGTAATTATGAGTACAGAAAAATAATGAAAAAATGATTATACAAAGAGAAGTTAGGAGGGATAAAAGAGGCAAAGGTTTGGCAAAGGGAGAGTGATGGTCACTAGGTAGAGTAGTCCAGCTGGCAGAGCAGGAAACCAAAATGTAAGTGAATTGTTAAAGATACGGGGATAACCAATAGGGTAACCAAAGAGGACATGGGGCAATATAAGTGAGCTACTTCTCATCTATCATAGAAGAAAATCAATAATTAATATCAAAAGTTGAGAAATCAATAAGTGGCAGTGTAAGTGCGTCAGTTGGAGATATAAAAGTAACACTAAAACCCTACAAAAAGGAAAGTAAAAGAGTTAAAAGTAATTTATTTGGAAAGAGGCAAAGAGGGCTGAGGAAAAACACTATATTTTTTGTTAATAGTTCTGTAATACTGTGTTTAAATTTTTCAACTTTTTAAATTAAGAAAGTATAATTGAAAAAAGTCTATTCACAATACCAACTAAAATCATAAAAATAAACCTACCAAGAAATGTGAACAACCTATATGAAGAAAGCTCTAAATCTTGACTGACGTAAGAGAAGGACCTAAGAGAAAACCTAAAATATGATGAATCCTACTATGTTCCTGAAAGGAGGAACCAATGACTTAAAGTTGGCAGTTCTCCTGAGTTAATCTATAAATGCAATGTAATTCCAACCAAAACCACAACTAAGTGACTTCTGGAACTAGACAGGCAGTTCTAACATTTATCTGGAATACAAAATACATGAAAAGAGCCAAAAATTTTTGACTGAGAACAATAAGGGAGAACTTGCCCTCACAGATAGTTCAGAAATAAACTAACAGCTCTGTAGAACAGACTAAAGCACACAGCATTATGGATATCATCTTCTTCATTAAATAGGGAAACAGCCATATTCCACAACATGAAACACTGGGAAATGGCCACAGACCTTCCTGCCCTAATGTTATATTTGGACTGATTATGCAAGCAATATGACAACATTCAAACCAAATTCTTGCAACCTAGGAAAGGTCGAGGAGGGGTTCTGTAACTTCTTGGAGAAATCATTTTTTGTTTGCCATAAAAGAATAGAATACTCATAATTAGGCACAATTTTGTCTAGTGGACAAGAGGTCATGACCTTAGTAAGGACAGAAATGTTAAATTTCTTATCAGGCAATGACTTTCTTGTAACTAGTTTATCCCAAATACAAGGCAGTGACTGAATTAACAAGTGTATGCAGAAAAAGCAGCAGTTATGAATTCTACAGCAGCTTTGATCAGTGGCAAAGGACACCAATGTGGACTTGAGAGTCTGATGTTTTCTTATGAAAGACCATCTTGGCTGGGCGCGGTGGCTCAAGCCTGTAATCCCAGCACTTTGGGAGGCCGAGACGGGCGGATCACGAGGTCAGGAGATCGAGACCATCCTGGCTAACACAGTGAAACTCTGTCTCTACTAAAAAATACAAAAAAAAAAACTAGCCGGGCGAGGTGGCGGGCGCCTGTAGTCCCAGCTACTCGGGAGGCTGAGGCAGGAGAGTGGCGTAAACCCTGGAGGCGGAGCTTGCAGTGAGCTGAGATCCGGCCACTGCACTCCAGCCCGGGCGACAGAGCAAGACTCCGTCTCAAAAAAAAAAAAAAAGAAAGACCATCTTAGCTAAGAAACATGAATAGAGACCATTGTTTCCTCAACTATTTACTGCAACAGCTTTTTGGTCTCCAGTGCTCCAGCCTCACCGGTTCCACCATCAGTCTCCAAACTGTTGTCAGAGAGATCTTTCTAAAACTCAAATCTGATTAATCTCTCCCCAGCTTAAAACTTTCTGTTGCCTTTTTTTTTTTTTTTTGGTAATAATATCTAAATGTCTTAACCTGGATTACCAGGTCCTTATTATAACACCTGGTGCTTGCTACTCCTTCAGCTTCAACCCTTGCTTATCCACCTGACATCATCCTCATCATATTTCAAGGCTGAGTTCAAATGTCACCTCCAGAAATCCTTTGCTGACTTCTCCATACTCAGGTACCACTGGAATGTTCCTCTATTACAGTATTACTGTTATTACAGTAATTATAAGCATGTTTGTGCACTATACCAGAAGTTACTAGAAGACAGACAAGTTCTTTTATTCATCTTCACATCCCCAGCCAGCACCTTGTAGATAAAGCACTCAGTTTATCTCTATTAACTGTACCCATTAATGATTAACAGTTGAGAATTCCACAAGAAGCTCTTGATTTTCCTTCCCTAAAAAAAAAAAAAAAATCAGCCTTGTACAAAGGATTCAAATGACATAGCATGAGCAAAATCACAAATATCTAAATGTAGCAACTTCTAAAAGAAAAAAAAAAAATCTGTACGATTGAGAAGGGTAGGTACAGCTCTCATGATATGGGAACTGGATGGCTCAATTCCAGCCACAGATCTGTTCCACATCTTCAAGAAAATTATGCAGCCTCCCTAGGACTATTTTTTCTTCTTATAAAAGAATGAGATTGCTATGGTTTCTTCCTGCTCTAGAAATCCAGGACTCGCTCTTATGATAAGAGAGTTCCATCAGGCATTCGTACACAGCATGCACACTGCTGGCATGTAGGCTATACTAGACCATGAGGGAAATTAGTAGCAGATGGTACCAAAGTTCTAGGTCAAAGTCAATCCAGAACAAATACAATTTCTTTTCATTAAAGTATATGAAATATACATTATCCTTATTTGTACAACTATACCATTTTACATTTCTGTGGTCTTTTTCTATCTTTCAAATGCTTTCAGAGACCAGTAATTCTTACAACAACCTTGTGACATAAGCAAGAAAATAGTATTACCTCTTGTTACCAAAAAAGGAAATTGAGGCTCAGACACATAACAAGATTATAAAAACACCTTCCTTACATGCCTCAAGCTTGCTCCTGCTTCTGGTTTTATGTTGCAATTCAGGTCCCTACATCTTCTAAGTGTTGTTCAGAATCACTGAGATGAGGTTTAGTACATTACATGAAATTCTAAGGTAAACAACAATAACAGTAATTTCCTAATTATATACATAAATACAAACTATAGTAGCAAACATGGGCTTTATACTTCATGGTCTTCCTGCCCCTGAATAAACATTCCTCAACTTTGTACTCCAGTCAATTGAAGCCACTCCTCTAATGTTACTGTTTAACAATGCAACTCAGATTTCATGATGTTTCAGAATCTATCCGTTTCACACACTCAGATATAGAGTTGATCTGCATAATTTAAGATGTTCCTCTTAAAATTGATCTGGAAATCAGAAGAAAGATTTTTTTGAAAAATAGTTTTGCTACCAACTGAAATGATTTTAATACCAAGATGGCCAGTCAGTAAGGAAAATTTTTCATTCAGCAGAACAAAATCACTAAAATAAATAATAGAAAATCTATTAATAAAATATGAAATATTTGCTCATTGAAAAATATCTGGTAAGATATCTGTATGTGAAAACATCTATCTTGAAACAATACACCTTAGATTCATCAACTTTAAAAGCTTGTATGACTAGAAAAATTATTTCAAATTTCCACAATGTTTAAGAATTAAAGCTCTATTTTAAACTTAAAGATCATCTTAAGTGGTTAAAGTAATAGAAGTCACTTTCATCATTACTTCCATAATGTGTAAAGCAAGATGACCCTGATAGTATGCTGTGCAGTTCAATTTACTCCTACATTCTGCATACATAAGAGTTTCCAAACATATTATAAGACAAAACTCTAAATGGAAATTCTTCTGACAAACTGCATATCAAGTGAGCCAAATCCTTCCCTATTTCTGTATGAAAGCTTCTTCCCATGCTTAGAAAACTCAGGTATACTCAAGAAAATCTCAACCATGGTACAATTTATATTTCGAATAAAAAGCAAACATTGATGCTGGTACTAGGAACATGGCACATTAAAGTTGATACCGTAAACTAGCAACAATATCCAGACAGGCTTTCAGATCAGCATTGATGTGATAAAGTTACATTTGAGTAGACGCATATGAATAATCTGAAATGACAGACAGATTTCAGTTTGAAGGTAACTTTAGAAGACATTTCTTGACATGTCATTTATTCTGTCTGACCAGGAAGGAATAATTCTTATAATTCAAGAACAGTCTCCATAGATTTTCAATTTCTGATCTCCTAACTCATACTTTAAGATGTTTCTCTCATGCTCCTGGAGCTGACAGACAGGCTCTAAGAACATGATACATGAATCCTGCCTCCATTTTATCTGTGCTGAATACTTCTGCCATTCTATTTTATAGAGCTAATTATTTTTACTATCCCTGACTAGCTTGAATTGATACAAATTGGGAATCATTCTCTCCAGATTATTGTAGAAAGTTAAAATATAGCTTTATTCATCATTATTCAAAGTGAACAAGACTTGACAATGTTTCAATTAAAACCTACTGTTTATAAATGTCAGACAAATTAAATTTTTAGGCATGTCTGTATCCTGACTTACAACCTAAGAATACAAATTATTTTCTCACTGACGATTTTAATATAATGATATACTTTCAGTTTGTCAGCATGCAAATTCTACTCTTATAAAAGTCTACATTTATAAGAAAAAAAACACTTCTATCTAATCAAAAATACTTTGTTACCTCATTTCATACTGAAATATAATAAATATGTTCTGAAGAATTCAAATAAATATTTAACTTAACTAAACATGAAATAAAATAAATGTTTACCGTCTTTTACTAGGACTATTACACTTACCTTAAAATTAATAGTATGAATCTTACCTTTTTCTGGACTTAAGTTTTTATACACTTCAAGGTCTGCCATTAAATTTAATACTATTACACATTATTGGCAAGAGCAGTAAAATTTCTCTCTAAAGGCAAAGCCTTTTCCTGATACACATCTCCAAAAAGGGTGGGGAAAAAAAAGGCAAAGAAATCCTTAGCAGCCCCCAGAACTTGGCTCATGCTGCCCTTTATGGCATGATGAGATCTTCACAATTCAGGCTTTACAGTGTGGAGAAAATAAATCCATGAGATATGATTATAGAACTTTGTCCTAAAGTGAAAAGCACAGCCAGATAAGCACACTGGAAGCATCTGCTCCGGGCTGCCGCTATTGTGGGAATGCAGGCGCTGTGGCTACTTTGGGTATGAGACATGCATGCTTCGTGCAACCGCGTTAAAGCCCTCAAGGCATTATGCACATTTAATGTCTGGGAGTGTAGGTCTTTAGCCATCAAAGAAATCCTCACCTTCAGAGGTCATTGAGAAACACTGATTACCGTGGGAGTGACGCAGACTAAATACAGAAAATGATCATGCACACACAGAGACACAGAAGCACACACACAGACACACACATACTCTCGGAAGCAAACATCACTCCATCGGAGGCAAACACAATCCATTAAGAAATAAGCTACGACTGCCCTATAGACTACTTTTGTGCCAGTCAGGTTAAGCGCATATTCAAAGCATTGAGGGTTTTCCTCACTTTTTTTGTCCTGATTTTGTTCATACACAAACATAGCAATGATCACTGAAAAGACTGGAATGTTTCCAACTCAGAAGGAATGAGGTTACAGTTTCAAAACACTCGGTGAAGGCTATTTCTTAGGTTACGAGAAAAAAATTTCACATCCCTGTGGACGTGGATAAGGTAAATAGCATGAATGGGTCTAAAAAAGTCAGTTTTTGGTGAATGAAACCACACGATATTATAGTGCAATTTTCCCTAAAGTCTATGTAAGCGTTATTTGCAACTTTATTCAACTTCTTTGAAGAGATAGGTAGACAAACCTACACATAAGCAGGTATATTTCATACGCAATTTACGGTAGTCTTGCCTTTAAGCATTGTAACTAAGCCTCTTATCCTGAGTATTAACTCTCTTACTCCAGCATTCCCTTTCTAATATCGACCCTATTGCCATTTTCTTCTCCCAGCTTCAGCTGTCCCTCCCCTACCTGTGGCCCTTAGGACTCCCAGCATCTCCCATTCTGCATATACCAGTGTCAGGCCCTTTAGGCAATTCCCACCAGGGCCACCCAGCCTAGATTGCTAACTCACCCCTCGATTCCAAGGTGCCAAGCTCTATCCCAGATCCAATTCACCTGTTTCCCATTTTGCGCATCCCCTGCCCCAAATTGCAAACCACACTATTTACTTTTAAATACTCTACAGACACTTGGATTTCAAAGGTATATGTGGGCACACACAATTAAATACACGATGAGAATATCCTTCTTGCAAGACTGAATCTGGCACACGTACATACATGACTGTACAAAATAGCCATTAAGAGTTTAGATGGCCGGGTGCGGTGGCTCAAGCCTGTAATCCCAGCACTTTGGGAGGCCGAGACGGGCGGATCACGAGGCCAGGAGATCGAGACCATCCTGGCTAACACAGTGAAACCCCGTCTCTACTAAAAATACAAAAAACTAGCCGGGCGAGGTGGCGGGCGCCTGTAGTCCCAGCTACTCGGGAGGCTGAGGCAGGAGAATGGCGTGAACCCGGGTGGCGGAACTTACAGTGAGCTGAGATCCGGTCACTGCACTCCAGCCTGGGCGACAGAGCGAGACTCCGTCTCAAAAAAAAAAAAAAAAAAAAAGAGTTTAGGAGCCTCTCTGCCTGGGTTCAAAGACTGACTCTGCCACCAACTAGCTATGTGACTTTGGGCAATTTACTTAAATTCTCTGCTCCTCCATTTCCTTATTTGTACAGTGGGCATAATAATAGTTTCTACTTCAAAATGTTATTGCAGTAATTAATTTAATACACATAAAGTGCTTAGAATCACAATTATATATTATTATTGTTTTACTATTATTAGTCTTGAAATTCTTTACATCAACCCAGACAAGGAGTGGACTTCATTGCTTAATCTGAATTAATCAGTGGTCCGAACACAAGATGGCACCCCAAAATGTGAGATATCTCAGAAATACCCATTCCTGCTAAATAATCCAAGTATTTAATACTCCCAGATAATTTTATACAAAAAGACAATGGTGTTTTCTTAACACAAAATTAGTAACACCAAATAATGAATGTCTTGTTCCTTTGGCTGCCCAGAACCAAAGATGCCCAAAAAGCAAGAGGCATCTTGGGCTTATCTGTCACTCAGTCCTGAAAAGAGGTGAAGAGCAATGTACTCCCAGCTGCCAAGAAGGTTTGGAAAGCCTTCCTTCCAAAGATCCCCCCTCCCCACTCCAATCTGGGGTCAAGAAAGAGGAAGGGGACAAACTTTTTATGTGCTGCCTTTACCCACCGGGAGTCTTGCTCATAATAAGTTCTTCATCCCTCTCACCTCTTGCTCCTGAAGCCCCAGGCTCCTCCCTGAAAAGGCTGACATGCAGGATTGGATATGGAGCCCAACCACACAAGCACATGGCAGGTTTATCCTGAGTGGCTCTGGGGCACCTTTGACGGCCAAGCCACTCACCCAGGGGAGCACATAGCAGCTTCATAGGGCAGGTGGGCAAGATTTTAAAAAGCAATTATGGCCCATAAGTGTCTGTTTGACCACCAAGGAGCACTCACAGATTTTTGAGAGCCTAGAAATATCTACTCCTTATTAAATACTCCATTCTTAAGCAGTAGCAAATAACCTCCTATGCAGCCCATTCAGAAGAATCATAAAACTTATAAACACCTATCCTGAGGTTGGCAGAGACACTGAATGAATAACCATAGCTCTGAAATCACTCCCCTGTGTTCTCCCAACAGAAGATCATGTACAGTATCAAAGCTAGGCCAACAGACTCTGGGGGCAATGGTGCTTCATCTGATGGATCACCTCAACAACCCTACAGCCTTAGAATCCTTCACTTCTTAACTGGCACCCTCATTTGAAAAGTTTGGGTCTTTTCCAGATTCATTCTAGCACCGTACTTGGCATACAGTAGGTACCTTGTAGACCCTCATCAACTTTCTCCATTTTTAATCATTAGACCTAACATGAAATTACCTTCAACAATCAGGTGAAAAATAAAAAACAATATTTCTGAGTTCAGCTTCTAACTTTACAGTCAGTGAAGGACTTTACACCTCATCTGACAGCATTTCCCTCATCTTTCATACCTGAGTTCTACTTCTGATTTCTTAAAGAAACATCATAAAGTAATAGGCAAAAGCAATGGTTTCCATGGAAGACGAAGAAAGATGTAAGCCCCAGCCTTTTCCTTTACTCACTGCCTGACCTTGGGTCAGTTATGGGTAGGGTTGTCAGATAAAACAAGACACCCAGTTAAATTCGGATTTCAGAGAAACACCAAATAATTTTCAGTTAAGTACGTCCCATGACATACTGCATTTTTTCTTGCTCAATATTTTCTGTATTTTTTTTCCTGTATTTGTACTTGCTGTAATATTCCTGTATTTTTTCTTGCTAAATCTGACACCACCAAATGGGGGTCAGCGGGGCTGGTGCTCTCTAAACCTCTAAGCCTAAATATCCTCCTCTGGTGATGGCAGTACCTACCTCACAAGGTATTGCTGAAGAGTAAATGAGTGGTAGAGGCCAAGGGCCTAGCCCTAGTGACTGGAAAAATAAATACTCCATAAATAGAAGCTAATGCCGTAAGTGAATGGCCACGCCAATCACTGGCTTGATATAACTTCATTTAACCAAGTCTCATTTTTAAAATGTTCTATACAACACTTTTGCCACACCCCAACCTCACCAGTCATATAATTCTAAACTGAGATAAACTTGGAGTGAAAACATGGAGCATATCTGCCCTTAGGGCTCACAAGTCCAATCAGAAAACCTACTGACACAAACCTAGAAACCATGTCACTTAATGAAACATTATTATAAAAGCTACCATTTACCAGACACCACTATGCAAACATTATCTTCCCTAATCTTCATGAAAATTCTGCAAGGAGATATATTAGTACCCATATTTTAAAGGTAAGAAAACTGATATTCAAGTCTGACAAGATGTCCAAGATCACACAGCTGTGATGAACCAGAATTCAAACCCAAGCTGACTCCAGATTTGGGCCCTTTCCCCTGGCTCTGTGCTTTAGGTCCTGGAAACCATCTGTAAGGTTTTAGGCCTGATATTGAAATGCCTCATGTTTTTTTCCCAGCTAGAAAATATTCCCACACAATTTCAGAAGCTGTTAGTGTCTCTGGCAGAGAAACACAGAAATGCTTTAAAAAAAAAAAAAATAAAAATAAAAAATACTCGGCCGGGTATGGTGGCTCACGCCTGTAATCCCAGCACTTCGGGAGGCCAAGGTGGGCGGATCACGAGGTCAGGAGTTCGAGACCAGCCTGACCAGCATGGTGAAATCCCATCTCTACTAAAAATACAAAAATTAGCCGGGTGTGGTGGCATGCACCTGTAATCCCAGCTACTCGGGAGGCTGAGACAGGAGAATTGCTTGAACCCAGGAGGCAGAGGTTGCAGTAAGCCAAGATCATGCCACTGCACTCCAGCCTGGGTGACAGAGCGAGATTCCGTCTCAAAAAAAAAAGTCATTAAAGCCATAGTACCACTTTAACTCAAAGTATATTCACAGTTTTCATCACAAAATGGAAAGTAGGGGAAAAGCAAGTATAGGGTGCAGCTTCACCATTGAGAGCCTCCAGTCACACTCAGCTACTGCTTCCTAAGGCCTATCCTACATACAGGTACCTCGATAAGGGGAGGATCTCACAGGAACTCTCATACTCTGCTGTTAAGTTGTACATTGAGAGCATAAACTGTAACAAACTTAATGAAGTCATCAGGAAAGATGCAGCAAGATTTGTAAAAATGGTTATGCTTATTTTAGTCAATAATCATTGCTGCTAGAAAGCTACCATAAGGAAATCATTAGAAATATAAACATCTATATAGAAGGATGTATCCTTTGCTTAACATTGGTTATAATAATGAATAACTCCCAACCATCTAATCGTCTACCAAAAAGGGAATCATTGACTTAAATATACATTCACAATTTGGAATTCTGTCTAACCATTAACGATGTCTGTAAGACATTGCAATTACCTGGAGAATGTTTGACATACTAAGTGAAAAAAGGAGGATACAAACTACCCAATGTTACTTTAATTATGTAAAATATATGTGTATAGACATATAGAATAAATCCTATAAAAATAGATGAAAAAATGTTATCAGAGGTTATCCATGGCTATCTCTAGGTGTTTTACTTTCTTCTTTATATGTGACTATATTTTGATTATTTAGAACCAGCATTTATTTCTTTTATACTCAGAAAAAAATAACATTATTTTTTAAAAGTGTAGCCAGTTTAGTAACACTAAACTTAGAAAAAGAACATAATCTCTTCCCACTAGTATAATTATGGAGAACTTGCTTTGAGGCTTACTAACATTTATGAAGCACTTTGCTATGTTCCAGATACTGTTTCTAGCATTGCACATGCCTTATTTAATCCTTACAATGCCCCTTTGAGTAGATTAGGTACAATCCTTTCTCTAGTTTCAAATGTGGAATCTGAGGCCAAAAGCAGTTAAATAACTTCCCCAAGATGACACAGCAAATCTGTGATAGACCTGGGCTTTGAGTCTCCACAGAATGTCTTTAGAATCAGTGATCTTCACCAGATAAGGTAATATGGAGATCTTGAGTCACTTATTGCCTTCAGTCTCTCTTTTTTTCATCTGACTGTCTCACAGAACAATGAACAGAGCAACCAGAGCTTAATTCCTTTTAGGAAATTTCACTGTGCACTCAACTACAGAGGAAACCCAAAATCATTGCTATAAGTTACATATCAAAATTACCAATGTAGCTATGCAAACACATGAAACCTCAACAAGAATTTTCCAATCTACATACAACCCCAAAGAGCTAGATGCAGGGAAACTCCCAAGTGGATGGTCCAGGGAGATGTTCCCAGGATGAGCAAGTACATTTCCTTTTCATAAAATAGGGTTGTTTTTTTTTACTACCACTGAGACATTGTCCTGTCTGAACCCCTGCTTAGTCTTAAGCTGTTCCAGAGTATTCTGGAGACAATGGGCACTAATCTTTCATCGAAATCCCTTGACCACTCAGCCATCCTTACTCAACTAGCTGTCCTGAGCAGTATCTGGTTCTGAAGCAGAGGGTAGCACTATCCATTATTTGGCCCGTGCAAATCACAGAAATAAAAAATGAACTAACTGAAGGGTTAGACTTTAGCCTCTGAGTGTCTGCTAATAATCTATGGGATAGACTGGAAGTATGCTTTCAGTTTTTATTTACAATGGACTCAACTCACTAAAGATGTAGTCATTGCAAACTTGGAGTTAAATGAATGAGAGAAGGTAGAGATCATTTATCAATTCAAACAAGCCCAGCATAGTTCATGCCTGTGGTCTATTCATCATCAGTACATTTGAGGAAATTGTCATTATATGAAGTTCAGAAAGCCCCATCAGGATTGTTTCAGAAAATTGCTGCAACTTTGATATTAAACCCCAAGGAACAAAATGGAATGCTACTCTGAGTTCATATACAAAGGAAAAGGCACTTCACAAACAAAAATGTATGCAACGTACCTAAATGCTCAATAATGGTAATAATTACAATTTCATCACTCCTGTATGATGCTTGATAAACTCTATGCCTTGTGAAGTCCTCTAGGAACACATACCCCACATGAGCCTGACAGCAACTACAGGAAGGCAGACAGGCAGAATTATCATTCTGCATTTGCAAAAGAGGAAGCTAAGCCTCGGCAGCTCCCTGTGACTTGCCCAGGGCTATAAAATTAGTCAGTGGAGAAACTGGGCTTTCCAATCCAAACACAGTGCTTTTTCCCCAAACCAGGCAAACATGTTTAAAATATTACTGCCAGCAAGAATTGCTAGACAACAGGATAACAGAGTATAACCAACCACTTAAATTACAAACCCAGTATACTACAAAAATTTTAGCCAAGAACAGATGAAGACCTGTAGGGGTGCAGGTTTCCATCCAGTGCTTGCTAAATAAATGCTGAGAATAGGCTACACAAGGGTTTTACTCAGAGAGCAGGCTTACTGTGAATGTTTATTCATCACTGGGGAGAGATAACTCTATATTCTAATGAGACAGAACATGTCCTATAAATCACACACACTTGTCAAATAAACCAGTTTGGACTTCTCCTACATTAGAAACCTGACATGCATCAGTGGACAGTAATTACTACACATTTTTAAGCATCTGAATCCCAAAACAAACTGAGTATAACCCATATTTAATTTTGCTGTGTTCCACAGGACAGAGATGAGCCACTCATTAGCCTGACTACCTCTTTGAATGCTGCCTGCTTGATGACTTATTGATCTCCGCTTTGAGACTCTTGGCTTTAAAATAAAATTTTTTCATTATTTTTTGAAAGACTTGATTGTTTATTGGTCATGTCACTTTAAATGTTATAGGTTAGAATAAAAATTTACAGGCACATCACTGTCAACTTGATGAATATGTCAATATAATTGAAAACAAAATCTCTGGTAGGCTCAGAACTTGATTTCAACTTGAGCAATCCATGAAAATAACCAAGACCTCGTGGGCAAGATTTTACAGACAAGTGCTGTAAGAATCCCAGGATCTTGCAGTCAGAGAACACTAAAGCACACTGAACTTTCTTTGGTAATGACTCAGAAAATATAAAATTCTGATTGACATTTGGGTGCCATGAACTCATATCCAGATATAAATAAAAGTACCCAGACTTTGTAAATCAGCATCAACTGTTTGAGCAGCTACTATCAGTGCTGAACATTAACAGAGGAGAATTAACTAGAGATAGGTAGTCACATGGGAATCTCTCATGGTTGTTGACAGTGACATATATTAAAACAAATATCTGTCCTGAGGGCTGAAGCTTTAATTAAATTCTCAAAACTTACATAGTCATATATTCAAACTCCCCCACAGCACTTGGTATGCACTTTTCCCTGAGCAGAAGTCCCCTTACCTCCTCCCTTGGGAGGTGGAGCTGGATGACTAGAGTGGAAATGTCCAGAATAAATCCTAGGTGTTTGTATTCTCTAGCACTCCAGCTAAAAGAGGACTGATGGTTGTATAATAACCACACTTGGACATACCTGATATCTTAATACAGGATATTTTACTATGCCTTAATCTGCCATCTCTGAGTCTAATAAAAGGTAAATGATATTATCTGCCCGGGCATGGCTTGACTTACAGCCAATCAAATAGGGATTACAATACATGCATTCAAATAGGAGATACGGATGGTCATCATAACACAAACCCCCTACCCCCTTATCCAGCAATACTGAGCCCTGGGATGCTACGTATACAGACTGGTCCCATAAGGAAAGCAAACATAGAGATAACCATAAACTGGGGGGAGCGGGGAGAGCAGAGAAGATGATTCTAGATTATTGAACACAACAGCCGCATCTCTGGGAAGTCTCTACAGGCCACCCAAACCCAAGGGCCTGACTAAAGAGAATTCAAACTTTGAGGCTGCCTCAGAACCACCAGGTCACTTCAACCCCCGCAGAATTCAGGGATGTTTGCTCTGTACTACCAGAGACTCCCCTGAGAACAGGAAACAGGTCTCCAAGGGAGTGGGATGGCCATAAACTCCTGAAGGACTGGAAGGGGGATGCCTCCTCTGAAAATCTAATTCTGTAATGTTTGAGGAAGACATTTTATTAACAAAAGATGACCTTTAGGGAAAGGATGCCCTTAAATGATTGAGGCAGGGAGACCTCACTCCTCTTTCTAAAGGAAAACCAAGCAAAGAGATTGTACTGGCTCCTCTGGTAACCTGGTAACAATTTTCAATATGTTACAGCTCACAGTACTATCACAACAGTCTACATTCCTAAACTAAATTACTCTACAGAATGAAAAATCAACTCCTTTGTCTCTCCCTTGATGAAAGAGAAAGTAGCTCTTCTCCACAACTTCAGCAGTACGATTTTACACATACTAATACTTTTTGCATTGTCTCCTTACCTCTTTGGCCTTTCTCTTCATATTATTTTCCCCTAACAGTACTGATTTATTAATTTTGTGTTCTGCCTAAGACATCTTAACAGAAAAATAGACACAGCAACAAGGAGGAACATAACGTAAACTCCTTGAGAGCTAGAACAATGAATCTCTTGCTCCCTGATGTAGGTCCAGGACCTAGAACAGACCAGAAGAGTAGTGAGTACCAGAAGGTCTGAGCATAGGAATACCCACCCAGACCCAAACTCAGATTCTGGATAGTTTTCTAATTGTTGGAAGACACTGGGCATAAAGCAAGACTCAGATCCCAAGGATAACAGAGGGACTCCAAAGTTGGGAACATGAAGAAAACCAGTTGCTCAATTGTGAGATACGGTAAGGGTAAGTGAGGGGATGACGGCATGTAGCCTTTTCTCTACAAATCAGGGAGAAGATTAAGGTGGAAGCTAATAATGGACAGTTCCCTTAGGATGAAAATTATCAACTTATTGAAATTTTCCAAATGGCCTTCTGGTTAACACTTCAGCCCAGGGATTTAGGATGAGAGACAGCAACTGTGGTACCAAGAGAATAGAGCTCCTTAGAACAAGTCAATTCCAAATCCAGAAATAATTTAACTCAGTGGAAGAAGAGTTAAGGGGCATAAAGTAGTTGGAGACAATGTGATAGTCAACAGATAAGCAATCAAAAAGACTTCAGTTCAAATCCTGGTTCTACCAGTAACTTAACAACCCAAGCCAAGTTATTTTGAATCCCTCTAACCCTCAGTTTCCCCATCCTCAGCAATATCTATCATAACAGATGCAAAAGTTCCTAGCCCAGTATGTAAGTGCTATAAGCAGGATGAGCTACATAATCTGCTGGCCCTGTATGAAATGAAAACATGGAGACTTTTTTCCCCCAATTATAAAGAATTTCAAGATGGCAACAGCAAAGCATTAAACCAAGCACAGGGCCCTTCTAAGTCACAAACACATGAGAAGCTTGGCTCTAACCCTAAGAACTTGGTAGGATTTACGAAAATATTTTTCTCCATGTTTTTTACCTTCCTCTCCTAGGTTCATTTCCCCGTAGAGACCAGTTGAAAAAACATCTTTCAGAAATCAAGGACATTAAAGGGCCTTATCAATGTTAAATTAACTTAAGTTGATAATTATACCATGGGGCAAAGGGCCATGAGGTATGCAACTTATTCTCAAATTATTCAGAAAAAATAATTGTGTGTGTGTGTGTGCGTGTGTGTATAGAAAGAGAGTGTACAAGTACACAATGATAAAGCAAACAGGATAAAAGTTAACATAAAGTCCCATGTGTGGTTGAGGGGAAGAAGAGGGAAGGAAGTAGGTACCAGCAGAGGGGCAAGACTGTAAAGTAAGCTCCTTACAGACAGAGGCCTTTTGTAGTTTGTCAACTGCTAGATCCCCAGCATAGAATCTAAGTCAATAAATATTTAAAGCATGAAGGAGAAAAGGGAGCAATATCCCTTGTTCGAACTAGCTTGGGGAATAAGGACCCAGGGAAGGGACAAATGATTGATTGTTATGTCAGTGCTTGGGAATCAGCAAGCTGCTCTACTTAGAATGAGACCAAGGAATTTTTGAAGCTGTGGACCTGAACATACGGTGTGGCATGGTAGTCACCTCACAATGCACCCGTATTGCTCAGGGACTCAGTTCTCACCACTCCACTTTCTAATAGTTAGTTAGGCTTAGACCCACCTTCGACCCATCATTGAACCTTTCCCATCCTCAGCATCCTCACTGATCAAAAGTGAGAGGTTACCGATTCATCAATCAATTACTTACCAGGCATCTCCCATGTGCAAGGCTCTAAAGTCACATTCCCTATTCTCTAGAGCTTTCATTCTAGAAGGGATCTCAGAAACTGGTGGCATTACATATTTTATTGAAATCCTTGAAGTCTTTCCTAGTCCTGAAAATTCTATACAAAAACTTGGGGCTTTCTATTTAAAAAAATAAACATGAATCTTATAGTGTAACACTCTCTAAAATACTTGTAGTAAATATATACTCTCTTAAAGGTGAAAGTACACTGGAAATGCCCCTTGTTTATTAACTTCAAAAAATCTGTACACAAAAGGCAATAAAATGCTTGACAGCATATATAATAGTCAAATTTGTTTTGGCTGCCAAAATTCTTGCTCTTTGATAAGTCACTCAAATAGCAAGAATTTCAAAAATGTAACAAAGCTCTTTTGCTAGAAAAGACATTATGGAAGATAGAAATACTTTTAAAACAATAAATTTATCAATGAGAGAAATAATGTTGAAGTATAGATTAATGATTAGTATTAAAATTAAAACAACAAAAGTATTTTAATTTTCTGCTTCAATAGTCCTCCTCATTCACAGTCGACTAGCACAAAAATGGTTTCAAAGGCTAATTTTGTTAAAGACCTTGGAGAAAAGAAAAAAGAATTGCTTCTTCATGAATACTAAAGATGATAAAATAGGAAACCAATAACATTTTATCAGTTTACATAAATTAATCTAATTTAGAAATAATTTAGTACTATGATTTATGCAGAACTTGTTCTCTAGCTAAGAGAAAATTTTACATTACTAGTATCAGAAACGTGGTGCCTATAGTTGCTAGATATTAAATGTCTACACTGATTTATATAATTTAGGAGAAATGGTAAGGGATAAGGGATCAAAACTATATTTAGAGACCAAAATAAGAGACCTATGAGAATATTATTTCCCAGATGGGTTATTAGAAGTTCAAGCAAGAGGATGTATGTATTAAAAATGGTCTCAACAGGCTGCAAGTTGAGATACTGAGACTAAGTATTTGTCTTTAAAAAATAACCATCCTCCTGTCACTGACTGATATAATTCCCAAGGATCTGAATGCTATTTTTCTAGTAGACACACAGGGCCACTACTTTAAAGAGTTAACTTCCACAACTAAAGGTCATTCACCTATGGTTTTGCAGAGCAGCAACTCTAAAACCTTTGTGCTAAGAAATGAACTATGTCTAAACATCCTTTGGATTCACAGAGTCAACACTACTACCTAGTAAATTACCATATAGTGAAATCATTACTGGATCTAAATGCTACTTGGATTATGTTACATTATTTGTAAAGTTCACCACCTGGTTCCCCACAGAGAGTTAATAATCATTTATTACCTATGAAGACACAAAAAGAAGTCAGGTGGATGCCACTAGGCAAGGAGAGCCCTGTCTCATAGAGCTCTGCTGCCATCAATGATGGGAAAACAGGACTTCAGCCCTTTGGCAGCTCCAAAGTGAATACTTCCAGACTCACCTGGCCAACACACAGAGGCTTTGAAACGCTTTCACCTAAAATTCCTTTTATGTCACAATATTCCAATGCCATAAATATCTAGCCATTTTTGATAATCAGAAAATGAAGCGATTTACAAGATTTATCCCATAGAAAATCCACTTAGCATTTCATAATACTTAGTTCAGATCATAAAGGCCATTGAGTTGGAATGACAGAATGCTGGCTTTTAGAATTAACCCCAGGAGCAAGATGGCAGAACAGAAGCCTACACCATTCATCCCCACTGCTGGGACACTCAATTTTAACAGCTATCTGCACACAAAGAAGCACCATCACAAGAACCGAAAATCAGGTTAACAGCTCAGCCACAGCGGGGTAGAGCAAAAAACAGGTGCTTAGGGTCCCTGAGTCCAGGCCTAGGCTCTTGGACAGCATTTCCAGACCTGCCCTGGGCCAGAAGGGAGTCCACTGCCTTGAAGGGTGAGTCCCAGGCCTGTCAGCATCCACCACAGCTGATGGAAGAGCCCTTGGACTTTAAGTGAACATGGGCAGGGGCCTAGCAGAAAGCCCTCGTGGACCAGTGGTAGTGGTGGCCACAGAAAAAGGCTCCTCTGCCTGTGGAAAGGAGAGGAAAGAGCAGGAAGGACTTTGTATTGTGACCTGAGTGCCAGCTTAGCTGCTGTAGAATAGAACATCAGATAAATTGCTGAAGTGTTTTACTCCAGTCCTTGGCTCCCAGACAGCACCGCTGGACAGGCCCGGGGCCGGTGGAACTTGCCATCCTGAAGGGAATGGCCTAGGGCAAGGCCCAGTGCTATGCTGGCTTCAGGTCTGATCCAGCACAGTCCCAGTGGTTGTGGTTACAGGGGTGTTTGCATCACCACCCTCCCAGCTCCCCGGTGGCTCAGCAAAGAAAAAGAGAGACCCCATATGTTTGGGGAAAGTAAGGGAAAAAGAACAGGAGTCTGCCTGGTAATCTAGAAAATTCTTCCAGATCTTATCTAAGACCACCAAGGTGATAACTCTATGAGTCTGAAAAAACCACAGCATTATTGGACTTGGGACCCAAGTCTCTTTTAATACCTGAAAGTCTTCCCAAGAAGAACACGCACAAACAAGTTTAGACTGTGAAGACTACAATAAACACCTAACTCTTCAATGCTCAAACACCAAAGAACATCTACCAGCACCAGCACCATCCAGGAAAACATGACCTTACCAAATAAACTAAATAAGTCACCAGGGACCAATTCTGGAGAAACAGAGATATATGACCTTTCAGACAGAGAATTCAAAATGGCTGTTTTGAGGGAAAGTCAAAGAAATTCAAGATAACACAGAGAAGGAATTCAGAATTCTATCAGATATACTTTAAAAGGAGGTTGAAATAATTAAAAAGAACCAGCAGAAATTCTAGAGTTGAAAAATACAATTGGCATGATGAAGAATCTTTTAACAGCAGAATTGATCAAGCAGAAGAAAGGATTAATGAGCTTAAAGACAGGCTATTTGAAAATACATAGTCAGAGGAGAAAAACAGAAAAAAAAAATAAAAAACAATGAAGCATACCTACAGGATCTAAAAAATAGCCTCAGAAGGGCAAATCTAAAAGTTATTGGCCTTAGAGAGGAAGTAGAGGGAGAGACAGAAGTAGAAAGTTTATTCAAAGAGATAATAACGGAGAAATTCCCAAACCTAGCTAAAGATATCAACATTCAAGTACAAGAAGGTTAAAGAACACAAAGCAGTGGCCGGGTGCAGTGGCTCAAGCCTGTAATCCCAGCACTTTGGGAGGCCCAGACAGGCGGATCACGAAGTCAGGAGATTGAGACCATCCTGGCTAACATGGTGAAACCCCATCTCTACTAAAAAATACAAAAAACTAGCCGGGCAAGGTGGCAGGTGCCTGTAGTCCCAGCTACTCGGGAGGCTTAGGCAGGAGAATGGCATAAACCCGGGAGGCAGAGCTTGCAGTGAGCTGAGATCTGGTCACTGCACTCCAGCCTGGGCGACAGAGTGAGAGTCCGTCTCAAAAAAAAAAAAAAAAAAAAAAAAAAAAAGAACAACACAAAGCAGATTTAACCCAAATAAGACTATCTCAAGGCATTTAATAATCAAACTCCCAAAGGTCAAGGATGAAGAAAGGATCCTAAAAGCAGCGAGAGAAAAAGAAAAAAGAAAGAAAATAACATAAAATGGAGCGCCAATACATCTGGCAGCAGACTTTTCAGTGGGAACCTTACAATCCAGGAGAGAGTGGCATGACATATTTAAAGTGTTGACAGAAAAAACTTTTGCCTTAGAATTAACTTTGCCACTAGCTGGTTGCTATCAATATGTACTAGTCACTTACCTTCTCATCTATAAAAGGAAAGTGGTTTTACTCAGGGGTTTATAATTCGCAAAAAGGGTAAGGAATAACAGATTATTCTGGAATATAATGAAAGCTAAGGACTTTGTTCAAAGGAAGAGGATGCACAAATGTACATGCATATCTACATAGAGTATCTAGCATAATGTTTACAAAAATGTCATAAGTGTCCTGAAGCCTGGCTATGGGTTTTGTTCAGAATCCCTTAGTCAGAGGGCTCCCCCAGTCCTTGCTATCGTAGATCAGGGTATTACTTATATCCTTGACTATATCTTCATGTGTTTTAGACACAGAGATTCAACTTTTTAAGCCCACTGTACACAGAAAATTACCTGCCGATTCATAGCCCTCACGTTTCCTCTTGGGAGTCTGAGTATCAGCACACTGCTGGGGGTCTTTGTCATTAGCTGTGCTCCTTACACACAAGTTTCCAACCTCTCAATGCTTTGTATGATGAAAAACAGTTCTCTTCTCCCGCACACCCATCCTTCTTCCATCTGCTCCTTGGAGAATAGGACAAATTCCTCACTCCAGAGGACTTATACCCAATCCCAGTGGTCTCCTAAAGCAAAGCTGCTCATACTTAATCATCTGAGGACCTTGTTAAAATGCAGATTCCGGCTCAGAAGGTCCCTGGTGGGGTTGAGAGTCTGCAGTTTTAACAAGATCCCAGGAACCACTCCAGTAGACACCAACTCTTAGCCCTCACCCCTAGTTCCTCAGGCCCCTCCCCACACTCAGCCTAAGGGCAACTCACACAGTGTCTCTAGAAGTACTCTAGTAGCCTCTAAAGAAAGGGTGTTACAGCTTTTGTAAAACACAAACCCACGCCCTCAGCAGCTTTAAAAGAAACAAGTTTGTGTAATGCATTGCTGTGTCACAATAGTGGAAAAACCCTGGATTTGAGAGTCTGACAAACCTGGGTTTGAACTCTATAATCTAACAATGTGATTTGTGGCAAATTGTGATTTCTATGCGTTTCATCTGTAAAACAGTCTTGTTGAGATACTTAAAAGAGATAATGCTACTCCAATGACAACCTTGATTTAGCATCAACCCTAACACTTCCTAGTGATCCCTCAGGAATATTCTAACATAGAGTCCACCAATTCCTCCAGACAAGGTCTAAACTCAGTTACAGTAACAACAGTCTCAAATTCCTCTTTGTGTTCCCCTTAAGATCCTATGTGCAAAGCCAGAGATATCATGCAAAACAAGAATGATCTGAGAAGGCAAGTTTCCTTCTTCACAACTCTGAGGCTTCTAGGAATAACACAGAGAACCTGAGGATCAGTTTTCTCACATGTAGCATAAGGGATATAGAACAGATATCTACAGGGACTGACACAGCTTGCCTTCCACAATAAAATGCACATGGGTCTCTAAGTCTCTGGATACCACCTAGTTTTCCAAAGTAGACAAATAAACACAATTCTAGTTAATACTCAAGGTTGCATCTGATATACTCCAAATGATGACATTGTTCTCTCAATTCCTATATTTCATATTTCTTTCTGTATCAGTTCTTCAAATTATCCTACTGTGAACTGTGTACTTCTCATTACAGATTAATCAAAACAAAACACTATTAATATGTTCTTTGTCATCTGTTGTTAAGGACCTTCCCAAAGTATTTCTGCTTATCATCAGAAGACTGTGTACAACATTGTGAGGTCAATTAGTGCTCAAAGAATCGCTTGAACTCAGGAGGTGGAGGTTGCAGTGAGCCGAGATTGTGCCACTGCACTCTAGCCTGGTGACAGAGCGAAACTCCGTCTCAAAAAAAAAAAAAAATTAATGCTCAAAGGTATATCTTTGTATCATGTAACTGATATATTGGTAGTAAAGTTAAGACAAATCACATTTTAAGGACACTAAGAAAGCATATTAAAGGGAATATGAAATAAATTTGTTACAAAAGAGGAAAATAACCATATAAAGGTTAGCATATCACTTCCCCCTTCCTCTCTGCAAATAGTCTATAAAGATTTTCATGTACCACTTTTGCCCAAACTAGTATACAATTATATGCTGTATTAAATCAGTAAACTCATACCCGACTGTGTGTACTGATGAAATCAATACTTTGGTCAACTAACAGCTTTAATGCAGTGATTTTTATCCCTCCCATGTCATCAAAATCACCTGAAGATAGATAAATGTACAGATAAAGAATGAATAAATGAATGGATGGATGGCAACATCTGAGTCCCATGTTCCAGAGATGATTTAACTGGGCTTGGGTTGAGTCCAACCATCATTGTTTTTGTTTTGTTTTAACTTGGTAGCTGGGTGCTTACCACAGCAACATCTTGTTCCGTGCTGTTGCCTGCTTCTTGGGAATACCTTGCTTTTCGTACTCTTTCCCATAGCTGCCTGTGGTTATCAGAGCCTCATTCTCCTCATTAGCAAAATGAGGATAATATTAGCCCCTCCAATCATCAGCATTTTTTAAAAAGCACCCTAGCAGATTCAAATGTATAACCAGATTTGAGAATCACTACTTAGTCAATGATTTTTAAATCATTTTAAGAAAGCACAGACTTAAAACACATTATTGAGATTATAGACTATTTTTTCCATCTTTACTCTTTTCTATGCTTTCCAAATTTTCTACAATGAACCTGTGTTGCTACCATCAGAAAAAATAAAGTGAAAAAATATTTTTAAAGAAAAACAGCAGCAGCCAGCTGTGGTGGCTCACGCCTGTAATCCCAGCACTTTGGGAGGCCAAGGAGGGTCGATCACCTGGGGTCATGAGTTCGAGACCAACCTGGCCAATATGGTGAAACCCCGTCTCCACCAAAACTACAAAAATTAGTCAGGCGTGGTGGCAGGCACCTGTAATCCCAGCTACTCGGGAGGCTGAGGCAGGGGAATCACTTAAACCCAGGAGGCAGGGGTTGCAGTGAGCCACAATGGTACCATTCACTCCAGCTTGGGCCACAAAAGCGAAACTCTGTCTCAAAAAAAAAAAAAAGAAAGAAAGAAAAGAAAAGAAAAACAGCAGCTACAAATTCGCAAGCATAGATGACTCTTCTATATTTTCCTGCTTAATTTATATTCAAATACTGTATTTCTATCCATGTCCTTCTTTTTTAATGCTCCCCCTTCCCTACCCTTCAAGATTCAGTATAAAATAGACTATCATCACAGAAAATAACCATTATCAAATTCATGAATTCAAAAAGTTCTGTTGAGAAAATATGTATTGGTCACCCTAAGTCTGGGGTTTTCAACCCACCAAAATCTAATTGGCTGCCCATTAGAATCACATGAAGAGTTCCAACAATTTCCCCATACCCTGGTCACACCCTAGACCAAAAAATCAGAGCTTCTGAGCTGACACCCAGGAAATAGTTTGTTTTTATTTTTGTTTTTGTTTTATCCCCAGGCGATTCCAATGCACAGCCAAGGCTGGGAACCATTGATTTAAAGCATTAATTACTTACAAGTCTCCACATCTAGAGATGATGAGCTTCTACTTAGCTTAAAACACAATACCGTGAAATTCTCACATTGGCACAATTTCAAAGAATGGTCATTTGTAGAAATGCATTGATGTTCAATTTCAAGTTGGCAGGGAGTAAAACTAGGACACTAGATAATAAATGTGTTCCTTGTTCTTCCTTTTAATTGAGCATAAGCCACCATCCTTTACATTTCAATGGGAGAAATTCTAAAAACACTTATATATGTCAGTCACATATGCTGACAAACAGACAAAAACATTTTCACGGATTCTGTATTTATCCTACCCAGAGAGGTGTTTACTTCTCAGAGTGATCTTGCTACCTATAAGTCAGGAATGTACTCTCATAACGCCTGAGATTCTTAGAGGAAAGGCCTAGGTGCTGACCATTTTTCTTGTTTGTAAAGCTGAAATAAAAGTGCATCTTCGTTTGATTATTCTCCTCATGTACCCCCGCCCCAGGCCTCCTTTCCTCCTCTCTTACTGAGAAAACTAGTGCTTTTTTTGTTCGTTTGTTTGTTTTGTTTTGTTTTTTTGTTTTTTGATGCAGGTCTATTCCGTGCTCTCTGCAGTAACAATTACCCCACAGACAACACTTACTTCTGGACTGGAGATTTTCAGACACAAGCAGCAGAGAATTTTAATAGTATGCAAACAACTGCAATTAAACAACTTTACTAATAGTGCTATTTTAAAGACAGAAATCTTCAGTTTCAGAGTCAGATAAAATACATATATATGTATAACCAACATGGAACATCTACAATGAACTCTAAAAGCCTTTTGAAATTACTTTAAGAAATTCTTTTAAAGAAATGGCTTTGTCCTTGCCCATTTCAAGGCAGTATGCATTTGTAATATATAATATTTTCTAAGGCACACTTGGATTCTCAATGGTCTTTTCCTTCTTCATCTCAGCAAGGATGGTGTATGAGTATTTTTTTTTTTTTTTTTTTCTGGCTTTCCTATGGCAAAATTCTGAGTAAAGGCAAGGAGAGAGTTTACAGTCAGAGAATTGATGCATTTCACAGCGCAAAGATTAAACAGCAAACAACAGAGAGTGGAAAAATAGTGAAACCGCTCTTATCTCCCTTATTATTATTATTTCCCTTTTTTTTTTTTTTTTTTTTTTTTTGAAACAGAGTCTCACTCTGTCGCCCAGGCTGGAGTGCAGTGGTGCAATCTTGGCTCACTGCAAGCTCCACCTCCCGGGTTCATGCCATTCTCCTGCCTCAGCCTCCCGAGTAGCTGGGACTACAAGCACCCGCCACCACGCCCAGCTAATTTTTTTTTTTTTTTTTTTTTTTTTTTTTTTTTTTAGTGCAGACGGTGTTTCACCGCATTAGCCAGGATGGTCTCGATCTCCTGACCTCGTGATCTGCCCGCCTTGGCCTCCCAAAGTGCTGGGATTACAGGCATGAGCCACTGTGCCTGGCCTTTCTCCCCTATTAAATAAAATACAGAAATTCATTCAGCAATATTTTATTGAGCACCTACTATATGCAATGCATTGCACTGTGTGCTGCAGATATAAGTCAGAACAGTCTCTGATCTCCTGGACCTCGGGTTGGAGAGACAGAAATGAAACTAGTAATCACACAATTAATAGTTTTATTACAGTAATGCTAACACAACGAAGCAGAAAATGCAGCAGCAATGCACTATGACAGGAAATCATAAAGCAGGGCCTGACCTGGTCTGAGAAATCAACAAAGTCTTCTCTGCTGAGGAGACTTTTACTCTGGGATTGAAAGGATGTGTTTGAAGTTGGCTAAGTGAAGAAGCAGTGAGTTATGTGGGCAAGGAATGCAAAGGTCAGTGTTGCTGGGGAGTAGGGAAGGGGAAGGGTGAGATAAGGTTGGCAAGGCAGATGGGTACCAGGGCAGGAAGGAATTCTGCTCCACACATGTTAAGTCTGAGGACCTGGAGAGCATCTGTGGAACCATCAGGTAGGCAGATGGACATCTGAGTGTTCAGCATAGAGGGAAGGTCAAAGCCATGAACACACTTTTGGAGTTAGCAAAGACATGGGAACTGAAGCTGTGGGAGTAGGTGAAGCCACTCCACACTAGGCTAGAGGCTTTGAATTAAAAATCTGAATATTCCTTTGAAACCAACAATTTGCACTTGAAATAACCCCAAACATATTTGCTGAAAGGAATGAGCCCTAAGAAAATATAAAACATGTCACAGATCTCTATGGGGATGACTTCATCTACATGGTAAGAAGGAACAAACTGCAGTTTTTCAACTTTCTTTTGATAGATGGGAGACTGGAGGGTTTCATGATTACAAATACAATCACTGATTATTTCTAGATCCAAGAAAAAAATTCTAGATCTTTTCTATAACTAAATTAAACAATTATGTTGCCATAGAAGAACTCTGAATCTACTCACGGAAAGATTTTTCATCCTCCCATCAATTTCTGTGCATACATTAGAAACAGAGTGGGAAAGACAATTGGGAAGATGAGAGAGCAAAGGAAAACTAATTCTAATTATGGAAATGCAGCTTCAAGAACAAAGGCTTAAATTTGTAACACAGGTCTAAGGGGAAATAATTCTCATAAGTAACCACTTAAAACATGAAAAGTCTGCAAATCTGAAGGAAAAAATGATAGTTTATTATACACATTATTTCTTCTTTCTAATTGAGTAATTAGAAAATTACCAATTCCAATTGCCAATTAGAAAATTGGTATTCCCAAGCATAAAGGAATAAAACAATCACATCACGGGCCTTTCTGCCTGGCTGGACTCTCAATGGCCAAAGGTTTAAGAGAGAGTTTGAGAGTCTCATGGAAAAGGCCATCCAAGATGTTAACTTGGCAGCAATAGGCTTGTTTCAGAAAATTGAAAGCTAAAACTTCGAAGAAAGAACACTGTCATTTCTCATCCACCTGGGCTTCCCATACATCCAGATCTCCAATTTGCCACTTAAAGAGCACCTTTTCATCCCCTCCATCATTGCAGAACATAAATGACCTTGCATAGAAAGCATGACAGAGAGATCACAGTGGGTTCAGTTACCCAGAAAAATTCCTTCACTGAATTAGATTCCCGATGAGGTATAGAGGCTGATATACCTCAACATGGATTTTTATACATATAGATCATTGCTTGGGTCTGATTAATCCAGCTACATAATGTTGCAAAGAGCAAACAGAATAAAGAACACCAGTAGCTTTAGGGAAATTAAGTCGCCCTAATCTAAAATGTTAGTGAACAAGGACGTGCCTAGAGTGGCTCTAGGAGTCCAAGGAGAGCTGTCAGTGGTTGGGGGCCTGGGATTTCATCCATCAAAATCACCTTACCTGAGCCATTGTTAGGTGTATAACATCCTCAATGCCCAGGGTGGCAGAGATGGCACTCTGAGGAGTGAAACTGGAGGAAACACCCCTCATCCCAGAAACAAGCAGGGAAGAGCTATGAAAGAATGACTTAGAGATTGCCTAAGTTGGTAACGTATGGGAGCAGCCCCCACAGGGTGAGAAGAGACTGTCGTCAGTAGGTCTGAGAAGAGCAAGGGGCAACGTCACACCCCATTCCATCTTTCAAGCCCTTGCAGTCTGTAGAGCTCCACATGAAGAAATACGGAGAGAAGAGAAAGGGCAGGAGCCAGACAGTTGCCCCAGTGTCCTCAGGGGCACAGGAAGCTGTGCTCTAGCCAGAGGAAATTGACAACAGAGAAGGCATGAGGCTGAAGCAAGATGGCAGGTCCTCTCTGGAGGGTCCTTGGTAACAGAGGGAGCCAGAATAAAACTGAGAATCTGACGAGGGGCGGAGCAAGATGGCCGAATAGGAACAGCTTCAGTCTCCATCTCCCAGCGTGAGCAACACAGAAGACCGGTGATTTCTGCATTTTCAACTGAGGTACTGCGGTCATCTCACTCGGGAGTGCTGGACAATCGGTGCTGGTCAGCTGCTGCAGCCCAACCAGCGAGAGCTGAAGCAGGGCGAGGCATGGCCTCACCTGGGAAGCACGAGGGGGAAGGGAGTCCCTTTTCCTAGCCAGGGGAACTGAGACACACAACACCTGGAAAATCGGGTAACTCCCACCCCAATACTGCGCTGTAACACCGGCACACCGGAGATTATATCCCACACCTGGCCGGGAGGGTCCCACGCCCACAGAGCCTCCCTCCTTGCTAACACAGCAGTCTGTGGCAATCTAACCGCAAGGCAGCAGCGAGGCTGGGGGAGGGGCGCCCGCCATCGCTGAGGCTTAAGTAGGTAAATGAAGCCGCTGGGAAGCTCGAACTGGGTGGAGCTCACAGCAGCTCAAGGAAACCTGCCTGTCTCTGTAGACTCCGCCTCTGGGGACAGGGCTCAGCTAAAGCAGCAGAGGCCTGTCCAGACGCGAACGACTCTGTCTGATAGCTTTGAAGAGAGCAGTGGATCTCCCAACACGGAGGTTGAGATCTGAGAAGGGGCAGTCTGCCTGCTCAAGTGGGTCCATGACCCCTGAGTAGCCTAACTGGGAGACATCCCCCACTAGGGGCAGTCTGACACCCCACACCTCACAGGGTGGAGTACACCACTGAGAGGAAGGTTCCAAAGCAAGAATCAGACAGGTGCACTCGCTGTTCAGCAATATTCTATCTTCTGCAACCTCTGCTGCTGATACCCAGGCAAACAGGGTCTGGAGTGGACCTCAAGCAATCTCCAACAGACCTATAGCTGAGGGTCCTGACTGTCAGAAGGAAAACTATCAAACAGGAAGGACACCTATACCAAAACCCCATCAGTACGTCACCATCATCAAAGACCAGAGACAGATAAAACCACAAAGATGGGGAAAAAGCAGGGCAGAAAAGCTGGAAATTCAAAAAATAAGAGCGCATCTCCTCCTGCAAAGGAGCACAGCCCATCGCCAGCAACGGATCAAAGCTGGTCAGAGAATGATTTTGACGAGATGAGAGAAGAAGGCTTCAGTCCATCAAACCTCTCAGAGCTAAAGGAGGAATTACGTACCCAGCGCAAAGAACTAAAAATCTTGAAAAAAGAGTGGAAGAATTGACAGCTAGAATAATTAATGCAGAGAAGGTCATAAACGAAATTACAGAGATGAAAACCATGACACGAGAAATACGTGACAAATGCACAAGCTTCAGTAACCGACTCAATCAACTGGAAGAAAGAGTATCAGCGATGGAGGATCAAATGAATGAAATGAAGCGAGAAGAGAAACCAAAAGAAAAAAGAAGAAAAAGAAATGAACAAAGCCTGCAAGAAGTATGGGATTATGTAAAAAGACCAAATCTACGTCTGATTGGGGTGCCTGAAAGTGAGGGGGAAAATGGAACCAAATTGGAAAACACTCTACAGGATATCATCCAGGAGAACTTCCCCAACCTAGCAGGGCAGGCCAACATTCAAATTCAGGAAATACAGAGAACGCCACAAAGATACTCCTCCAGAAGAGCAACTCCAAGACACATAATTGCCAGATTCACCAAAGTTGAAATGAAGGAAAAAATCTTAAGGGCAGCCAGAGAGAAAGGTCGGGTTACCCACAAAGGGAAGCCCATCAGACTGACAGCAGATCTCTCGGCAGAAACTCTACAAGCCAGAAGAGAGTGGGGGCCAATATTCAACGTTCTTAAAGAAAAGAATTTTAAACCCAGAATTTCATATCCAGCCAAACTAAGTTTCATAAGTGAAGGAGAAATAAAATTCTTTACAGATAAGCAAATGCTTAGAGATTTTGTCACCACCAGGCCTGCCTTACAAGAGACCCTGAAGGAAGCCCTAAACATGGAAAGGAACAACCGGTACCAGCCATTGCAAAAACATGCCAAAATGTAAAGACCATCGAGCCTAGGAAGAAACTGCATCAACTAATGAGCAAAATAACCAGTTAATATCATAATGGCAGGATCAAGTTCACACATAACAATATTAACCTTAAATGTTAATGGACTAAATGCTCCAATTAAAAGACACAGACTGGCAAACTGGAAAAAGAGTCAAGACCCATCAGTCTGCTGTCTTCAGGAGACCCATCTCACATGCAGAGACATACATAGGCTCAAAATAAAGGGATGGAGGAAGATCTACCAAGCAAATGGAGAACAAAAAAAAGCAGGGGTTGCAATACTAGTCTCTGATAAAACAGACTTTAAACCATCAAAGATCAAAAGAGACAAAGAAGGCCATTACATAATGGTAAAGGGATCAATTCAACAGGAAGAGCTAACTACCCTAAATATATATGCACCCAATACAGGAGCACCCAGATTCATAAAGCAAGTCCTTAGAGACTTACAAAGAGACTTAGACTCCCATACAATAATAATGGGAGACTTCAACACTCCACTGTCAACATTAGACAGATCAACGAGACAGAAAGTTAACAAGGATATCCAGGAATTGAACTCATCTCTGCACCAAGCGGATCTAATAGACATCTATAGAACTCTCCACCCCAAGTCAACAGAATATACATTCTTCTCAGCACCACATCACACTTATTCCAAAATTGACCACATAATTGGAAGTAAAGCACTCCTCAGCAAATGTAAAAGAACAGAAATTATAACAAACTGTCTCTCAGACCACAGTGCAATCAAACTAGAACTCAGGACTAAGAAACTCAATCAAAACCGCTCAACTACATGGAAACTGAACAACCTGCTCCTGAATGACTACTGGGTACATAATGAAATGAAAGCAGAAATAAAGATGTTCTTTGAAACCAATGAGAACAAAGATACAACATACCAGAATCTCTGGGACACATTTAAAGCAGTGTGTAGAGGGAAATGTATAGCACTAAATGCCCACAAGAAAAAGCTGGAAAGATCTAAAATTGACACTCTAACATCACAATTAAAAGAACTAGAGAGGCAAGAGCAAACACATTCAAAAGCTAGCAGAAGGCAAGAAATAACTAAGATCAGAGCAGAACTGAAGGAGATAGAGACACAAAAAAACCTCCAAAAAATCAATGAATCCAGAAGTTGGTTTTTTGAAAAGATCAACAAAATTGACAGACCGCTAGCAAGGCTAATAAAGAAGAAAAGAGAGAGGAATCAAATAGACGCAATAAAAAATGATAAAGGGGATATCACCACCGACCCCACAGAAATACAAACTACCATCAGAGAATACTATAAACACCTCTACGCAAATCAACTAGAAAATCTAGAAGAAATGGATAATTTCCTGGACACTTACACACTCCCAAGACTAAACCAGGAAGAAGTTGAATCCCTGAATAGACCAATAGCAGGCTCTGAAATTGAGGCAACAATTAATAGCCTACCCACCAAAAAAAGCCCAGGACCAGATGGATTCACAGCTGAATTCTACCAGAGGTACAAGGAGGAGCTGGTACCATTCCTTCTGAAACTATTCCAATCAATAGAAAAAGAGGGAATCCTCCCTAACTCATTTTATGAGGCCAACATCATCCTGATACCAAAACCTGGCAGAGACACAACAAAAAAAGAGAATTTTAGACCAATCTCCCTGATGAACATCGATGCAAAAATCCTCAATAAAATACTGGCAAACCAGATTCAGCAGCACATCAAAAAGCTTATCCACCATGATCAAGTGGGCTTCATCCCTGGGATGCAAGGCTGGTTCAACATTCGCAAATCAATAAACGTAAGCCAGCATATAAACAGAACCAAAGACAAGAACCACATGATTATCTCAATAGATGCAGAAAAGGCTTTTGACAAAATTCAACAGCCCTTCATGCTAAAAACGCTCAACAAATTCGGTATTGATGGAACGTACCTCAAAATAATAAGAGCTATTTATGACAAACCCACAGCTAATATCATACTGAATGGGCAAAAACTGGAAAAGTTCCCTTTGAAAACTGGCACAAGACAGGGATGCCCTCTCTCACCACTCCTATTCAACATAGTGTTGGAAGTTCTGGCCAGGGCAATCAGGCAAGAGAAAGAAATCAAGGGTATTCAGTTAGGAAAAGAAGAAGTCAAATTGTCCCTGTTTGCAGATGACATGATTGTATATTTAGAAAACCCCATCGTCTCAGCCCAAAATCTCCTTAAGCTGATAAGCAACTTCAGCAAAGTCTCAGGATACAAAATTAATGTGCAAAAATCACAAGCATTCTTATACACCAGTAACAGACA
>NC_045435.1:135112320-135138579 GCF_002776525.5 Piliocolobus tephrosceles
AAACAAGAAATGGGGAAAGGATTCCCTATTTAATAAATGGTGCTGGGAAAATTGGCTAGCCATAAGTAGAAAGCTGAAACTGGATCCTTTCCTTACTCCTTATACGAAGATTAATTCAAGATGGATTAGAGACTTAAATGTTAGACCTAATACCATAAAAACCCTAGAAGAAAATCTAGGTAGTACCATTCAGGACATAGGCATGGGCAAGGACTTCATGTCTAAAACACCAAAAGCAACGGCAGCAAAAGCCAAAATTGACAAATGGGATCTCATTAAACTAAAGAGCTTCTGCACAGCAAAAGAAACTACCATCAGAGTGAACAGGCAACCTACAGAATGGGAGAAAATTTTTGCAATCTACTTATCTGACAAAGGGCTAATTTCCAGAATCTACAAAGAACTCAAACAAATATACAAGAAAAAATCAAACAACCCCATCAAAAAGTGGGGAAAGGATATGAACAGACATTTCTCAAAAGAAGACATTCATACAGCCAACAGACACATGAAAAAATGCTCATCATCACTGGCCATCAGAGAAATGCAAATCAAAACCACAATGAGATACCATCTCACACCAGTTAGAATGGCAATCATTAAAAAATCAGGAAACAACAGGTGTTGGAGAGGATGTGGAGAAATAGGAACACTTTTACACTGTTGGTGGGATTGTAAACTAGTTCAACCATTATGGAAAAGAGTATGGCAATTCCTCAAGGATCTAGAACTAGATGTACCATATGACCCAGCCATCCCACTACTGGGTATATACCCAAAGGATTATAAATCATGCTACTACAAAGACACATGCACACGTATGTTTATTGCGGCACTATTCACAATAGCAAAGACTTGGAATCAACCCAAATGTCCATCAGTGACAGACTGGATTAAGAAAATGTGGCACATATACACCATGGAATACTATGCAGCCATAAAAAAGGATGAGTTTGCGTCCTTTGTAGGGACATGGATGCAGCTGGAAACCATCATTCTTAGCAAACTATCACAAGAAGAGAAAACCAAACACCGCATGTTCTCACTCATAGGTGGGAACTGAACAATGAGCTCACTTGGACTCGGGAAGGAAGGGGAACATCACACAATGGGGCCTATCATGGGGAGAGGGGAGGGGGGAGGGATTGCATTGGGGAGTTATACCTGATATAAATGATGAATTGATGGGTGCTGACGAGTTGATGGGTGCAGCACACCAACATGGCACATGTATACATATGTAACAAACCTGCACGTTCTGCACATGTACCCTAGAACTTAAAGTATAATAAAAAAAAAAAAAAAAAAAACTGAGAATCTACAGATGATGAAAGCAGAGGGAGTCTGGATCACCTCATTGCTGCTGACATACAACAGGGACATGTGGGACAAAAGGCCCCTGCTCTCTTCCTTGTACCAAAATCTGTGCAACAGGGCCTTGAATTCTCCTTCAAGGGGAAGGAGTATAGCAGAGACAGAGGAACCCCCACCTTCAACCACCAACAGCCAGGTCAGGGGGTAAGAGGGCTTAATGAATCTGAGATTGAAATTTTAAAATGGACTGGACACTTAATTGCCAAAATTAGCCAGAAAGTAATAGAATCTACCCAAGATGCTACAATGGGACAAAGTATTTTCTGAAGCATTCACTGAAGCATATATGCTGCACTAGGTTGAAAATGCTCAATAAACCAGTTATAAATGGAATGCTCATCATAAAGAAAGACCAAAAAAAGGAAAGAACTTTAGATTTTAAAATATAAATAAGTACCATTCACTGAGAGGCTTTCATTGAGAATTTTTATATCTCCAAGACATCAAAGAAGAGCATATGTTCCCAAAAGGTCATAGAACAAGTGTATTTCATACCAGCTCACATTAAAGGTTGTTTCCTTTGTGTTCTAAACCAGACATAAATATCCTCTTTTGTAAGGCCTAAATGGATGGCTGTGATTTCCTTCAGACAGGGGAAGAAGAAAAGGAGATAAATCAATGTGGTCAGTTAACTCATAGCAAATTCTCCAATTAGCCTCTGTTTAAAAGTAGGGTGAGTAGGGGAGGTAGACAATCTCGCATTTCTTAAAATGTTAGCACTTAGAAACTTAGAGGTCATTTTCCCTAAATGCCAGCATTTTGCTGATACGGAAAACTTAGTCCCAAAGAGAACAACTCACCCAGAGTAACTCAGCCAGTGGGAGCCCCTACAAAGTGTCACACCTGGGTCAGGCCATGCCTCCCTCTGTCTAAATCTTCACCACCTGCAAGATGCACCTGCCCATCATAGGCCTCAAAGGATACCTGCCCTGATGCTTTCTGCTTCGGTGGCTGTCACTGGGAGGTGGAGAGCCTTGTGGTTGGGGCCAATAAAAGAAAGCTACTGGGCAATGCTGCTTCCAGAATTAGTTCTATTATAATTTATAAAACTTAAATGATTCAAATATATTTTCTCCCTTAAGGCCTATCTTCTTTTTTTTTTTTTTTTTTTTTTTTTAACTCTTCCTCTTCAATTTGTCTTTGAAATTTTTCCCTGGTCCTCTCTAATAATTTAATGATAATACTTTTAATCTTTTATCTTTTGTGTTTTTTTTTTTTGTTTTTTTTTTTTTTTTTTTTTTTTGAGACAGAGTTTTGCTCTTGTTACCCATGCTGGAGTGCAGTGGTGCCATCTCGGCTCACTGCAACCTCCACCTCCCAGGTTCAAGTGACTCTCCTGCCTTGGCCTCCCGAGTAGCTGGGATTACACGCGCCCACCCCCACACCCAGCTAATTTTTTGTATTTTTAATAGAGACAGGGTTTCGCCATGTTGGCCAGGCTGGTCTCAAACTCCTGACCTCAGGTCATCCACCTGCCTTGGCCTCCCAGAGTGCTGGGATTACAGGCGTGAACCACTGCACCCAGCCTGACACTTTTAATCTTAATAATGTTCACGAAATCTTGATTGTCATTGCATTAATAGGAATTCTATGTGCACACGTATTTTCTGGACCTAGAAAATAATGCTTATAAAGTTATGGCTTGAAAAGCTAGACTTTGATTCAGTAAAGAAATGCCACTCTAACATAAAATCTAGTGAAGACTCACAAACTGAAAGCAGGCAGGCTGCCAAAGTCTAATAAACTAGCTGAAATCAATTGGAACCCTAATTCACTTTTGCATAATTTCATTCTCCTTGCATATTTACCAGTCAGAATCTGGCATTCTTCTCTTTTCTTCCAGTGCAGATGGAACTCCAGTGAGGGAGAGCTTTTCACTCTTCATTGTTTAATATAATCACGTTTGTCCTGAAAGCTTGTGTGTCAGTCCTAGATATTGGTCTCTCCATGGTCAGGAGAAACCTGTGACCATTCACACACACACACACACACACACACACACACACACACACCCCACCTCTCTCCCCTAAAGGGAAATGCAGCATTTTGCCAGTGCAACACTAACTACAAAGTTTACAGTCCAAAAAGAAATCTTATCCTCTCTTCAATGCCATCTTGCCAGGCTTTCATTCTCATACCCCCGGTCTGAAGAACACTTCCATCTATCATACACCTATCTTGATGTTTGACTACACAGAGACCTCACACCTTGCTCCTACAAGGGAACTTTACAATCTGGCACAATCCACACTTGAAAGACAGGGAAACGGGCGGCCCCAGAAGTGACATGAGGCTACACAAGTTAGTTGTTAAACTTGGATTAGTACTAGTCTTCAGGATCCCATTTCAACCTACTTTCCTTTACAGACTAGCGGTCAAGTTTCTACCCTCACATCACCAACTAGGTCTGTGGTCAGGAAGGGGAGGCTGGATAAAAAGTAATCATTTAATTAATTAACTAAGTCAATTAGTGTTCTTAAAATGTAGTTCTAAGGCAAAGTAAAAGTATTAACATATATATATATAGGGCAACTTCTTGAAAAGGCATACTTCATAAATATTTAATAAGAGAATTACCCTTAATTTTATCCCCAGATAGTAAGAGATACTCCTAATTCAGTCCAAAATGTTTCTAGTCTAGATTTGTAATGGTTATTCAGAAATATTCGTTTAATAACATGATGGCAACAAAAGTAAATTTTCCTATAAGAAGTTGAGATGATGCCCTAATAACTTACGGGAAAGCAATTAATACTTTTTCCAATAGTACAATTACAACTAGCAGTACGTGAAAACAAACATCAAGTCACTTATTAAGGAGCTCAAATGTTTGGAAAGGCTTATGTGCATAAGAAATTGCACATGAATATTAATTGCAAATACACTGGTCACTGGTTAATAATCAAGACTGTATCCCAGGTCGGAAAAAAAAACACTGCAATTCACTGAAAACAAGAGAAGCAGCTGAAGATACAGGCAATTTTCAAATCAGGATAAATCATGAAGGTATAAGCCATTAAGGCAAGGTTCATATGGCACCAAACATTCTTTGCTCAAGATTTTTTTCTATTGCAAACATATCAGAAGAATAAAAGTCAAGTAGGGGGAAATCCCGGAGATTAGTTTCTCTAATAGGTGCAAATTCCTTTGGGTTTTTCCTAAAAATTCAGGCAAAAGACAGACAAGAGGGAAATAGAAAAATTCATCATTCCTAACAAGGTTTCACTCATCATTGGACATAGAAGTCAATTCAACCAACCAGTTCATTTCCGTTAAGCACTATTTCCCAACCTTTCCAATATTTCATTTCTGCCTCAGAAATGTGAAGATGAAATAGTAAGTAGATAAAAGACCAGACATAAGCGAATTCTTAACAGTAGGTTTAATAGTCTCTTTCTCTTTGGGTTCTGGGATTGTGGGTAATATTCTAAATTGTTTCCAGTGAGAATCTACCACCTCTATAATCAGAAAATGAGGCTATGAATATGCTTTATGAACTGTGAAACTACACAAATGTTACATTTTTATTTTTGCTGCTATTGACCATTTTAGAGTTCTCATTTTAATGTAGCTCTTTTATCCTGGCAACACTGCTGAAGTCTGTCTGTAGAAAAAGAACCTGGCTGGCATCATTTGCACATGCAAGTATGCTTATTCCAAAAGTCTATTATTCTACACGGGAAATGGTTCTTTCCTGTTTATGGAAGAAGTTTTGTTTCTTTTTGTTTTGGTTGATTTGGTTATGTTAACAGATTCTTTTTCAGCAGAGATAGAAGAAGAGCAAAAGGCATCTTTATTTCCTGAATTACAACATATCCTGAGGCAAGGAAATCCAAAATGATATTTTACACTATCAGAAATATATAAAGTTATTGCTGTATTATAAATGAATAGAATCATTGTTCTAATCGGCTTTGATTCTTTTAATCTTGGGAGGATTTAATATCTCTTAAACCCTTTTGAAAGAGTAATTCTTGAATGTAAGTAACCAATTCATATTTTAAGTATTATACTGCCCCCTTGTGTATCTTGTGTTTAGTGAAAAGGGAGCTCAGACAATGCAGTAATTGTAATTCTCAGAAATACTTCAGTGGAATCTGAGTTTAGAACTTCTATGGAAACAGCCTCAAAAATCATTGAGATCAGCATGCTCATTTCACAGAAAAGAGAACTGAGTTCCTGAAAGATTATATAACTTGTCCAAGATCATACACTGCTAATCAGTAACACAGTAAATACTGTTATATAGAACTTAAGCCTCAGAATGTTAATTTTTTTTATTAAAATGGAGATGGCAGCCTGAAAGAAGAAAAAATAGTGAGGTGTTGGAATTAGGCAGATCAGGATTTGAATTTTAGGTCACCATTTCACAATCTCCAAAAGCTTTAGTTCCCCCGTTCATAAAATTGGTTGAATAATAGCTATGGCAAAGTCCTTGAAAGGATCCAGGATGACAATGTTAATGTTCATCAAGCCCTTAGCATAAATATCTGCAATATAGTAATAAACTAATTGGTAATATGACTATAAAAATACATAGAAATTTTTTTAAATCATTATAGACTTTGAGATCTCTGAATAAAGGTATTCTAAAATAATGAAAATAATAATGAGTTCAAGGCACTTAAATCTAAACTCTTTAAAAACTGGCACAAAATAAAGCTTGAAAAAAATAAGCCTAGTTCTTCTAAATCCCGTGATTCTTCTATTATCATGTTTACTCTTTTTTAATACAAATAAATTTGCAACAGAAAAATACAGAAATGAAACACTGCATGAGAGATAAAGCAATGAACAGGACCCTTGGCTAAGGCTCAGAGAAAAGCAACGCAGAACCTCAGTGCCACAGTGTCAAGTCGCCATTGCCACGTCTCCTCTGCTAAGGGCATTTCACCACTGGAATGTCAAGAGAATCAACCTAGAAAGGTGGAGGCAGAAATTTTCATGCTGACCTTGCTAATACCTAATTAGTTACATCAACTTGGGCAGTTATTTCATCTGTTTCTCTTTCTTCATCTGTAAAATGAAGTCATTCTCTACTGTATAAGGCCTTTTACTGAGGTGGTATAATGAATGTTGAAAAAACACTATAAACACTAAAGTGCTTAATAAAGTAAGGTTAAATGTGTTATCTTAAACTTAGTTTAAAGCAATAATAAACATTAAGTCTGTCATCAAATTGGGGAAGACTTCAGAACAACCAATCTTAGAAAAGTGAAAGCAGCTTAGATTACAGGATTCTGTTAAAGACCACTCCACTGCCCCTGAAATCTGTCTCTTCCCTCTACAGTTCCACAGGCCTCTGATGGAGATTACTCCAAAAATTCTGGCACCACATAAGTCTTTGGCTTTTAAACCGGTTTCACCCTAGGGTATCTTGACAGCAGGATTGACAGAGCTTATCCTTGACTGTATACCACAAACAAACAGATACCAGCAGGGTAAAGGCAATTTGTCTTGGTTTGCCATGAAAATGACTAATACTGATTCCTCTCTGATTCACAGCGGCAGTCCTCTACCCTGATAGTAACAGTTTAGGACTGCAAACTGTTCTGTTCTGTTTTTATATGGGACATAATATACAAATAAGTCTTAAAGCCCTAAAGGACAGCAATAAAAGTGGGTGGACTTCTCTTCAATAAGTGTCTAAAGCAGGTGGCCACAAGCACCCTCTAACATCTCAGTTTGGAAGGCTACGCTCTGCTAGTAATAAGCATTGACTGGTGATCCAAAAATATTAACTGAACAATATATGGCCCTCGCCCAAAATAATTACAAACATCAGAAAGGGATATCACTGGAGTTGACAGTGTGGTAGAAGAGGGAAGGCACTGGTACCAGCTACCCCACCAAGTAGAGAGAGATAACACTATTGTAGTTGTTGAGGTGGGGCCTGTTGCTTACAACTGGAGATAGTAAGTGCAATGGGACTTCTTGGGTAATTATTCATAAACAAGTTAACTCAAGCTCTTGGTTCCATCCAACAATTATACCATATTTGCATCTAGAGTGCTAGAATAAAAGGCCTGTCAGAAACAAAATAAAAGATCCAACTATATAAATACAAGAGACAGCTTACCATGAAACACACTGTTGTCCACCAGAAAATGCCTGCGGTACTGCACACAGTTCTTTTTTTCCAAGTTCCAGTAACTCATTGTCAGAAGATTTCTGGCACAGCATCAAAACCAAATTGCCCTGTCAAGGGAAACAGAATGAGACAAAAATGAAGAAAACGGCAGCCACACGCTCACCCTGGTAGCATAATGCCATCGGTTGCCCAGCATTACAGGGCAACACATACGGCATACAACTTCTCCCCACATGGAGCTGGAATCCCCCAGGCCCTAAGAAATTTCCCACAAGTCTTCCCAGGGTCTAGAATGTCATTCAGCGGATCAAAACAGTAACTTTTTCAAACCACCTTTCAGGGCTCAATGTTACCCATCTCCAGGGGAAATAAACCTACCATCAGGGAGCAGGTTTCAGGAATGGTTTATGTGCTCCCGGCCTCACTCCTAGTAGTCCAAGATCCAAACTAGTCAACACTGGTAACATCTCAGGAAATTTCAGTTGCAGGTGGGGAGGCAACTGACAGGAACGAAGCTATCATTCCCAATTCCTGAATTTTGTGTCAGTACAGCATCCATGTGGCCATGAATGAGCCAAGCACATTAACAAAACGTGCCTTCCTCTTTTTGGTTCATTGCTGGTGTCCATTTAGGACCGCTAGGGCCTGGATCTGCCCAGGCTGAACTCAGTGGTGTAACTAGAGCTGGGCACAGGCCTCGGCAAGGTAAACTAGCAGTGCCTGCTCCTACATAAGACTTACTCCGTCACAGACACAGGGAAACACAATGCTAGCTAGAGCAACAACTTGAAAAGCAGAGATCTGAGCTGATGAATTAAATTCCTCCAAAAGCTGACGTGCATAACCCTGAACAAGGCCTCCTTTGTTCACAGGATTTGGCTAAAGCAACTTTTCAGAATTCCAGCCTCCTTTCTGTTCACAGAATAAAGCCAGGCAAAATCAAGCAAGGCTGGCATGAAGCAAAACCCACAGGTGGGAAACAACTTGTCATCTCTCCTACTAAAACAACCTAGAATTTTGTAAACGTACCCCAGGATGAAATCAGTCACTTAGTGAAAAATATATACATATTATCAGAGTGTTGTCTATTCATTTAATGGAACAATTGGTGAAGGCTCCTGAAGCTTTTGTCAGAGCTTCTCCTTGGCTCCCTACCTTAACCCACCCCACCAGGGATCTTACCTAATTCTCGCCTATCCTGCCTTTTCTCTGGCTCCATGCTGGCCTCACCACTTCTTCTTGCCTCATACCCACCTGGCTAATCTGACTGCCTATCCTACTCCCTCAGGCTGAGGGAGTGTTACTACTGTATGGAACTGACTACAAAATACAACAGAATATAGCTAAGGATGAAAACAACCCAACCTCTGCCCTCTCGCCTGCCAATACTATATACTACAAAGGTCTCTTCTTTAAAAAGTATTTTTAGTTATACAAATAATGCAGTTATATATGTTCATTAATTTTAATAATGTGCATTTGTTTATAGTTAGCAAAATATATTCACATACATGACTCTCATTTGCCTCTTATTAATCTTCTGAGGTGAGTACTGTTTTCTCCTTCTACAACATTAAAGAAGATGACAAGGTGTTAGAGATTAACTGATTCACCCAACGCTGCTAGGAAAAAATAGTAATGAGACTTGAAGTCATATCTTCATATTCCAAAGTCAAGCCATAATAGGAACTAGGACTTTACAAAATGAGGTGGTTTAAAAAATACAATCTGGGCTGGGCATGGTGGCTCACTCCTGTAATCCCAGCACTTTGGGAGGCCAAGGCGGGCGGATCACGAGGTCAAGAGATCAAGCCGAGCCTGACCAACACAGTGAAACCCCATCTCTACTAAAAATACAAAAATTAGCTGGGCGTGGTGGCGCACACCTGTAGTCCCAGCTATTCGGGAGGCTGAGGCAGGAGAATCACTCGAACCCGAGAAGCGGAGGTTGCAGTGAGGTGAGACAGCGCCACTGAACTCCAGCCTGGTAACAGAGCAAGACTCCATCTCAAAAAAAAAAAAAAAAATATGCTGACCAGGTGCCGTAGTTCACGCCTGTAATCCCAGCACTTTGGGAGGCCGAGGTGGGTGGATCATGAGGTCAGGAGTTTGAAACCAGCCTGGCCAATTGGTGAAACCCTGTCTCTACTAAAAATACAAAAAATTAGGCCAGGAGCGGTGGCTCAAGTCCGTAATCCCAGCACTTTGGGAGGCCGAGACGGGCGGATCACGAGGTCAGGAGATCGAGACCATCCTGGCTAACACGGTGAAACCCCGTCTCTACTAAAAAATACAAAAAACTAGCTGGGCAAGGTGGCAGGCGCCTGTAGTCCCAGCTACTCGGGAGGCTGAGGCAGGAGAATGGCGTGAACCCAGGAGGCAGAGCTTACAGTGAGCTGAGATCTGGCCACTGCACTCCCGCCTGGGTGACAGAGCAAGACTCCGTCTCAAAAAAAAAATACAAAAAATTGGGCCAGGTGCAGTGGCTCACGCCTGTAATCCCAGCACATTGGGAGGCTGAGGCAGGCAGATCACAAAGTCAGGAGTTTGAGACCAGCCTGACCAACATGGTGAAACCCCATCTCTACTAAAAACACAAAAATTAGCTGGGTGTGGTGGCATGTGCCTATAATTTCAGCTACTCAGAAGGCTGAGGCAGGAGAATCACTTGAACCCGGGAGGCGGAGGTTGCAGTGAGCTGAAATCCTGTCACTACACTCCAGCCTGGGAGACAAAGACTCCATCTCAAAAAAACAAACAACAAAAAAAAAATCTGCAAATTATTATACATTCCTCCCCTCAAAACGTAGAATCTAAATTCACCTTCCCTTGAATATGGGCTGGACTCAGTGACTCGTTTCTCACAATAAAATCAGCTGGGAATTATGCTATGAGTCTTCCAACATGAGGTCATAAAAAGGATACCACTTCTGCCTAGTTCCCTATCTCTCAAGATGCTTGCATTGGAACCCAGCTACCACACTGTAAGGAAGCCCAGATTTAAGTGTTCTAGCTCACATGCCCAGCTAGCCCCTCATCCAACAGCAGCATCAGCCACAGACATGTGTTATGCTGAATGTTTGTGTCTGCCCCAAATTCATATGGGGAAATCTAATGCCCCCCAATGTGATAGTATTAGGAGGTGGGACCGTTAGTCTCCACCCTTATGATTAGGATTAGTGTCCTTATAAAAGAGACCCTAGAGAGCTAGCTCCACCCTTCCACCATATGGGGACACAGCAAGAAGTCAGCAGTCTGCAACCCAGGAAAGGGCCCTCACCAGACATCAAATCTGCCAACGCCTTGATCTGAGACTTCCCAGCCTCCAGAATCGTGAGAAATAAATTTGTGTTATTTATAAGCTACCCAGTTTATGGTATTGTTATAGCAGCCCAAAATGAACTAAGACAACGTAAGAATAAATGAATCTACAGATGATTCTAACCCCAAGTATTTCAGATGAGGCCACAGATACTGATGAGAAGAAGCAAGCCATCCCTCTGTGCCTCATATGTATTTCTGACCTGTAGAAACAGTGAAAGATAAGGCCAGGCGCAGTGGCTCATGCCTGTAATCCCAACACTTTGGGAGGCCAAAGTGGGTGGACCACCTGAGGTCAAGAGTTTGAGACCAGCCTGGCCAATAAGGCAAAACCCCGTCTCTACTAAAGATACAAAACTTAGCCAGGCATGGTGGCAGTTGCCTGTAATCCAAGCTACTCGGGAGGCTGAGACAGGAGAATCACTTGAACCCAGGAGACAGAGGTTGCAGTGAGCCGAGACCATGCCACTGCACTCCAGCCTGGGCAACAAGAACAAAACTCCATCTCAAAAAAAAAAAAAGAAAAAAGTGAAAGATAATAAATAATTATTATTTTAAGACAAAAGATTTGGGATAATTTGTTACATAGCAATAAATAATGTAACATATAATACATGTAACATCCTCTTAGAGGATGATCATCCAATCAGAGTTGAGACCTTCAACTCTTTTGTGACAGAAGCACAAACCTACAGACATGTATGTAATATTCATATACTTCGGCACTAGCTCACATCAATGGCCCAGGCTTTCCAGCTTCCAGATCTTTTTGCTTTTCTTTAAGGGCCGGGTAAAATGCCACTGCCTTCATGAAATGCCCCCAGGAATCTCTCCCTCCAGTTTACCTACGATTCTTTCATGCACTGAACTCCCATAATCCTGTTTCCCAGTTATTGAGAACCTACTATGCATCAGGAACTGTGATAAGGCTTTACATCAGTGAGTCGCAACCTTGACTACATATTGGAATCACCTGGGAAGCTTAAGACTCCTGACTCCCAAGCTACACCCAGGCCAATTACATCAGAATCTCCAGGGGTGGGATTCGGGCATCAGCAGGAGACTGATGAAAAGATGCTTTCCCTCTGGCCTTCAGATTTAGAGATAATGGAGGTGGAGATAATAAATAGAGTGAGTAGGCCTGGGGCAAGGGAACAGAGCTCTGCGATAAGCCTCATTTTAGCTTCCACCATATTCAGAAGAGCCAGGCCCTAGGGCTCACTAAAGGGATTCAGGTGAAAAGGATATTAGACATCAACTAAGACAAACTTCTCATGGTGTAGCCAGAAGGAAACTGAGGCCCAGAAAGGATGTGTGGCTTGCAAGATAACACCTCTAGCTGGAAGATGATAAACTGGTGGGAAACCCAGCCTCAGCAGTTCCAAAGCAGGTTGAGTCTTTCATGGCCCCGTTTGTGTGAACACAGTAGGTAAAAACAACTACTAAAGTATACTACATTCATTTATTTTTTAGACAATTTATATTACATTAGAGATGTATTTCCCCTGCATCTTGTATCCAGTCTGAAGTTGTTTGGTCAGTATTCAGGCAAGGATGGTTTTAAATTGATCACCTTGTTTTTTCTTTTCAACTTGCTTTTAAGACTTACAAAATACTCCACCTCCTAAGAGGTCTAGGTAATCGGTTACACATTCAGAACTCTACAAGTATTTACATCTTATAAATACAACATGTAGATTTATGCTCTTTTTTAAACCTACAGATTAATTATGGTACCATACAAAATAGTCTCATTGCCTTAAAGTCCGCTATGCTCTGCATTCTCCCTCCCTCCCCCTTAGCCCCTGACGAGCACTGATATTTTTTACTGTCTCTATAGTTTTGCCTTTTCCGGGATGTCTTATGGTTGGAATCACACAGTATATAGCCTTTTCCAATTGGCTTCTCTCACTTGGTAATATGCATTTAATGTTCTACATCTTTTCATGGCTTGAGAGCTCATTTCATCCTAGCATGAAATACTAGGATGTCTGGATGTACCACAGTTTATTTATCCATTGAGCTACTGATGAACATCTTAGTTGCTTCCAAATTTTGAAACGTATACAGATGCTGCAAACATCCATGTGCAAGTTTTTGTGTTGATACAAGTTTTCAACTCATTTGGGTAATACCAAGGAGGATGACTGCTGGACTGTGTGGTAAGGGTATGTTTAGTTTGTAAGAAACAGCCAAGCTATCTTCTAAAGTATAAGATATTTGGTATCATTATGCATTGCTACCAGCAATAAATGATAGTTCCTGTTGCTCTACGTCTTTGCCAGCATTTGGCGTTACAAGTGTTCTGGATTTTGGCCTTTCTAATAGCTGTGTAGTGGTACTCACTGCTGTTTTAATTTCCATTTTGCTAATGATCTATGATGTGAAGCACCTTTTCATATGCTTGCTTGCCACTAGTATATCTTCTCTGGTGAGGTGTCATTCATTCACCCATTCATTCATTCATGTATTTATTTTGAGACAGGGTCACCCTCTGTCACCCAGACTGAAGTCCAGTGGCATAATCAAGGCTCAACTGCAGCCTCAACCTCCAGGGCTCAAGCAATCCTCCCACCTCAGCCTCCTGAGTAGCTGGGACCACAGGCATGAACCACCATGTCTGGCTAATTTTTTAACATTTTGCAGAGACAGGGTCCCATTATGTTGGCCAGGCTGGTCTCAAACTTCTGGGTTCAAGGGATCTTCCTGCCTCAGCCTCCCAAAGTACTGGGATTACAAATGCCAGCCATCATTCCTGGCCTTTGAAAAAATTTTTAATCAGGTTGTTTACTTACTGTCAAGTTTTAAGAAGTGTTTGTTTGATTGGTTGGTTGGTTTCGTTTTTGTTTTGAGACGCAGTCTCACTCTGTCACCCAGGCTGGAGTGCACTAGCGCCATCTTGGCTCACTGCAGCCTCCGTCTCCCAGGTTCGAGCAATTCTTATGCCTCAGCCCCCAGACTAGCAGGGACTATAGGCACACGCCACCAGGCCTGGCGAATTTTTGTGGTTTTTTAGTAGAGACGGGGTTTCACTATGTTGATCAGGCTGGTCTCAAACTCCTGGCCTCACGTGATCCGCCCACCGCAGCCTGCCAAAGTTCTGGGATTATAGGCTGGAGCACTGCACCCAGCCTAAATTTTAAGGGTTTTAAAAAAATGTTTGTTGGACAAGAGTCCTTTATCAGATACATATGTTGCAAATATCTTCTCCCAAACTGTGACTTGTCACTAACAGTGTCTTTTGCGAAGCAAAAACTTTTAATTTTCATGAAGTCCAGTTTATCAATGAAAAAAAAATTAGATTCTGAATCCTTACAATGATTCACAAAATAACTGACAGTGAGTAAGGAACACCATGTAAGGAAATAACTGATTGTTATTAAAACTAGTTTTACAGCCAGGTGCAGTGGCTCATGCCTGTAATCCCAGCACTTTGGGAGGCTGAGGTGGGCAGATCACTTGAGGTCAGGAATTTGAGACCAGCCTGGTCAACATGGTGAAACCCCATCTCTACTAAAAATATAAAAATTAGCCAGCTATATTAGCATGCACCTGTAATCCCAGCTACTCAGGAGGCTGAGGAAGGAGAATGGCTTGAACCTGGTAGGCAGAGGTTGCAGTGAGCTGAGATCGCATCACTACATGCCAGCCTGGGCAACAGAGCAAAAATCTCTGTCTCAAAAAAACAAACAAACAAACAAAACTAGTTTTAAAATATGGTTCCATGTTTACAAGCTTGAAAAGCACAGAAAAACTCAAAAAATAATGTTCAATGTGATATTACTTATCCCCTAGAGACAATGACCATGGGCACAGTGGTCTTTTTTTTTTTTTTTTTTAACACAAATTAGATATTATAAGTCTACTTCTTTTGCTTAATAACTACTAATATGTTGCAACCCTCTAGATATATCAACAAATATACTTCTGCAGAACATAAATGTGATTTGAAAAAGAAATTGTAATGAACTCTACTCAAAGACACCAAATACAAAAAATCCTAACGCAAAATAATAAATAAACAGCCATGTAAGCGTGTAGAGGACTCATGCAGCCAACGAACTAAAACAAATTCCTTAAAAGTTAAAAATGCTCCTAAGCTCATTTTACAAGTGATAAGCAACTTTTGTAATTATGTAAAATTTCTTTATTTCTGACATTTTTAGTTGTAGTTAACATGACCAAAATTGCCAATACCAAACAAGTCATATGTGGCAGTAGGGACACCACCAACAAAGAATATTAGAAATTCAAGGATGGCACTTTTAACCAAGAAAAGTGGGAAGTACTTTGAGTAATAATCATTTGTCAATACTTTTAAAACTCAACAGTGAAAAATAAAATCCTTCACACCCACACCCACTTACTAGAATTAAAGCTCCCTTTAAGAAAGCTCTACCATGTTGAACATCTGCTGATTTTTCACTCTTCTAGAAATTGCACCCCAGTTTTCCTCTGAGAAACTCCTTCTCCCACTCTCCATTCAAAAGATTCAGGTGCTGTCAGCTTCGTCCCCTGATTCAGGTAGGCATGTGGCTTAGGTTGCAAATGAGAGAATTGCATCCACTGGGCCACAGTATAGGAGATCCGCACGGCCTGTTTCAGATCACTGAGAGTCAGGCACAGATTTCTGTTTGAACTCTTGGGGAAAAAAAAAAAAAACCTTCCTTTTCAGTTTTACTTGAAGTTGCAAGGTCTAAGCCTCAAGACCTAAAGCTCCTGGCCACCATCTTGTCAATATAAGGGAAAAATTTGTGGAGATTGGATCCAACCCAGAGAAAGGGAAACAAACCAAGTCCTGGTAATATAATTTGCCACACCTGAAGCTAGATCTATCCTTGCACCTTCTAGTTAAATAAGCCAGTACATTCCCTTTTTTGTTTTATTTAGTTTTGTGTAAGCCACATTGAGTTGGGTTTTCAGTCACTTGCACCTAGAGTCCTGACTGATGAAATATGTCAGCATAGCAAAATGTAAAGAGGACCCATCTGGCCATCGTGAGCTCTCTATTCTGGTTTCAATGCTAACAACCAACTCACAGGGGACCTTGGGCAAGTTTTTAACAAGTCCTCTCTGAGTTCAAAAATATGACTCAGTATTTTCTTTCTTGGGCTTTCCCTAGAGATATGATGCATTCAAGCCCTTTGTCCTGGCTGAAAAGGATTCCCCCATACTATCTGAAGGTGTATTTAAGCAAAGCAAAACACAAAATCTTTTCTTCAGCTTTAGAATTCCTTTAGCTATTTTCAAATGTGAGGCAAATCGATATTGCTGCTTTAACCTGGGTTTGATGAAACACTACAGATTTGTTCAAGCCACTTGAATGGCTTAAAAGACAAATTATCCCAGTTCATATGTGGAAATCAGAATTATAATAATACTGTGCTAAAAAGAAAAAAAAAAGTAAATCTTTAAAAGATAACTTAATTAGCCGGGTGAGGTAGCGGACGCCTGTAATCCCAGCTCCTCGGGAGGCTGAGGCAGGAGAATTTCTTGACTCCAGGAGATGGAGGTAGCAGTAAGCTGAGGTCGCACCATTGCACTCCAGCCTGGGTGAGAGAGTGACACTCTGTCACTAAATAAATAAATGATAACTTTATGGGAGGAAGGGGCTCTTTTTTTTTTTTTTTTCCCTTCTAAGTTGAGGAATTTGTCTATTACACCCTGACTGCTGTCTCCACCTCTTTCTCTCTACTCGGTCACCACCAGAGCCCAAACCCCTCCAGTACCCTTTTCCATAAAAACCAATACTCCCTTTACATTCCTTATTAATAATATATTATTTGTAAATCACTTCATGATTTACACAATTTTCCATTTATATCTTGTCTTTAAAAAAAAAAAAAAGGCCTTTACAATAGCCCTGTGAGTTCCCACATTATTAACAAATAAGACTAACTGGAAACAGCAGTTAGTCTGTTTCCATCTCCTGACTCCAAATCCACTGTCCCTGGTCCAAAGCAACACTCTACGGCTAGCACCATTTCCTCCCTGACATTCTGCTTCCGTATAAAAAGAACCTAGAGTTGCATTACTCAGAACAGACAAGACTCTAATTCTTCCCACATCCATCATTCACCCCAACTCTACTATGAACCAAGGAGAAGAGACAGGAGGAGACAACTAAATGAAACATTATTTATTCAAAAAATGCATACCTTGTCCCTCCAGCAGGAGCCTCTGGAGTGTATAGATTAGAGATGATCAGAGCAAAGTGTCAGTCCTTTGGGTATAAGATGGTGGATGGCTGCTTTGAAATGAAATTTGAGTGAGCTACTTGGACCAAGTTCGGAAACACCAAGACCAAGTTTACTTGCAAGATATGGTAAAAACTGTCTGAGAGGTGTGTGTGTTTTCCAAATTACTAACAGCATTTGGAGAATGTTGGAATAGAAAGAAGATCTGGCCAGAAATTAAAATGTAATGCAAACGCCTGTCTCCTTGTTGGAAAAAGAATTACTAGTTCTTGGGATGTAGTAAGGTATCAAGGGACAACGGACAAACACGTGACTGGAAGTCAAAAACCCAGAGCTGCAGCCCAGTCCTGCCTCTTACTAACACTGTGTTTCAGGGTCAATCTCTTCACAACCTTGTGCTTCAGCTGCCTCATCTATGTCACAAAAAAGGGATGGCAGTGAGATGCTCTTCAAAGCATTTCCAATTTTAATAGTCAATATTCCATTAATAAGGATTATGGAAAACCCCTCCCTAATATCCCAATCCATTCATCTTTTATTATAAATTAACCCTGAGAAACCACAAAATTAACTCTCAGGTATCAGTTGTGTAGCATTTAACTTATATGGAGAAGTGCTCATTTCTTTTTCCTTAATCCTTGCTGAGAGATAAAAGGCAAAATTAATAAGCTCTGACAGTAGTATTCATAAAACGACAAGCACTTAGGAACAGGAAGGCATAGAAAAACAGGTCTCAGAACTATATCCTGTACTTCAGCCTCTGACACAACACGTTTGGGAATTTTGCACCCAGGTATCCCTAAAACTTGAGAATGTAAACTAAATCCAGATAAAAAGCTAAGATTTCAAACAAAGTTGCTCCTTTCTCATTTTTCCATTAATTTTAAGACAAAGTAAGAGAATTACACAGGGCAGGGATGGGGTGGGAGGGGCCAGGGATCCTCTTCTCTGGCCCAGCCCCAAACTGACATCTTCTAAAGCAGTTCAGAAGCCTCGGTCAGGTCCAGAGGGCTCCCCCATCACCCACCACCCAGCAGATGGCTTCCCCCACCATAGGCCCCTCCCCAACTTCCCGCAGGTTTCTAAGCACCACCAAACTGGTTGTTAAAGGCCTCTGCAAACAGCGTAATTCCACAGCCTAGCCCCCTCCCAGCTATGTACACAAAGGGAAAGAAATAAAAGGGTACTTTGTTCATTTTTTAAGGCTCACAGGAGACACCACTAAATCCCAAGTTCCTGGTGTGTTTTCTTTTCTCTAACGCAATCAAGAGCTGAAAATGCTCTGATCTAGTTAAGCAATGAGGCACAATCGACCCTCCAAAGACACCCAGGCTGCTGCATTTGAAAGGGCTGGTTTAGAGTATATAATATGTATCCAGAGGTTGAAGGAGTCCTCTTCCCTTTTTTACGCACTGCTGGACTTGAATTGTTCATGTTTTATGATTTTTACATGTATGTTTCCAAGCAAGGCTGGCCTATAATTTCCATTTCTCATATTGCTCTCAAAAGGTTTTTACACTGAAATTATCATAGCTTTACAAAATGAGTTTCTATTTCCTGGAAGAATTAGGTGGAATTTGCTAGTAAAACCAGTTGAGCCTGAACTTTCCTGTAAGAAGAAATATTTGACTACTGGTTTATTTTATTTATAAATTATAGCATTATTCAGGCTTTCTATTTTTTTGAAGTCAGTTTTGGTAAGTTATATTTGTCTAGATATTCATTTTCTCTAAGTTTTCAAACGTTTTAGCATGAAGTTGCTCATAGTATTATTCATATAATTTTAATATCTACAACATCTGTTCTCTGATTCCTAATATTGCTTATTTGTACCTCTCTTGTTTTTAAATCAATCTCACCAGGTATTTGTCAACATTGCTAGCTTTTACAGTAATCTCCATTGTATAACACGGAATTATTACTATCATTTCCTTTCATCTGCTTTCTTTCTTTTTTTTTTTTTTTGTTTTGTTTTTTTTGAGACAGAGTCTCACTCTGTCATCCAAGCTGGTGGGCAGTGGCACAATCACAGCTCACAGCAACCTCTGCCTCCCAGGGTCAAGCGATGATTGTCCCACCTCAGCCTCCTGAGTAGCTGGGACCACAGGCATGCGCCACCACACCCAACTAATTTTTGTATTTTTTGTAGACAGGATTTTGTCAGGTTGTCCAGCCTGGTCTGGAACTCCTGAGCTCAAGCAATCTGCCTGCCTCAGCCTCCCAAAGTGCTGTGATTACAGGAATGAGCCACCACATCCGGCCTCTTTTTTTTCTTTTTTTTTTTTTTTTGAGACAGAGTAGCACTCTGTTGCCCAGGCTGGAGTGCAGTGGCATGATCATGGCTCACTGCAGCCTCAACTTCCTAGGATTAAGGGATCCTCATGCCTCAGCCTTCCAAGTAGCTAGAACCACAGGTGTACACCACCATGCCCAACTAATTTTTTGTGGAAACGGGGTCTCACTATGTTGCCCAGGCTAGTCTAAAACTCCTGGCCTAAGCAATCCTCCCACCTCAGCTTCCCAAACTGCCAGGATTATAGGCATGAGCCACTGCACCTAACCTTCCATTTGTTTTCTTTGGGCCTATTTTGCATCTTTTTCTAACCTTCTAATTTCAACATTTAACTGTTTTCAGGATTTCATCTTTTTTAATAAAAGTAATTAAAGTTAAGCATGTGCTAGCTACTTCCCCAACCCCCAAGTTTTGACTCATAGTATTTTTGTTATCATACAGTTAAAAATATTTTCCGAATGCTGTTACAGCTTCTTTTTAAACCAAAGGTGATTCTGAAACACATTTCTACAACTATTCATAGTAATCTTTTGGTCATAGTTTCTAGTTTAATTCCACTGTGGTCAGAGGATTAGTCTGTATGACACTAATCCTTTGATAATTACAACTTGGTTGATGACATAGTTTGAGGTCACTTTTCATAAATGTTCTATGCTTGTTTGAAAAGAATGTGTATTCTGAAGTTGGGAGGTGTGATCTTCATGTCTATCAGCTCAAACTTATTAGTTACTTCATTCAAATCTTGTGTGTTAGGCCATTTTTGCACTGGCATAAATACCTGAGACTGGGTAATTTATAAGAAAAGAGGTTTGATTAGCTCATGGTTCTGCAGGCTGTACAGGAAGTATGGCACCAGCGTCTGCTTCTGGGTAGGCTCCAGGAAGCTTTTACTAATGGTGGAAGGTAAAGTTGGAGCAGGTATCTCACATGGCAGGAGAAGGAGCAGGAGAGTATGATGGGGGCTGCCACACTTTTCAACAATCAGATCTCACAAGAACTCACTATCATGAAGACAGCACCAAGGCATGACAGTACCATGTCATCCTTCCCCATGACCCACACACCTCCCACCAGGCCCCACCTCCAACACTGCAAATTACAATTGAACATGAGATTTGGCCAGGACATGTATTCAAACTATATCATTCTGCCCTTGGCGCCACAAATCTCATGTCCTCCTTATATTACAAAATGCAATCATGTCTTCCCAACAGTCTCCCAAAGTCTTAACTCATTCCAGCATCAACCTCGTCAAAAGTCCCAAGTCCAAAGTCTCATCTGGAAATGAGTTCCTTCCACCTATGGGCCTGTAAAATCAAAACAAGTTCTCTACTTCAAGATACAGAGGTAGTACCAGCATTAAGAAAAAATTCTTCTTCTAAAAGGCAGAAGTTGGCTAAAAGAAAGGGGCTACAGGCCCCATGCAAGCTCAAAACCCAGCAGGGCAGTCATCAAATCTTGAAGCTCCAAAGTAATCTCCTTTGACTCCATGACCCACATTCAGGGAACACTGGTGCAAGAGGTGGGCTCCCAAGACCTTGGGCAGCACTGCCCCTATGGCTTTGCAGTGTTCAGCCTCTGCAGCTGCTATTACAGGTTGTTGGGAGCCTGTGGCTTTTCCTGGAGCAGTGTACAAGCTGCCAGTGGCTTCACCATTCTGGGGTCTAGAAGGTAGTTGGCCCCCTTCCTACAGTTCCACTAGGCAGTGCCCTGGTGGGGACACTGTGTGGGAGCTCCATCCCCACATTTCCCTTCCATACTGCCCTAGTAGAGGTTCTCTGTGAGGGCTCTGTCCCTGCAGCAGGCTTCTGCCTGGGCATCCAGACTTTCTTGTAAATCCTGTGATACCTAGGTGGAGGCTGCCAAACCTCATTCACTCTTGCACTCTGCACACCTACAGGCTTAATGCCACGTGGAAGCCACCAAAGCTTATGGCTTGAAATCTCTACAGCAGCAGTCCAAGCTGTATCTGAGGCTCTTTGAGCAGGGGCTAATGCCAGAGCAGCTGGGATGCAGGGAGCAGTGTCCCAAGCCTGCGCAGAGCAGCAGGGCCCTGGACCTGGACCACGAAACTGTTTGGTCCTCCTAGGTCTCAGGGTATGTGATGAGAGGGGCTGCAGTCTTAGATATCTGAAATGCTTCAAAGCTCTTTTACCTTTGTCTTGACAATTAGCACTTGGCTCCCTTTCGGTTATGAAAATATCTCCAGCAAGGTGTTGCTCCATACCCTGCTTGAATTCCTCTCCCCAAAAAAAAGTATTTTATTTCTCTACCACAAGGCCAGGCTGTGAATTTTCCACACTCTTAAGCTCTGCTTGCTATTTAAATATAAATTCCAACTCTAAGTCATTTATTTGCTCCCACTTCTGAGCATAGGCTGTTAGAATCAGCCAGGTCACAACTTGAACACTGCTGCTCGGACGTTCCTTCCACCAAATACCCTAGATCGTCACTCTGAAGTTAAAATGTCTATAGGTCCCTAGGGCATAAACAGAATGTAGCCAAATTTTTTGCTAAGGCATAACACGCATAACCTTTGCTCCAGCTCCCAGTAAGTTCCTCATTTCCATCTGAGACCTCTTTAGCTTGAACTTCACTGTCCATATCACTATCACCATTTTGGTCACAATAATTTAACCAGTCTAGAGACTGGTTAACTTCTTAGAAGAAGTTCCAAATTTTCCCTCATCTTCCTTTCTTCTTCTGAGCCCTCTAAATTCTTTCAACCTCTGCCTGTTACCCAGTTCCTAAGCTGTTTCCACATTTTCAGGTGAAATACCCCATATTGCTATTAGCAATACCGCACTCTCAGAACCAATTTTCTGTTAGGCCATTCTTGCATTGCTATAAAGAAATACCTCAGATTGGGTAATTTAGAAAAGGTTTAATTAGCTATGGTTCTGAAGGATGTACAGGAAGCATGGCACCAGCATCTGCATCTAGGGAGGTCACAAGAAACTTTTACTCATGGTGGAAGGTGAAGCAAAAGCAGGGGTCTCACATGGCAGAAACAGGAGCAAGAGAGTGAGTGCGGGGGGAGGTGCCACAATTTACAACAACCGGATCTTGCAAGAACTCACTTACTATTGCAAGGACATCACCAAGCCATGAGGGATCACCCAAATACCTCCCACAAGACCTTAACTCTAACATTAGAGATTACAATTCAACATTATATTTGGCAGGGACATATATTCAAACTATATCATCTTGTATGTTAGCAGATATTTTCCCCATTTTGCAAAGTACTGAGGAATTATATTAAAATCTCACCATAAATATATGTATTTATCATTGTAGTTCTCTCAGTTTTTTGCTGAATATATTTTGAAGTCATGTTATTAGATGCATGGAAGTTTTTATTTTTTTCAAAAGCTTTTGGGAAAACAAGAGGTGTTTGGTTGCACGAATCAGTTCTTTAGTGGTGATTTCTGAGATTTTGGTACACCCATCACTCAAGCAGAGTACACTGTACCCAACGTGTAGTCTTTTTTCCCTCACCCTCCTTCCACCCTTTCCCCTGAGTCCCCAAAGTCCATGGTATCATTCTTACGCTTTTGAATCCTCATAGCTTAGCTCCCACTATGAGTGAGAACATATGATGTTTGGTTTTCCATTCCTGAATTACTTAGAATTACTTAGAATAATGTTCTCCAAATCCATCCAGGTTACTGTAAATGCCATTATTTCATTCCTTTCTATGGCTGAGTAGTATTCCATGGTATAAATATACTACATTGTCTTCTTCTATTTTTTTTTTTTCCAGACAGACTCTCACTCTGTCACCCAGGCTGGAGTGCAGTGGTGCAACCTCGGCTCACTGTAACCTCCACCTCTTGAGCTCAAGCAATTCTCCTGTCTCAGCTTCCCGAGTAGCTGGGATTACAGGCATGCACCACCATGCCTGGCTAAATTTTGTATTTTTAGTAGAGATGAGGTTTCACCATATTAGTCAAGCTGGTCTTGAACTCGTGACCTCGTGATCCACCCACCTTGGCCTCCCAAAGTGCTGGGATTACAGGCATGAGCTACCGTGCCTGGTGTACATTTTCTTTATCCACTCATTGATTGATAGGCATTTGGGCTGTTTCCATATTTTTGCATTTGTGAATTATTCTGCCATAAACACGTGTTCAAGTATCTTTTTCATATAATGAATTCTTTTGCTCTGGGTTGATACCCAGTAGTGGGATTGCTGGATCAAATAGTAGATCTACTTTTAGTTCTTTAAGAAATCTCCACACTATTTTCCATAGTGGTTGTATTAATTGACATTCCCACCAACAGCATAACATAAAAGTATTCCCTTTTCACCACATCCACATGGACATCTATTTTTTTTTATTTTTTTATTATTGCCATTCCTTTTTTTTTTTTTTTTTTTTTGAGACTGAGTCTTGCTCTGTCGCCCAGGCTGGAGTGCAGTGGCTGGATCTCAGCTCACTGCAAGCTCCACCTCCCAGGTTCACGCCATTCTCCTGCCTCAGCCTCCCGAGTAGCTGGGACTACAGGCGCCACCACCTCGCCCGGCTAATTGTTTGTATTTTTAGTAGAGATGGGGTTTCACTGTGTTAACCAGGATGGTCTCGATCTCCTGACCTCGTGATCCACCCGTCTCGGCCTCCCAAAGTGCTGGTATTACAGGCTTGAGCCACCGCGCCCGGCCTATTATTGCCATTCTTGCAGGAGTAAGGTGGTATTGCGTTGTGGTTTTGATTTGCATTTCCCTGATCATTAGTTGACACTGGGCATTTCTTCATATGTTTGTTGCCCACTTGTATATCTTCTTTTGAGAATTGTCTATTCATGTCCTTAGCTCACTTTTTGATGGGATTGTTTGTTTTTTTCTTGATGATTTATTTGAGTTCCTTGTAGATTCTGGATACTAGTCCTTTGTCAGAGGTATAGATTGTGAAGATTTTCTCCCACTCTATGGGTTGTCTGTTTACCCTGTTGATTATTTCTTCCGCTGTGCAGAAGCTTTTTAGTTTAATTAAGTCCCATCTATTTATATTTTTTTGTTGCATTTGCTTTTGGGTTCTTGGTCATGAAGTCTTTGCCTAAGCAAATGTCTAGAAGGTTTTTTCCAATGTTATCTTCTAGAATTTGTAAGGTTTCAGGTCTTAGATTTAAGTATTTGATCATCTTCAGTTGATTTTTATATAAGGTGAGAGAGGAGCATCCAGTTTCATTCCTCTACATGTGTTCACCATTTATTCCAGCACCATTTGTTGAATAGGGTGTCCTTTTCCCACTTTTTGTTTGTTTTGTTGAAGATCAGTTGGCTGTAAATATTTGGCTTTCTTTCTGGGTTCTCTATTCTGTTCCATTGGTCTATGTGACTATTTTTATACCAGTGTCATGCTGTTTTGGTGTCCTTAGAGTATAGCTTGAAATCAGGTAATAGGATGCTTCCAGATTTGTTCTTTTTGCTAAGTCTTGCTTTGGCAATGTGGGCTTTTTTATGGTTTCGTATAAGTTTTAGGATTTTTTTTTTCTAGTTCTAAAAATGATGGTGGTATGTTGATGGGGATTGCATTGAATCGGTAGATTGCTTTTGGCAGTATGGTCATTTTCACAATATTGATTCTACCCATCCATGAGCATGGGATGTGTTACCATTTGTTTGTGTTTTCTATAATTTCTTTAAGCAGTGTTTTGTCATTTTCCTTGTAGAGGTCCCTTGCTTCCTTAGTTAGCTATATTCCTAAGTTGGTTTTTTTTTTCAGCTACTGTAAAAGGGGTTGAATTCTTGATTTGATTTTCAGCTTGGTCACTGTTCATATATAGCAGAGCTACTGATTTGTGTACATTAATTTTGTATCCTGAAACTTGGCTGAATTTATCAGTTATTGGAGCTTTTTGGATGTGTATTTAGGATTTTCTAGGTGTACAATCATATCATCAGCAAACAACCACAGTTAGACTTCCTCTTTACTAATATGGATACCCTTTATTTCCTTCTCTTGTCTGATTGCTCTGGCTAGGATTTCCAGCACTATGTTGAATAAAAGTGGTAAAAGTGGGCTGGGCACAGTAGCTCATGCCTGTAATCCCAGCATTTTGGGAGGCCGAGGCGGGCTGATCACCTGAGGTCAGGAGTTCCAGACCAGCCTGGTCAACGTGGTGAAACCTCATCTCTATTAAAAATGCAAAATTAGCCAGGCATGGTGGCGCATGCCTGTAAGCTCAGCTACTCGAGAGGCTGAAGCAGGAGAACTGCTTGAACCTGGGAGACGGAGGTTGCATTGAGCTGAGATCGTGGCACTGCCCTGCAGCCTGGGCAAAAGAGTGAAACTCTCTCTCAAAAATAATAAATAAGTGGTGAAAGTGGGCATCCTTGTCTTGTTCCAGTTCTCAGGAGGAAGGCTTTTGACTTTTCTCCATTCAGTATAATGGTGGCTGTGGGTTTGTCATAGATGTCTTTTTTTGTGAGACAGAGTTTCACTCCTGTTGCCCAGGCTGGAGTGCAATGATGTGATCTCGGCTCACCGCAACCTCTGCCTCCCGAGTTCAAGCAATTCTCCTGCCTTAGCCTCCTGAGTAGCTGGGAATACAAGCATGTACAACCACGCCCAGCTAATTTTGTATTTTCAGTAGAGACGGGGTGTCTCCATGTTGGTCAGGCTGGTCTTGAACTCCCGACCTCAGGTGATCCGCCCACCTCGGCCTCCCAAAGTGCTGGGATTACAGGCGTGAGCCACTGTGCCCAGCCCAGATGTCTTTTATTACCTTAATGTATGTCCCTTGTATGGCAATTTTGCTGAGGGTCTTAGTCATAAAAGAATGCTGGATTTTGTCAAATGCTTTTTCTGAGTCTATTGAGATAATCATGTGATTTTCTGTTTTTAATTATGTTTATGTGGTGTATCACATTTATTGATTTGCACATGTGAAACCATCCCTGCATCCCTGGTATGAAACCCAATTGATCATGGTGGATTATCTTTTTGATATGTTGTTGGATTCAGTTAGCTAGTATT
>NC_045435.1:135138589-135149504 GCF_002776525.5 Piliocolobus tephrosceles
GGTGGATTATCTTTTTGATATGTTGTTGGATTCAGTTAGCTAGTATTTTGCGTCTATGTTCATCAAGGATATTGGTCTGTGGTTTTCTTTTTTTGGTATGTCTTTTCCTGGTTTGGGTATTAGGGTGATACTGGCTTCATAGAATGATTTAGGGAGGATTCCCTCTTTCTCTATCTTTTGGAATGGTGTCAATAACATTGGTGCCAATTCTTTGTCTGATAGAATTCAGCTGTGAATCCATCTGGTCCTGGAATTTTTTTGTTGGCAATTTTTTTACTGCGATTTCAATCTTGCTGTTTGTTATTGGTCTGTTCAGAGTTTCTATTTCTTCCTTGTTTAATCTAGGAGGATTGTATATTTCCAGGAATTTATCCATCTTCTCTTGCTTTTCTAGTTTATGCACAAAAAGGTGTTCATAGTAGCCTTGAATGATCTTTTGTATTTCTGTGGTATCAGTTATAATATCTCCCATTTCATCTCTAATTGAGCTTATTTGAATCATCTCTCTTCTTTTCTTGGTTAATCTCACTATTGGTCTATCAATTTTGTTTATCTTTTCAAAGACACAGCTTTTTGTTTCATTTACCTTTTATATTGTTTTTTTGTTTTCCATTTCACTTCGCTCTGCTCTGATCTTCATTATTAGTTTTCTTCTGCGGGTTTGGGTTTGGTTTGTTCTTGTTTCTCTAGTTCCTTGAGGTGTGACCTTAGATTGTCTATTTGTGCTCTTTCAGACTTTTTGATTTAGGTATTTAAGGCTATGAACTTTCCTCTTAGCATTGCCTTTGTTGTATCCCAAAGGTTTTGATAGGTTGTGTCACTATTATTCAGTTCAAATAATTTTTTAATTTCTATCTTGGGCCGGGCGTGGTGGCTCATGCTTGTAATCCCAGCACTTTGGGAGTCCGAGGCAAGTGGACCACAAGGTCAGGAGTTTGAGACCAGCCAGGACAACATGGTGAAACCCTGTCTCTACTAAAAATACAAAAATTAGCTGGGCATGGTGGCAGGTGCCTGTAATCCCAGCTACTCAGGAGGCTGAGGCAGGAGAATCACTTGAACCCAGGAGGCGGAGGGTGCAGTGAGCAGAAATCTTGCCACTGCACTCCAGCCTGGGCAATAGAGTTAGACTCCATCTCAAAAAAAAAAAAAATCCATCTTGATTTCATTGTTGACCTAACCATCATTCAGGAGCAGGTTACTTAATTTCCATGTATTTGCATGGTTTTGAGGCTTGCTTTTGGAGCAGATATCCAATTTTATTCCACTGTGTGAGAGACTACTTGCTATAATTTCAATTTTCTTAAATTTGTTGAGACTTATTTTGTGGCCTATCATATGGTTTATCTTAAAGAATGTCCCATGTGCTGAGTATATTCTGTAGTTATTGGGAAGAATATTCTGTAAATATCTGTTAAGTCTATTTGTTCTAGGGTATGGTTTAAGTCCATTTTTTTGTTGTTGACTTTCTGTCTTAATGACCTGTCTAGGTGCTGTCAGTGGAGTATTACAGTCCTCCATTATTATTGTGTTGCCATCTATCTTATTTCTCAGGTCTAGTAGTAATTGTTTTATAAATTTGGGAGCTCCAGTGTTAGATGCATGTATATTTAGAATTGTGACATTTTCCTGTTGGACTAATTATTTTATCATTGTATAATGTCCCTCTTTGTCTTTTTTAATTGCTGTTGCTTTAGTTTTTTTTTTTAATCTGATATAAGAATAACTACTCTTGCTTGCTTTTGATATCCATTTACATGGAATATCTTTTTTCACCCCTTTACCTTAAGTTTATGTGAGTCCTTATGGGTTAGGTGAGTCTCTTGAAGGCAGTGGATAGTTAGTTGGTGAATTCTTATCCATTCTGCCATTCTGTATATTTTAAGTAGAGCATTTAGGCCATTTACATTCAATGTTAATATTGAGATGTGCCGGGCACAGTGGCTCAAGCCTGTAATCCCAGCATTTTGGGAGGCCAAGATGGGCGGATCGCGAGGTCAGGAGATGGAGACCATCCTGGCTAACACGGTGAAACCCCGTCTCTACTAAAAAATACAAAAACTAGCCGGGCGAGGTGGCGGGCGCCTGTAGTCCCAGCTACTCGGGAGGCTGAGGCAGGAGAATGGCGTGAACCCCGGAGGCGGAGCTTGCAGTGAGCTGAGATCCGGCCACTGCACTCCAGCCTGGGCCACAGAGCGAGACTCCGTCTCAAAAAAAAAAAAAAAAAAGAAAAATTGAGATGTGAGGTACTATTCTATTCATCATGGTATTTGTTGCCTGAATACCTCGTTGTTTTTTTTTTTATTGTGTAATTGTTATATATGTCCTGTGAGATTTATGCTTTAAGGAGGTTCTGTTTTGCTGTATTTCAAGGATTTGTTTCAAAATTTAGAGCTCCTTTTAGCAGTTCTTGCTGTGCTGGCTCGGTAGTGGTGAATTTTCTCAGTATTTGTTTGTCTGAAAAAGACTGTATCTTTCCTTCATATATGAAGCTTAGTTTTGCTGGATACATAATTCTTGCGTGATAATTGTTTTGTTTAAGGAGGCTAAAGATAGGACCCCAATCCCTTCTAGCTTATAGGGTTTCTGCTGAGAAAACTGCTGTTAATCTGATAGACTTTTCTTTATAGGCTACCTGAAGATGTATATAAGTATGTTATCTTTCTGATAAGTTAAGACTTTTTAACCAAGTGGCCCTCTTTATCTCTAAAAATGCTTTTTGCAATTTAAAGACTATTTTGTCTTATGTCAAAATTGCCAGCTTCTTTTGGTTTTTAGTCACCTATTTCCCTATTATTTTACTTTTAAACATTCTGTATCCTTATATTTTAGACACTTTATTTATTTATTATTTTTTTTTTTTGAGAGAGAGTCTCACTCCGTCGCCCAGGCTGGAGTGTGATAGTGCAATCTCAGCTCACTGCAAGCTCTGCCTCTGAGGTTCAAGTGATTCTCCTACTTCATCCTCCCAAGTAGCTGGGATTACAGATGCATGCCTGGCTAATTTTTGTATTTTTAATAGAGACGGGGTTTCACCATGTTGGCCAGGCTGGTCTTGAACTCCTGACCTCAGGTGATCTGCCCACCTTGACCACCCAAAGTGCAGGGATTACACGCGTGAGACACCATGCCCAGCCTGGACATTTCTGTTATAAGTAGTATATAGCTGAATTCTTCATCCACTCTAACAATCTTTGGTTCCTTTAGATTATGATTAGTGATACAATGGAATTTATTTCAACATTGTATTTTCTGCTTGCTATTTGTCTTGCCTATTCTCTACTTTTTTCTCAGCTCCCTTGATTTCACTGAGATTATTTTTCTCATTTAATTTTTCTCCATTAGCTAGGACGTTATCCATTCTTTTCCTAATTTTTAGTAGTTGCCCTAAACATTTTAACATGCCCATACTTTGCTTATCAAAGTCTCAATAATCATTATCTCTAACCTCTTCCCAAACTATACAAGAATTTTGGGGCACATTAACTGCTTTTGCTTCTCCAACATATGTTACCAGTTCCCACTGAATATATCATTATTACCTTATACAGTCAATATGTGTTTTAACTTAAACTTTCTTTGCTCTTCATTATTTCTTGTTTTTAAGATCCTTTATCTGGGAATAATTTTCTTCTACCTGAAGTGTTACTCTTTTAGTGAGGATCTGCTGGAACAAATTCTCTAGGTTTTTATACATCTGAAAGGCCTTTATTGTGTCCTTGTTTTTTAAAGATTGTTTTTTAATGAAAATAGAATCCTAGGGCAACAGTTAATTTCCCACAGTACATGAAAGATAATATTCTATTGTCTTCTGGCTTCTATTGTTACATTGTCAGGATAATGTGTCATGTCTTTGAAGATAAGCTTAAGATCCTCTCTTTATCTTTTGTGTTCTGCAGTGCAATTATGTTTTGTCTATGTGTGAATTTCTTTTTACTTATTCTGACTGGAATTCATATGACTTCATCAACATGTCAAGTGATGCTTTTTATTGATCCTTGAAAATTCTCAGCCATTATCTCTTTAAATGTTGCCTTTGCCAATTTTCTTTCTCCTTTTTCTGTAACTATAATTACAATTTTGTTCAGATTCTCGTTTTTTTTTTTGAGACGGGGTCTTCACTCTGTTGCCGAGGCTGGAGTGCAGTGGCACGATCTTGGCTCATTGCAACCTCTGCCTCCCAGGTTCAAGTGATTCTCCTGCCTCAGCCTCCTGAGTAGCTGGGATTACAGGTGCGCGCCATCATGTCCAGATTTTTTTTTTTTTTTTGTATTTTTAGTAGAGACAGGGTTTCACCATGTTCACCATGTTGGCCAGGCTGGTCTCAAACTCCTGACCTCGTAAGCTGCCTGTCTCGGCCTCTCAAAGTGTTGGGATTACAGGCATGAGCCACAACGCCCGGCCCAAATTCTTTTGACTAACTTCCTATGCAGCTTGGATTTACCTATTCATAAATTTATTCACTGACTTATTTTTAATTATTACATTTTTATTTTTTCAAGTTGTATTTGGTTATTTTTTAAATGAGCTTGGAAAAATAAAAATAAAAAAATAAAACGAGCTTGGTTAGTCCTTATAGTTTCTTATCTTCAGCTCATAGCTTGTGTTTAGGGGAGGTTTTTTGTTCTGTTTTTGGTTTTACAGAGCTGTTCATTTGCCTTTTAATTTCATTGGCAGAAATTCTCTGTAGTCTGAGATAAAAAATAGATTTCACCAAAAAAGGGGAAAAAATGGGTTCTGCTCAGTACCAGCAACACTTCCAATGCATGAAATCCTTTTTTGTTTTGTTTTGTTTTGTTTTGTTTTGTTTTGTTTTGTTTTGAGATGGAGGCTCATTCTGTTGTCCAGGCTGGAGTGCACTGGCACAATCTCGGCTCACTGCAAACTCTGCCTCCCAGGCTCAAGTGATTCTCCTGCCTCAGCCTCCTGCGTAGCTGAAATTACAGGCGTGTGCCACCACATCCAGCTAATTTTTGTGTTTTTAGTAGAGACAGGGTTTCACCATGTTGGCCAGGCTGGTCTCAAACTCCTGACCTCAAGTGATCCACCTGCCTCAGCCTCCCAAAGTGCTGGGATCACAGGTGTGAGCCACTGTGCCTGGCCCAATGTATGAAATCTTTAAACCAAATCTTCATCGTGAGATTGTCCTGACTTCATAGGTATTGTGAATTCCAGATGTATACCTGTATTAGAGCAGGCTTACAATCACAAATTCTCAGGACCAAGAAATCAGGCACCTACTGAGCACCAGTAATAAATAGGTGATCTTCCTTACAGACTTCTTAAGTTGGAAATAAAATAAGGTGATTTTATTTCTTTTTTTTTCTAATTCACACTTACATTGAAAGAGAAGCCTTTTGAAATCCCAGCTTTATAACCAAAAGGCCCCTTCTCAGATGTCTCACCCTCTCTTGTTCCTTATGCCTTCTGGCAACGAAAACTGAAATTCAAGTTAACCCGGTTTGGCAAATGTCCTCAAGGCAAATCCAGCTTCAGTGCTCAACTGAACCCTCTTCACTGAGCTTTTGACATGAGTATTCATTACTTTCTTACTGGTCCATTGCATTTAAGAAAATGATTTTTCTATTTTATCCAGAATTTTTAAATGATATCAGTGGAGGGGCGAGGGTGTGTTGCTAAAAAGAGAGCTGAACCCTGGTAATTCACATTCAAAACCACAGATCCATGCCGTTTGACAGCCAAATCAGGACCTGAGCTAGCCCAAAAAATATTAACTCAGCTTGCCACTTTGTAATAACTGCTGATATTTTTTTCACACTTCCTATGGCCAAGTATCATGGTAAGCATTTTGCAAGTATTATTTTATTTAGTCCTTTCAACTATCCAAAGGGCTAAGTATAATTAGTATCCCTTTTCTACTGATAGAGAAATTGCAGCATACAGAAAGGTTAAGTAATTACCCAAGGTCCCACAACCATCAAGAAACAGCACTAGGATTTGAACTCAAAAAATCTAACTCTAAAGATTTCCTTCTTAAGATCTGTGTAATTTTACTTCCTAACAAATCATGAATAAAACAGAGGGAGAGAGAGAGAAAGACAACAAGACAGACCCCTGCTAAGTATGGCAGAGCCAGTAGAGGATCCAGGCTTCCCAACCTCAGTCCTTTCCACCTCTCTATGCTCATATCAGTATGGGCATATTTCCATTTTTATAGATATATATCCCTTCATTTTAAAAGTGGGCACACAGTACTGATTGGAAATTAAGATCATATTTTAAAACATCTAAAGGAATGAGTATTTGGTAATTAGATTTCAACTCTAAGTGGCCATCAATCTGGAACTCTAGCCCATATTAACATATTTGATTACATCGAAGATGTTTCTTGATGACATACAAACAGCAGATTTATTTTACAATTCTTATTTAATCAACTTATGTGTAGGTCTAATATCCAAAAATTCCTTGGCTTATGCTAATTGTCTCCAAACCAGTGATTTCCACACTTTTTAAATAGTGGAAATGGATTTCAAAATACGTCTGCTCACAATTCCTTCATACATAAGGATGGCCAAAATTCAGTCTAAGAAAGGCCATCCCCCAAAGAAGGGCAGATCTGCCAGCCTCCCGGATTCATCTTATTCTCTTTTCTGTCTTCTTCGCACACACCAGTGAGTGAAGAGAGCTTACAGCAGGGAATGTGTCCAATTTTCATGCTTGCCTGCCCTCCCTACCCCTTCTGCCCAGCAATAAGGAGTGCAGCTCCAAGAGATCTGCCTTGTGCTGCCAATTCAAACTCCAAACATCATCTCTCCTCCCTTCAACCACACAGCAGGGTAAGTGGGGGATATGTGCCCAAAAGTACAGAAAAAAATTCCTGGAGAGTGGGATGTTACAGCCAGATTTCAAAGGATCGGTAGGTTTAAAAGAGGGAGGAGAATATGGGAGGGTTGCATGGGAAGGATATTTTAGTAGGAAGGAAGAGTAGATGCTCAAATCTCTGTTCCTGGTTATAAAAGAAAAATTACTAGGAATATTATTAATATGCTATCTAAATATAATATGATATAATAAAGAACATATAAGGAAATTGGGCCAGACACGGTGGCTCACACCTGTAATTCCAACACTTTAGGAGGCTGAGGTAGTGGATGGCTTGAGCCCAGGAGTTCAAGACCAGCCTAAGCATCATGGTGAAACCCCATCTCCTCTACTAAATATTCAAATATTATCTGGGCAAGGTGGTGCACACCTGTAGTTCCAGCTACTCAGGAGGCTGGAGTGGGAGGATCACTTGAGCCCAGGAGGCAGAGGTTGCAGTGAGCATGAGATCATGTCCCTGCACTCCAGCCTGGGTGACACAGCAAGACTCCATCTAAATAAATAAATAAATAAATAAATAAATAAATAAATAAATAAATAATTCAGAATATAAGTCCTAAGAAAGGCCTCTCTTTAGAAGGACAATAGTCATAATAAAAAATTATAGCTTTATAAAGGTTTTAACCTAAGATACTGTTGGTAAAATTAAGAATTAAAGTTTTATTTCTCTAAAGGCAGCAGAGATGGGTTCTTAATCCTCAAACAGGTCAACAGAGAGCCTCTATTATATGAAGATACAAGAATATCAGAAATTACAAGACAGGAATTCAAAAGGTCCTCAAGGAAAGAGAGAAGGAGATGGGATATTAAACCTGATTTGTTCATAAGAATTCTCAAGCTCAAAAGAGCATCAAAAAATGATTTAAAAAATTTTTTCTTTTTTGAGACAGAGTCTCACTCTGTCACCCAGGTGAGAGTGCAGTGGGATAATCTTGGCTCACTACAACCTCTGCCTCCTGGGTTCAAGCAATTCTCGTGCCTCAGCCGCCCGAGTGGCTGGGACTACAGGCAGCCGCCACCACGCCTGGCTAATTTTTGTATTGTTAGTAGAGACAGGGTTTCACCATGTTGGCCAGGCTGGTCTCGAACTCCTGGCATCAGGTGATCCACCCACCTTGGCCTCCCAAAGTGCTGGGATTACAGGCGTGAACCACCATGCCCAGCTGCAACCTAATTGTTGATTGATCTGCTTAATTTATAGTATATCCATACAGTGGGAAATATGCAGCCATTAAATAAGTAAATAAAAGAAGAGCAAGATGGCAAAATAAATAACTTCAAAAAAGCTAAGGAAACAAGGTAAGAGATCATGAGATCATAGCACCTAAGTGTAGCACAGAAATATGAAACCACATTGAAAAGAGTAGGAAGTACAGTTTTACATTACCGACGTCACCCATGCTTTAACCACAGGAAGCACAGTGTGGAGCAATGTTCTCTGCTTGGGGGAAGAAGATGGAGGTGAATAATGGACATTGCCTCCGACCCTAATGCCAGGCCCAACCCAGTAAAATCCAGAATCAAGAGGGCCTGCACGGTTCCAGACTCCAGATCGGTAACCATGGACTAAGCCTCCAGGCCTACCCCGGCACCATGCCAGATCCCACAGCCCTAGGCTCCAGACTTGCCTGGTGGACTTGTTCTCCAGGTTTGCTCCATTGCCAGGTTTACCTCAGAGGCCACAGACTCCAGACTAGCCCAGTGGCACCAAGATAAGGATTTGCTTCAGTTCCAGGCCAGCCTCTGCAGACTTTGGCTCTAGGCCAACCCTAGAGCATTGCCAGCCCCCATGTACTTAGGCTCCAGGCCCATACTACTGGACCTAGGTACCAGACTCATCACAGTGGCTAGCCAGCACCTGCAGACTCAGGCTCAAGGCCTACTCCAGTGACAGGTTTGCCTCTAATTCCCACAAATAACAAACTCCAAGGCCACCCTCATGCACTTAGGCAACAGGCTCACCCTCATGGACCCAATCAACAGGTCCACGCTACTGGATCCAAGCTCCTGGCTCAACCCTGAAGGTTCAGATGCAAGGTCTGCCCACCTACTGGCCCAGGCATCAAGCCAGCCTGCCCATGAACCCCAACAGCAAGACCACCCACACAGCACACCTGATGGCCTGCCCAGAATCTCTGGAAGGGCTGACTGATAAAAGGCTTTCCCACACAAAGTCAGTCTGCAAAGACTGGAATAAATCCCTACTTCTTCAAAAGCACAGGCACCAGCCCACAGCCACAAACATAAGAATAGGCAGGGCAGCCAGGTGGTGTGGCTAATGTCTGTAATCCTAGCACTTTAGAAAGTCAAGGCAGGCATGTAACTTGAATTCAGGAGTTCGACAGCAGCCTGGTCAACATGACAAAACCCCATCTCTACAAAAAATACAAAAATTAGTCAAGCATGGTGGCATGCGCCTATAGTCCCAGCTACTTGGAGGGCTGAGGTGGGAGGATCACTTGATCACTTGAGGTTAAGGCTTCAATGAGCCAAGATTGTGCCACTGCACTCTATCCAGCATGGGTGACAAAGAGAGACCCTGTCTCAGATGCCCTCTCTCACCACTCCTATTAAACATAGTGTTGGAAGTTCTGGCCAGGGCAATCAGGCAGCAGAAAGAAATAAAGGGTATTCAATTAGGAAAAGAGGAAGTTAAATTGTCCCTGTTCGCAGATGACATGATTGTATATTTAGAAAACCCCATCATCTCAGCCCAAAATCTCCTTAAGCTGATAAGCAACTTCAGCAAAGTCTCAGTATACAAAATCAATGTGCAAAAATCACAAGTATTCTTAAACACTAATAGCAGACAAACAGCCAAATCATGAGTGAACTCCCATTCACAATTGCTTCCAATAAAATACCTAGGAATCCAACTTACAAGGGATGTGAAGGACCTCTTCAAGGAGAACTACAAACCACTGCTCAACGAAATAAAAGAGGACACAAACAAATAAATGGAAGAACAATTCCACACTCATGGATAGGAAGAATCAATATCGTGAAAATGGCCATACTGCCCAAGGTAATTTATAGATTCAATGCCATCCCCATCAAGCTACCAATGACTTTCTTCACAAAATTGGAAAAAACTACTTTAAAGTTCATATGGAACCAAAAAAGAGCCCGCATTGCCAAGACAATCCTAAGTCAAAAGAACAAAGCTGGAGGCGTCACGCTACCTGACTTCAAACTATACTACAAGGCTACAATAACCAAAACAGCATAGTACTGATACCAAAACAGAGATATAGACCAATGGAACAGAACAGAGGCCTCAGAAATAACAACACACATCTACAACCATCTGATCTTTGACAAACCTGACAAAAACAAGAAATGGGGAAAGGATTCCCTCTTTAATAAGTGGTGCTGGGAAAACTAGCTAACCATATGTAGAAAGCTGAAACTGGATCCCTTCCTTACACCTTATATGAAAACTAATTCAAGATGGATTAAAGACTGAAATGTTAGACCTAAAACCATAAAAACCCTAGAAGAAAACCTAGGTAATACCATTCAGGACATAGGCACGGGCAAGGACTTCATGTCTAAAACACCAAAAGCAACGGCAACAAAAGCCAAAATAGACAAATGGGATCTAATTAAACTAAAGAGCTTCTGCACAGTAAAAGAAACTACCATCAGAGTGAACAGGCAACCTACAGAATGGGAGAAAATTTTTGCAATCTACTCATCTGACAAAGGGTTAATATCCAGAACCTACAAAGAACTCAAACAAATTTACAAGAAAAAAACAAACAACCCCATCAAAGAGTAGACAAAGGATATGAACAGACATTTCTCAAAAGAAGACATTCATACAGCCAACAGACACATGAAAAAATGCTCATCATTACTCGCCATCAGAGAAATGCAAATCAAAACCACAATGAGATACCATCTCACACCAGTTAGAATGGCAATCATTCAAAAGTCAGGAAACAACAGGTGCTGGAGAGGATGTGGAGAAATAGGAACACTTTTACACTGTTGGTGGGATTGTAAACTAGTTCAACCATTATGGAAAACAGCATGGCGATTCCTCAAGGATCTAGAACTAGAAGTA
>NC_045435.1:135154504-135191568 GCF_002776525.5 Piliocolobus tephrosceles
CTCCCAAAGTGCTGGGATTACAGGCTTGAGCCACCGCGCCCGGCCAGGGGCTTTTTTGCATTTGTACATAGTATGTGTACCATATGTGCTCTCATGATACACACATGATTATAAAAAGATATCGTCAGAAGGTAACCACTGTTGGCCGGGCACGGTGACTCAGGCCTGTAATCCCAGCACTTTGGGAGGCCACGGCAGGCGGATCACTCTGAGGTCAGGAGTTCAAGACCAGCCTGGCCAACATGGTGAAACCCCATCTCTACTAAAAATATAAAAATTAGCCAGGCGCGGTGGCAAGCGCCTGTAATCCCAGTTACTCCGGAGGCTGAAGCAGGAGAATCGCTTGAACCCAGAAGGTAGAGGTTGCAGTGAGCCAAGATTGCCCCACTACACTCCAGCCTGGGTGACAGAGAGACTCCATCTCAAAAAAAAAAAAAAGGTAACCACTGTTAATTCTACTCAACAATATTAGGTTAAATCATATGACATTGCTGATGCTTGACCACTTTATAACTATAGCAGTTTCATATAGTTGGAAATAGCAAATCTAGGGCAAGGATTCAAGGTCAGGAGCAGTGGTTCACAACTATAATCCCAGCACGTTGGGAGGCCAAGGAGGGAGGATCACTTGAGCCCCAGAATTCAAAACTAGCCTGAGCAACATAGTGAGACCTCATCTTTAAAATTTAAAATTGTTTTTAAAAAATAAAGCAAGGATTCAATATCTGTCTGCCCTCCCTAGATTTCCTGAAAACAACAAGATCATTAGAAATCAGTAACTCTGCGTTGTCATCTCCGTTCTGCCATTTATCAGTTGTGTCACTTTAAGAAAAAATCATTTAGCAACTTTGGGCCCTGGTTTCCAGATGTATACGATAAATATGGTAGATTTATCTTTTTCTGCTCTGTAATTTAATGACTATAATAAGGCATAGGCACTTAGGTTAGTGCCACCAAAATGCAGAGCTGGTAAGAACATTTTAAACTTAGCTATCCAAGTTCTCTTGGTTGTCCCTTCTGCATCCATCCTGGCCTCTTCCACTACGAAGCACAGAAGACAGACCTTGATGATAATAAAATAAAGCTGTGTAAACTTCTTCACAGGCTTCTTAAAATGCACTTCTAATTTGGCACACCCTACCACAGCAGTACTGGATTTCTCCTTAAACAAAAATGGTCACGGGTGTCAAAGAGATGTGAGTGAGTGTCCACCGAACTGTGTCTAAATGATTTTCCTTGTGACCAAAGCCAGCCTGGAATAAGCCCCTGCTAGTGAGAAGAGGGAACATGCTTCCCAGGCCGAGGAGGCATTGTTCAAAGTAATGAGTTCTGCACCACTTGGTCCACAATTCACAGCTGAGTCTGATTTTCCTAGACAAAGAGCAATAACCAAATGGAGGATGCTCTTCAGCAAGCTTCCCTGGGTTTATCATTGTTTTTAGACTCACGAGGTGGTGAAGGAAAGACGAGAGTCTCCCTAACCGTCTATGTCCTAGGAATGACAAGAGGAAATGTTTGTCAACCCTGGTCAACATTATACCAGGATTTTGTCATGGCTGTAATGGATTTCAAGAGTCTAAATTCACTAAAAATGCCTAGAAATTATTCCATCTCAAAAGTTAAAATGTTTAATACTCTATTGTATTCCTTTTATCCTTCTATCAATATTTTATATCCCCTCTCATTTTTTGTTTTTTGGTTTTTTTGTTTGTTTGTTTGTTTTATTCAGGGAAAAATAGTTATGATCCTTCGGGCATGCAGACCAACATTCTTAGAAGGGAGCTGCAGAAGGTTCATTATGTCATGAAACACAGAGCCAGAACAAAGGATTACTGAATCATTCACCTTATCTTAATCTAGGAAACCTGAGAATTACAGGGTTTCTGTTTCTTCTGAACTAAGTGCTGCGCTTGCCAAGAGTACAAGTTTTAGAGTAGAGTTTGTACTACAAAAAGTAAGCAAATAGGTGCACATAATGCTTCCTATACTAGATATAGAGCCTTATCTAAATTACTCAAAGTTTCAGCATTTGCTTCTGAATCTGCAAGTCTGCGTGATTAGCACCAAATCTATCTTTCTCCTTAAGAGTACCAAAGGTAGTATCTTCACCCTGAACATCTGAAGTGGTGTTAGAATTATTTCAGGACTCACAGCTCTTAGTTCATTCAGAACAGAAATCTGGATTTATTCATCTTGCCTTATATATAACACATTCTCAATAAACATTTGTTGACTACATGAATAAATAAAGTAAAAAACATTTCATTAAGAATTTTCTCAGTATTTTACGTTATGGCACCCTAACAAGAAGCACTTTTATCAAATTCTGTGTTTATAATACTATCCCTTTATCTGGAAGACTGATTTTTAAAATAAATTTAATTGAAGTTGATGATGTGGGAAAATATATCAAACGGAAGCAATAACTTTAAACAGATTTTATTATGAATCTGGTACCACTATAAATCCTCGCTCTGCCCATCAATCTTCCCTCTCTTTGTCTCCTTCCCATTGCCTCTCCCCTGCCTCCCCCAGGTACTCCCAGTCTCATTATCCCATGATCTGTTAAAACTGCAGTTTACCTCCTGGAACCAGCAGAAACACATGTCACTGAGAATTAGGGAATTGGAGCCAGTTACAAGCCACCACATAGGGTCACAAAGTATCTGAACCTGAAAATTAAGAGTTTTTCTATTTTTCTAAACAAGAGAAAAGGGGAGAAACTCAGTTGGACTTATTTTTAAACATTTAAGCTAGATGGATTGCACAATGTTAAGCATTTATGACAAATGAGATGGGAGAAAACTTTAACAGCGTGTTACTCGCTAATCATTTGAAAAGTGGTACGTTGATTTCATTTGCTGATGGTGAGAGTATATTATCTTAAAACATCTACCACAAATAAACAGTTGCTATTCTTGAAAACAAATTGCTTGAAACCGGTATGTAGCAAGACAGTACTCATGTATTACTTTACCCAAAGTATTTTATGCCACACTTCATGCCAAGAAGAGTAACTCCATTTTAAATTTGTATTAGCAGTTATATTAATTCTAACCAATGTTTAATAGCAACTAGGTACCAATCATACTGCCAAATATTGATGCAGTTTAAGAGAGATAAGCAAGAAGCTACCGCTCCTTCTACATACCCCCTTAAGATGTGTACTTTTGCCAAGTGCTAGGCTGTATGTAAACAAATGGGATTTAAAAGAGGGGAGAGGGCTGTCAAGATTCACAGTTTTATGAAAATAAAAATTATTCTTGTCTTCTGGGCACGGTGGCTCACGCCTGTAATCCCAGCACTTTTGGGAGGAGGAGGTGGGTGGATCACCTGAGGTCAGGAGTTCAAGACCAGCCTGGCCAATGTGGTGAAACCCCGTCTCTACTAAAAATACAAAAATTAGTTGGGCATGGTGGTGCATGCCTGTAATCCCAGCTATTCGGGAAGCTGAGGTAGGAGAATCGCTTGAATCCAGGAGGCGGGGGTTGCAGTGAGCCAAGGTTGCACTGCACTCCAGCCTGGGCGACAGAGCCAGACTCTGTCTCAAAAAAGAAAAAAAGAAAAAGAAAATGATTCTCAACAGACAGCTTGAGAAAACTGGCTTCTGTTAAGGCTTCTTGAAGCATTCTCTGCAGAAGATTTTAACCCCAAAGGTGACCAAAACGCTGAGGCAACTGAAAAAAACAACCGCCTCTTCTGGGAAAGCCTTTGTTTCTTTTCATTGGCATTATACTCTGGTCCCTTTTGCAGCGTATCTCCTTGTCATAAACATGCCAATAAACAGGACATGGGTGCTGCTGGGTTGTACAAGACCTGCTCTTCACTTGGGTTAGGAGGCACAGATTTGTCCTTGTAACGCTCGAGAACAATCACTTCACTGAATTTTTTAACTCCTTACCAGGAAGTAAATGTTGTATTCGTCTCCACTTTTCGGGATAGAGGGGGATTTCAGTTGCTGCCCTAATAACTAATCTCTCACCATTTTCTTCTGTTCGTGATCAAAACGGTAACAAGGGAAGGGAAAAGTTGGTTTCTTTTTTTTTTTTTTTTTTTTTTTTTAGTTGGTTATTGCTTTAATGCTGAACTCTCAACGTCATAATGTGATCACAAATTGATTCGCAGACGGAAACAAATAGAAAACGCCTCGGGAACGAGGGGAGAGGACGTCGCAGATGCTCAACAGGGAACTGGGCTTAGGGGCGCGCGGGGTGGCGTCTCGGACCCACTGCTCAGTCGCCAAGGAAACGCCGCGCAGGCGCAGAGCGCGCCGCCGTGGGCCGGGGTTTGCCTCCACCACCCCGCGCCGCTCGGGCGCTCCTCGTTCTTCCCAGGAAAGGGCAATGGAGTATATCCTCCTCGCGCTGAGCACACCTAGTCTTCTCTAAGAGGGTCCTGAGCAGGGTCACCGGGCGCAGGAAAAGCTGTGAGACTTCCCAAGTGTAACGGACGCTGCACTTCCCTTGCTGGGAAACGCGGACTTGCTCTCCTGGCGGCGTCTGGTGATCAGAGAGAGGGTCCCGGGACCCCGCATGAGGGTGAAGCATCCTGCAACGATGCTGGACGTTCCACCAGACGAAATGCCACCCACCACCACCGCAAGGGACCCGAGAGTTACATTCTTTAGCGGACACACACACCCCCCCACATCCTTCTGAATTATGGGACCCCTAAGAGCAGCCGTGGCCAGTTCCCCGCGCGGGGGTTTGGAAGATCCCCACGCACAGCACTCACACAGTCCTAAAGAGGCGTGTCCAGGCTGTGGCTGCCGAGAAAGGAACTCGGGCCACCTGCTCACTCGCTCATCGGACTGGCGTACCAGTCCTCTTTTTCCTGCACACCCTCTTCTCTCCCGCGCCCCCCTCCGCTTCCCCCGAAAGCACTGACCTCCTCAGCTTCGAGTGTTCAGTAGATGAAGGACTCCTCGGAGTCGGTGGCACGGGGAGCCACCTCCGAAGTGCTGGGGTGATGAGTTATTGGCTCCTGTGACTCCAACTCCAAAGCCCTGCCAAGGGCCAGAAAAGCCCCCCTAGAAGAGCACTTCTCCCCACTAGCCAGCAGAAGCCCCAGGGCGCCGCCGCCACAACCTGCTTTCTCATTCAAATCCTCACACTCACACAGGAGCCCCACTCCCTCTCGGCCCCGCAGCTTCCGAGGAAATCAGGAACTGGAGTTGGGAAGAACGGACTGGAGCGCCCGCTGCCTCCGCTGGCCCGGGCGGGATAGGTGTAGGGAACCCCAGGGCTGCACCTGGAATCCTTGGCTTACACTCTCCTGCGGGGCTCCCCGCTTGGCAAGGGCCAAACGCATTGGAAATGAAGTACTTTTACCTACCCCCCACCCCCTGCAAGTTTCAAAAGTTTCCAAACCCAGGGTAACCCCTTGATACTCAGTTTGGGGCTGTAGCTGGAGGGCCTCGGTGGTGGGCGGGTAAAGGAGTTGGAGAAACAAAAGTTGGAGGTGAAGGGCGCAGGGAATGGGAACTGCGTGCAACTTGCACCAAAGTAAAAAGTGTTCTGAAACGCCAGTCTTACCTCCTTTAAAAAAAAAAAATTCTAAGAACATAGCATCTGTCAATGCTGCAAATTAAAGAGATCCACTTTGAGTGAAGTGCAACTAAAATTGAGAGTGTAGATAGTAACACTTTGCTTTTATTTATTCCCAGTCTCTTCATTTGGAAATGCTACTCCTTAGCATTAACAGGCCACTTATTCACTTAGATCCGTTTAGTGGCTGGTTGACTCAAGAGGGCAACCTGCCGGGAGTAAGAAGACGGCGGTGGCAGAGGAAAGCTTGCACAGAGCAGGCACTCAAGTGTAGATGAAACGATGAAATCTACTGAACGCACTGACAGGATGAGTGACCAGCTTGGGGCGGATGCGGGAACCGCCACTAATCTAGACGGCCGCGGTGTGATCCGGCTTCTGGATTCCAGGATTTACATTTATCAGCCTTCATTCAACCTGCCCTATTGTTAGTTCAAAGCCTGGCTGGGAAGGAGTGGGGACGCAGCTCTTCACTCACCTTTCAGTTTGAAATAATCCTCCAATAAGAATGTCCTAGGAAAGCTGGCAGCATGGGGTTGGCAGGGATTTTCTGGGCTTAGTGACAACATAAACTAAAGTCATTTTCTTTTTTCATGCGTGAATTTGCCCAGGAAGTTACAAATGAGTAAGTTACAAATGAGTGCCTGAGATTGGAGCTCTGGGCCTTGGCTGCCTGTCTGCTTTGACAGACAGTTAGTGTGGAGGGTGGTAGCACTGTGACCTCTCAGCACAAGATCTAGGGTTTCACCTTTTCATCCCACTTAGCCGATACCATAGAAACAACCCATTTGTATTATTCAATTCAACAGAGGCAATTACAATGTCACAGCAAAGCACCATGGGCAAGAAGAAACTTTATCCTGAAAACAATTCTAGACTCTTAGAAAAAAGAAAAAAGCCACCAGAATACCCACTTGAATTTCTTCCTCCCAATAGTACAAGGAAGAAATCAATTTGGAAAAAAATATAGGTAACGTCCTTTGCCTCTATAGAAAGAAACCTCCCCAAATTTACTTGTTTTTGTTTTTGTTTTTTTTACATGCCCATGCACAAGCCTCAATTTATAAGAAATTAAGTCATTAACCCTCTGCCTCCAAACTGCTTTTTATTTTGTAAACATGCTTGTTGGAGATTTGTTTTGCTGGTAATCTCCATGGTGAATAGAAAAGCCGAAAAAAAAAAAAAACCACCAAGATAATCCCTCAACAGCAGCAGTTCACCCCCTAACCTCCGGTGTTTGTCTTTCTTGAGTCTGAAAAAATGCAGATGCACATGTTGAAATAAACTCAGACACAAAGTTTCTAATAAGAGCACTTGTTTGCTATGCACTTTATTTTGATAGTTTTAATCAACTCCCATAATTTTGTAAACTTTCAAATTTTTTAATTGTGTGGTATTTCAAACCTAACAAAAACAGGACATACATCATGTAATACTCCTGCTCCCCCAACCCCTTCTTTTTTAAATAAAGTATTACAGATACAGCTAAACCCCAACTCCTGACTCGTTACTCCCACCCCTTCCCAAAGGTAATAATTCTGAAGTTGATATGAATCATAATTATGCATGTTCTTAAATGTTTAGGATATTTATACATCCATAATCTTTTAATGTAGCTTTTCTCTCCAAGTCTTTTTAACATTATTTATCAGAGAAAAATCACTAAAACAATTAATTAATTAATTAATTAATTAATTGGAGAAAATCACTAAAAACAAGAAAATTTGTTACATTGCTAAGTTTTTAGAAGCAGGACAGAACTATTTTTCCTGCTTGTGACAATCAGAGTATGGAATAATAACAAAGGGATTAGAAAGTGGGTAATAAGCAGCCTCTCTAGGTTACACAAACTCTTCCATGGTTACCAAAGAATAAATAGAAAAACAAAACAAATAATGCCCTCCTCTTTCACTGGTTAAAGGGGAACTGGAGAAAATGAGACCTACATTAAAACTTCTTTGGGCAGGTAAGACAAACATCCTACATGGTAATAAAGTACCTTTTCTAGATGATCTCTTGGTCATGCAAGCTATGATCTTTTAGTAAGGATTTACCACTTTTCCAAGTATAAAGTACTCCTGCTGGTAGCTCAATACAAGGTTGAAATCTGCCTGGCTGAAAAGTCTGGTGTTGAATTAGCCCTGCTTCTTCAAGCACAAGGACATCCATCTGTACAGTAGTTACAAAAAATCCTTCACTGTGATCCTTTGACTTAATGTCCTCCCAGCATTAAAAGTGCTAAGCAAGCATCAATTTTTCTTAAATGCCATTGAATGGCGAAAGCATCCTTCCCAACCCCCACCCTCCTCATTTCCTGAGTGATGACTCTCATTAATTATACTGGCACACCACTGCCCAGCCTCCCTTCTAAATAGCTGCCAGATTTCTACATATCATCTCTGCCTTGAGACAGAATGTGCACTGACACCAGGATCACAGAAAATCCTGTAAGAGGTGCCTGATACACAGTAAAATGATTGATGTGCCTTGTGGTGAGCCCACTGTGCTGCATATCACAGGGGGTTTCTTAGAAAACTGCACTGGAAATTTCTATGTTGGAAAAAGATTTTTCTAGCTGCACAAAAATTGTGCTTCCAGTTGCAAAAACAGCCATTTATTTAAGGTGTTCAAATTTAAACAGCAACCATCTTGAGTTATATCCATGAGCAAGAGAGGAAAGGAGATAAATATTCCCTATTTTAATCAATGCACCAAGTTAAGAAAACCATTGACCAAAAAAGCTTATCAAGAAGGAGGCATTCCTCTTTCAACACATATTTTTTTAGTACTTGCCATGTACCAGGCACTGCTCCAGGTGGTAAGCCTTAGCTGGAATATAGATAGCACTCCTGAAGTAGAGCGTAGTACCTGTCTTTATGGCCCTACTCTATGAATTGGTCACGGCTTTTAGGTACAAATAACAAAACCCCTTATCAAACCAGCTTGAGTAAAAAGCTGATGTATTGACTCCCACTTTACGATAGGGGGAAGGATAAGGACTTCAGAAACGATGGGAGTCTAGCAATTCAGAATCAGCATTTCTCTTGTTAAAGAAAAAATTATTCAATGTTAAAGCATGGTGAGGAAGGCTTTATTCAGGACCACTGAAATCGACACAGGGACTACTGCATGGAGCTCATGTAGAATACAGCATAGGCAGCTGGGAATTTGTAGACAAAGAGCAGATGGGGTTGCTGGATGAAAAATCACTAAGAGGAAACATCAGGGATATAAGGGACTCCAGCTAAACCGACCTAACTAGATTCTTGCTGAACACAGGCCAGGGTGATCAGACATGACCTGTGGGACAGTGGAGGATGAAGGATCTATTGAGGGTGATCAGATATGGAGACTGGGGGTTCTTGCTAAACTGACTTAGCAGAACTCTTTACTAAAACTGAGTTTTACAAGAAAATGCACATATGGGCCCAGGAGAAGACTCAGAAGCATAACTAATGTTTGGCCAAGCAAGGAATTTTTGTCACTCTCACACTTTCACCTTTGCTCCTACTATTTCCCTCTCTCTGCTTTTCTCAGTATTTTGATCCTGTTCTCTCCTATTCCATATGAGCTTTCTGTACAACCTGGGCGTGGGGAGAGCATGTCTAGAGACAGTTCCAGGTTTCAATCATCTCAGCTAGAGAGGCCTTTTTGCTTTTACCATCTGTAAATAAGAGGGTAGGAAAGGATTTGAACTGACCTGACTTAGGTCATGTATCCATCCATAGGTCAATTACTGTGGACAACAATAAGTAGAGTGTATGTGTGGCCAGACCCTGATTATACACACACCCTTATAGCCAGGAAGGTAGCAGCCCATCAGAACTACTTGGAACCAGAGAGGATTTGTTCCCAAGATGAAAGGGGCTGGTTCTACCAAGTGAAGGCAGGAAGAGATACTAGCAAATAAAAAGAATAGATGTGGGCTGGGCACGATGGCTCACATCTGTAATACCAGCACTCTGGGAGGCTGAGGCGGGTGGATCACGAGGTCAGGAGTTGGAAATCAGCCTGGCCAACATGGTAAAACCCCATCTCTACTAAAAATACAAAAATTAGCCAGGTGTGGTGGCAGCCACCTGTAATCCCAGCTACTCGGGAGGCTGCAGCAGAGAATTGCTTGAACCCAGGAGGTGGAGGTTGCAGTGAGCAAAGATCATGCCACTGCACTCCAGCCTGGGTGACAGAGCGAAACTCCGTCTCAAAAAAAAAAAAAAAAAAGAATAGATGTTCCCTAGGGCGCCCTCTCTTAAATCTGCGGCCAAAGGAAGAAACACCTTTATACTGATTTATATGTATATTACTTAATCTACAGAGTAGATCAGAAGAGAAATGTCCTAAATCCATCACGGGAGACTGAGGGGAGAGGAGTAGTAATGGCCAACTGTAAGTGCTACCAATCTTTCCCTCCCCAGCTGAAGAAGCATGTGTCCCCATGTGGGGCCAACTGACAGGAGCTGGAGATGGGGAGGAAGGAACACAACCAGGATAGCTGATCTCTGAAAGAATTGTTTTCTTTTGTGTTTTTCACTTTTTATCATGGAAGTGTTTATACATACACAAAAGTAGAATAGTATAGTAAAACCCTATGTACTAGTCACTGTGTTTCAACAATTATTAATATTTTGGTAACTTTATCCAGGAATATGGAGATTCTCTGAAATACTTGAATTCATAAACTAACACATTTTTGCAGTACTATAATGTTGGTTACTGAAAGAAATACATGCCTCTTATGGTAAATTATGTAAGACCAGTGCATGCAAAGCTCTTAGCAAAATGCCTGGTACAAAATGAGTTCTCAAATATGTCTTTAATGTTAATATTTGAAACCTATTTAAACTTTTTATTTATTTACTTATTATTGCGTGTATGTGTGTGACGGAGTTTCAGTCTCGTTGCCGAGGCTGGAGTGCAGTTGCGCGATCTCAGCTCACTGCAACCTCGCCCTCCTGGGTTCGAGTGATTCTCCTGCCTCAGCCTCCCAAGTAGCTGGGATTACAGGCAGGCGCCACCATGCCTTGCTAATTTTGTATTTTTAGTAGAAATGGGGTTTCACCATGTTGGCCAGGTGAACTCCTGACCTCAGGTGATGTGCTCACCTCGACCTCCCAAAGTGCTGGGATTACAGGCCTGAGCCAATGCGCCCGGCTGAAAGTTTTTAAATACAAATGAAGTCTACAAATGGAAATGTTTGGCATACAGAGGAAAATAATGTTTTTTTGTTTTGTTTTTTGTTTGTTTATTTTTGAGAGTCTTGTTCTGTCGCCCAGGCTGGAGTGCAGTGGCCTGATCTCAGTTCACTGCAACCTCTGCCTCCCAGGCTCAAGCGATTCTCCTGCCTCAGCCTCCAGAGTAGCTGGGATTAGAGGCGCCTGCCACCATGCCCAGCTAATTTTTGTGTTTTTTAGTAGAGACGGAGTTTCGCCATGTTGGTCAGGCTGGTCTCAAACTCCTGACCTCAGGTGATCCACCCGCCTTGGCCTTCCAAAGTACTGGGATTACAGGCATGAGCATCCAACCGAAAATAATGTGTTTTTTAAAATAATGTTTTTTTAAAGAGACTGGGGTCTCACTATATTGCCCAGGCTGGACTCTTAACTGCTCTAACTGCTGGGCTCAAGGGATCCTCCTGCTTCAGCTTCCTGAGTAGCTGGAACTACAGGTGTTCTGCTGGAAAATAACTTTTTTTTTTTTTTTTTTTTTGAGACGGAGTCTTGCTCTGTCGCCCGGGCTGGAGTGCAGTGGCCGGATCTCAGCTCACTGCAAGTTCCGCCTCCCGCGTTTACGCCATTCTCCTGCCTCAGCCTCCGGAGTAGCTGGGACTACAGGCGCCCGCCACCTCGCCCGGCTAGTTTTTTTGTATTTTTAGTAGAGACGGGGTTTCACCGTGTTAGCCAAGATGGTCTCAATCTCCTGACCTCGTGATCTGCCCATCTCAGCCTCCCAAAGTGCTGGGATTACAGGCTTGAGCCACCGTGCCCGGCTGGAAAATAACTTTTTAAGGCTAAACTCTGATTCTTCATTTACCAACAGACTATAACTTTTTTTAATGATTTATTTTTAAATGGCAGCTATTTATATTTTTTTTCTATAACAAGCCTATATAACTATTTTCCTATTTTATCTGGAAAGGTCAAAAATATTATAAGTAAATGCACATTTCACTATACAAATAAGGAGAAAACATGATTTAAATTGTTAAACTCAGGAATGAGCCTGGACTACATATCAGAATTCTAAACACTAGGTCCCCACTTTACTACCTTGGCAAAATACTTCATCCTGTGAATGCTGGGTGAAGGTAAAGTAGCATAGCTGCGCCTAAGTTAATTTTATTCAACTAAGATTTTCTTAACTTCAGTTATATTTCTCGGGAGATTTTAGTTCTCAAGATAGGGTGAACACTTTTTAAAAGGCAGTAGGTGTGCTAAAGTGAACTTTCCCCATTTTCTGTTTTTCTCCAACGTGTTTGATTGTTTATTTCTCCTGAGGTGGGAAGGGGAATGAAGTAGTTGGAGGAAACAATAGTGTCAGAGAAGGAAAGTGCCCCCTTTTCCTCCTTCCTAAGAGCTTCACAACTCAGCTCTGTGCATTTTGTTTCCAGAAAGACCTCCCACAGAGCCAATATCTGCAACTTTCAAGATGGTCAAAGCTTGCTCACCAAGAGAGACCTTTAATTGAAGTTTCTTTATTCAGCCTTAGAAGTAATACTGAAACTTTGAGGCTACAGATTTCCCTCATGGAATATACTGGGCTCCCTCTCCAATACTATCATTAAAAGATTTTGTAGAATTCAACAATATAATTAAAAGAATCTGAAGTACCATTTATATAGACATTGAACAAAAGTTTAGAAAGACAAACAAACTGAATTGTAGAGCAAAAATGAGGAAAGACACTGCTGAAAGAGTTACAGTACAAATTCTAAAGTTTTGAAAGATGGGGGTGCTGGAGGGGGGAGGCAATTTACACCACAAGGAAAACTCTTCTTCCCTACCATTTGGAATTCTAGTGGGGTGTGCAGTCTCTTTTACTAACATCTGTTTATTTTTAAGCAGAAAACAAATGGTTAGATTTTTCTGTATAAACAGAGCAAAAGGAAAAACTACACCTTAAAATTTGCATTTAGTTTTTGTTTCACTTATTTGCATAATTAAACTAGCTACATATTAAGATGGCTTGCTTTGTCCAAAATAAATGTCTCTCTTTTCAAACTTGACAAGTTCACAAAATGTTCTCTCAGATCACTCAGCAAATTAATCTTCATGGTGTAGGCTCATGGGATGCATGCAGGAAATTCTGACTAAAAAAAACAAAGGTCCTGGTCAAAATGACAAGGCAACACTGTGATGGTCCACTCATTTATTCTTTCATTCATTTATTTAACAAATATTTACGGAGTTCCCTATATGAGCAAGAAACAGGGCCAAATCCTGCTGTGGAAGGAGCAGAAATGATCCAAAATTCAGTATTTGAATTATAAAGTCTACTATACCTTGGACTAGAGAGGCATGTAAACAAATATTTACAATATAATCAATGAGTGCTAAAATAGATATATGTACAGTGCTGCAGAACAGAAGAGGGTGCTAATTCCTCAATTTCATTGCTAGTTACACAGAAATAAAGTGTTTTGATAACCAAAACGAAGCAGAAAATAGAAGTAATGATCCTAATGCCTCAATTTTTAAAAAACCTTATTTCTGTCTGAATTACTCACTGTCTTCACTTGAGTTATAGAAATAACCAGGCTGGCCGGGTGTGGTTGCTCACGCCTGTAATCCCAGTACTTTGGGAACCCGAGGTGGGCAAATGAGGTCAGGAGTTCGAGACCAGCCTGGCCAACATGGTGAAACCCTGTCTCTATTAAAAATTTAAAAATTAGCTGGGTATGGTGATGTGTACCTGTGGTTCCAGCTACTAGGAAGGCTGAGGGAAGAGAATGGCTTGAACCCAGGAGGCAGAGGTTGCCGTGAGTCAAGATTGTACCACTGCACTCCAGCCTGGGTGACAGAGCAAGATTCTGTCTAAAAAAAGAAGAAAGAGGGAGAGAGAGCGAGAGAGCGAGAGCCAGAGAGCGAGAGCGAGAGAGCGAGAGAGAGAGAGGAAGGAAAGGAAGGAAAGAAAGGAAAGGATAATCAGGTTTCTTCCAAAGAGTGTGCTAGAAAATGAGATCCTTGGTACTGAGCTTTAGTAACCAATAATGTCATATTTTTGCATTGCAAACCAGTGCATACATTCAAATATATTTATAACAAAAAATTAACAATACTTATCTTTGCTATTTTCAATGCACTCTGATATATTTTATCCTGTTCTGTTCCTTTATCTTTTTCTTTTTTAATTGATTTCACATCTCACTAATAGGCAGAGCCTACAATTGAAAAACAGTGTTTAGGCCGGGTGCAGTGGCTCATGCCTGTAATTCCCAGCACTTTGAGAGGCTGAGGTGGGCAGATCATGAGGACAGGGGTTCAAGACCAGCCTGGCCAATACGTTGAAACCCTGACTCTACTAAAAATACAGAAAAAAAATTAGCCAGGCGTGGTGGCACGCGTCTGTAGTACCAGCTACTTGGGAGGCTGAGGCAGGAGAATTGCTTGAACCCAGAAGGTGGATGTTGCAGTGAGCTAAGATCGTGCCACTGCACTCCAGCCTGGGCATCAGAGCAAGACTCTGTCTCAAAAAAAAAAAAAAAGAAAGAAAGAAAGAAAAACAGTGTTTGGCCAGGTACGGTAGCTCACCCCTGTAATCCCAACATTTTAGGAGGCCAAGGCCAGCAGATCACTCAAGCCCAGGAGTTTAAAACCAGCCTGGACAACATGGTGAAAGCCGTGTCTACAAAAAACACAAAAAAATTAGCGGGACACGGTGGTGCTGGGTGCGCGCCTGTAGTCTCAGCTATTCAGGAGGCTGAGGTGGGAGGATCACTTGAGCCCTGGAGGCAGAGGTTGCAGTGCATTGAGATCATGCCACTGTACTCCAGCTTGGGCAACAGAGCAAGACCCTGTCTCAAAAAAAAAGGAAAACAATGTTCCAATGTGTTCATTAAAAATGAACAAGAAGCAAAGCAGTAATACTCAGAACAGAACCAAGTGAGATCAAAAGATCCCCAAAGACCTACATCGTGCCCAGTAAATTGATAAATCTCATAACCATATAAGATTAAGTCTCTGGAAGAATAAAGTCCTGTAATTCTCAACCCTTTAGTCATCCCTGGGCTTCTCAACCCGGATCAATAGAAAGAGGTGTCCAGATCTCAAAAGGTGGATCTGCTCCAATGGCTATTTTTTTTTTTTTTTCTTTTTTTTTTTGAGACGGAGTCTGACTCTGTCGCCCAGGCTGGAGTGCAGTGGCACAATCTCGGCTTACTGCAAGCTCCGCCTCCCGGGTTCATGCCATTCTCCTGCCTCAGCCTCCAGAGTAGCTGGGACTACAGGTGCCCACCACCACTCCCAGCTAATTTTTTGTATTTTCAGCAGAGACAGGTTTCACCATGTTAGCCAGGATGGTCTCGACCTCCTGACCTCGTGATCCACCCACCTCAGCCTCCCAAAGTGCTGGGATTACAGGCATGAGCCACCACACCCGGCCTCCAATGGCTATTTTTGAAGAGGCCATGGAGGATAAGGATGATTTTACAGAGAACAGAACTGAGGCACCCAGATGATATGACCAAGAAACACACACAACTAGAACCAGGAGCTATCATTATTCCTCTCCGGCAGGATAAGACATAGTTGTGGACCACTGAATTCTGTTTTCCCTCGCATTATATAGTGGATGCATTGACATTTGAACTAAGGCTTCCAGATTATGAGGAACTACCTCAAGACCTGACCAAAAGGGAATAACTCTCAGAGATCCCAAACAAGGGGATGGGCTTTTTGGATTGTAATTGGGTAATCCTACCCACTTACTTACTAGATAAAGCCTACCTTTTTTCTTTAAGTATAATAATGAACTCAAGTCATCAGTATCTCAGTACAATACCACCTCATCATAATTTGCAAAATATTAAAATATCTAGCTAATTAATGATACCTTTCCTGATTTTCCATCATTAATATCATTTTCAAATTGTAATATTTAATAGTTTTATGTAATTCTAATGGGAGGAATGCAAGTTAAAAGAATGAGTTCAAATTGCCACCTTGAAAAAGAAAGTATAGTTTGTTCATTTAAAAAGCATTTTTACTATTTTACTGTTAAATTTCTGTTCTTAACCTATTTTTTTTTTTTCATACAAAGTCTCGCTCTATTGCCCAGGCTGGAGTGCAGTGGCACAACAATCAGCTCACTGCAACCTCCACCTCCCAGGTTCAAGCAGTTTTAAACAGAGTCTTACCCTTTCACCCAGGCTGGAGTACAGTGGCACGATTTCGGCTCACTACAAACTCCACCTCCCCAGTTCAAGCGATTTTCCTGCCTCAGTTTCCTGAGTAGCTGGGATTACAGGTGCCCACTACCACATCTGGCTAATTTTTATATTTTTAGTAGAGACAGAGTTTCACCATGTTGGCCAGGCTGGTCTCAAACTCCTGACCTCAGGTGATTCACCCACCTTGACCTCCCAAAGTGTTAGGATTACAGGCATGAGCCACTGCGCCTGGCCTTAACCATTTAATTTTAATCTTGAGTTTTTTTATTTTCTTCAGCCTTTCATATTAATAAATTTGTATTACTTTCTCGCTGTGATTTGCCTTCATAGAAATAGCTGCCTCGGTGGCTGGGTGCAGTGGCTCATGCCTGTAATCCCAGGACTTCGGGAAGCCAAGGTGGGTGGATCACCTGAGGTTGGGAGACCAGCCTGACCAACATGAAGAAACCCCTCTCTGAAACTAAAAATACAAAATTAGCTGGGCATGGTGGCACATGCCTGTAATCCCAGCTACTCAGGAGGCTGAGGCAGGAGAATTGCTTGAACCCGGGACGCAGAGGTTGAGGTGAGCTGAGATCGTGCCATTGCACTCCAGCCTGGACAACAAGAGTGAAACTCTATCTCAAAAAAAAAAAAAGAAAAGAAAAGAAAAAGAAATAGCTGCCTTGGTAGTGACTTTAGAGAAGTTCCATATCACCAAGAAACATCTCCTAGGAAACCAGCTCCTCCTCAACTATCCCAGCAATGTAGCCACTCCCTTAGTATAGCTGTCATTTCTTTTTTCTTTTTTGAGAAGGAGTCTCACTCTGTCACCAGGCTGGAGTGCAGTGGCGCAATCTCAGCTCACTGCAACCTCCGCCTCCTGGGTTCAAGCAATTCTCCTGCCTCAGCCTCTGGAGTAGCTGGGACTACAGGCGCCCACCACCACGCCCAGGTAATTTTTTTATTTTTAGTAGATATGGGGTTTCATCATGTTGGCCAGGCTGGTCTGGAACTCCTGACCTCAAGTGATCTGCCCACCTCAGCCTCCCAAAGTGCTGGGATTACAGGTGTGAGCCACTGCGCCCAGCCCGGTCATATCTTTTAATGACGGCTAAGCAATACTGTTTCTGTTGGTACCCCGAACGTCTAGAATACTACTGTTTCTTGGCTTCTTGAACCACGTAGCCTCTTTATGTCAATGTGTTACCAGGAAGTGCAGGAATTCTCAGTTCTAGTCTAACTTGGAAGAAATAATTCAGCCAAGAGATGCACAGCAAAGGTTAAGTAGCAGAGTTTATTGAAGGAAGATAAAGTACATTCCTAGAGAGGAGTGAAAAACAGTTCTAGGTTGCTCCAGCTGGAAAACAGTAGTAGTAACATTTAAGTAAAGAAACAGTACATGCTGAAATAAGAAACCAGCAGCAGGCCAGGTGCGGTGGCTCACACCTGTAATCCCAGCACTTTGGGAGGCCAAGGTAGGTGGATCACTTGAGGTCAGGAGTTCAAGACCAGCCTGGCAAACATGGTGAAACCCTGTCTCTACTAAAAATGCAAAAATGTAGCTGGGTGTGATGGTGTGTGCCTGTGGTCCCAGGTACTCGGGAGGCTGATGCAGGAGAATCACTTGAACCCAGCAAGGAGAGTTTGCAGGGAACCAAGATCACGCCACCGCACTCCAGCCTGACAAACAGAGGCAAGACTCTGTCTCAAAAAAAAAAAAAAGCCAGCAGCAGCAGCTAGTGCTGGAGGATTCTTTTTATGAGAATATTGCATGATTATTCACAAAGGGGCGTGAGGGGAATGTTACTCGCAAGCATGTTTCAGTTAGTCTCTTTGGGCATGCACGCTCTGTGGTTGTACATGCTAGTACACATGTCACATGTCTCATTAGCATTTAAAATCTCCACCCAGGGGTGCATTTTTTACTATTATAATGAGCAAAAGGCTACTCTAGGGTGAGTTTTTGGAGGAGTGCACGTGCTCATCAGCAGGGAAAGTTTCTACCATGGTATCTCTGGCTTGGGCCTTATACGTACCCTTTAGGAATGCAGGAGACCAACCATAAGGCCAGAAGTAGCCAGTGTAGCCGCTGGGTTTTGTTTTTTTGTTGTTTTGTTTTGTTTTTGCTGACTGTGAGTAGGCAGTGCTGATTATTAGTGGGCAGCATCTCCAGGACTTCTTTCCTCAGAGGAGCTCCCTTGTCTGCTCTATCTGCCTACTTTAACAAATGGTAGCTAGCACATGTAACACTGGACTGGGGACAAACTGTGTCAACAACATGACCCTTGAGAGCACATAGAGTTTAATTACCCAAGGGAGGGTCTTATAGCTCAAAGATGCAGTCCTTACATTGTTGAGGAGCGAAATGATGCTGGGGCAATTCAGAAGAAGATAAAACTCTTGCATAACACTATCTGCCTGCCTCAAGTGCAGTTCTTTTTTTTTTATTTCCTTTTTTTGAGATGGAGTCTTGCTCTGTCACCCAGGCTGGAGTGCAGTGGCACAATCTCAGCTCATTGTCACCTCCGCCTCCCGGGTTTAAGCAATTCTCTTCCTCAGCCTCCCGAGTAGCTGGGACTACAGGCACCTGCCACCACACCTGGCTAATTTTTGTATTTTTATTAGAGACAGGGTTTTACCATGTTGGCAAGGCTGGTCTCAAACTCCTAGCCTCAAGTGATCTGGCTGCCTCGGCCTCCCAAAGTGCTGGGATTACAGGCATGAGCCACCGTGCCCGGTGCAGTTAATTCTCTAAAAGCAGATTTGCAAGCATATTAGGTTGGTGTGAGGTACTGACTGGGATCTCTACTGGACTCCAGGAGTTACCAGATACAGCAGGCATAACAGCAGCACTGTTGGGATCCATGGCTCTAATTTTCCTTTGAGTCAAGTTTTAAGAAGATGGTATTTCAGGCAGCAGTATCCCCAGACTTCCCAGTGGTGGGAGAAGTCAAGCTGATTTAGGTTTCACAAGTACCGGCTAAGAGAAGAGGTCTGGGAGTAAGGAGGAATAGAAAAGTTAGAGTCTACAGAACAGCAACCATCCCTTCCCTTTCCTGTTCAAATTGGGGTGGAGATTTGACATTAACACTTCCCTTCTCTTTTTACAAGGCTGAGGGTATTACATATCCTGCTATCCTGGGAAATCATGATTGTCTCTCCTGAAATTTGCTAAGCTACTGGACCTGCCAGCACTTCATTTTTCTGAGACAAGAAGAAAGAGGCATGATTTAAGAAGTGAGGCAAGAGAGAGGAAGTGCCTGGATAAGAGCTGACATTCCCATCACTTAGTGTAAGAGTACATGTGTTCCAGCCATCCCACTACTGGGTATTTACCCAAAGGATTATAAATTATGCTACTACAAAGACACATGCACACGTATGTTTATTGCGGCACTATTCACAATAGCAAAGACTTGGAATCAACCCAAATGTCCATCAGTGACAGACTGGATTAAGAAAATGTGGCACATATACACCATGGAATACTATGCAGCCATAAAAAAGGATGAGTTTGCGTCCTTTGTAGGGACATGGATGCAGCTGGAAACCATCATTCTTAGCAAACTATCACAAGAAGAGAAAACCAAACACTGCATGTTCTCACTCATAGGTGGGAACTGAACAATGAGCTCACTTGGACTCGGGAAGGGGAACATCACACAATGGGGCCTATCATGGGGAGAGGGGAGGGGGGAGGGATTGCATTGGGGAGTTATACCTGATATAAATGATGAATTGATGGGTGCTGACGAGTTGATGGGTACAGCACACCAACATGGCACATGTATACATATGTAACAAACCTGCACGTTATGCACATGTACCCTAGAACTTAAAGTATAATTTAAAAAAAAAAAAGAGTACATGTGTTTCCGACTAGGCACAGTGGCTCATGCCTGTAATCCCAGCATTTTGGGAGGCTGAGGTGGACAGATCGCCTGAGGTTAGGAGTTCAAGACCAGCCTGGCCAACATGGTGAAACCCCATCTCTGCTAAAAATAAAAAAAATTAGCCAGGTGTGGTGGCACACACCTGTAATCTCAGCTGCTCAGGAGGCTGAGGCAGGAGAATCACTTGAACTGAGGAGATGGAGGTTGCAGTGAGCCGAGATCATGCCACTGCACTCCTGCATGGGTGACAGAGCGAGACTCCACCTCAAAAAAAAAGAAAAAGTATGCCGAGTGCGGTGGCTCATACCTGTAATCCCAGCACTTTGGGAGGCAGAGGTGGGTGGATCACGAGGTCAGGAGATCGAGACCATCCTGGCTAACACAGTGAAACCCCGTCTCTACTAAAGAATACAAAAAATTAGCCAGGCATAGTGGTGAGCGCCTATAGTCCCACATACTCAGGAGGCTGAGGCAGGAGAATGGTGTGAACCCAGGAGGCGGGGGTTGCAGTGATCCGAGATTGTGCCACTGCACTCCAATCTGGGCGACAGAGCAAGACTCCATCTCAAAAAAAAAAAAAGAAAGAAAAGAAAAAGTATGAATAGAAAATGAAAAACCCCAAAAAAGGAAACATAAATTAAGAAGAGACTGAAAAGAACCAAAAAATCCAATCCTTTAGAAACAAAGAACCAAATTCATTTGATAGAAAAATATTTTAAAAGCAAGGAAGTCTAGGTACCCAAGGTACCAAAAGAAAAGAAGGTCAAAAGGAAAACAGAGTGGCCATGGATCCTGTTTTTTTAAAGACAAGATTGTAGGGGAAAATCATAATATCTTTTCCTCACTTATTGCAAGATTCAGACTGACATCCCTCATAAAAGACAGATTAACAAGAGAAAAACCTATAACAATTTATTTAATATAAATTTTATATGACATAAGAGCCATCAGAAATGAAGACTCAAAAACCCAGGGAAAACTATGTATATTTATGGATGATCATACAGAGGACAAATGGGTATGACCTAATGGTATGAAACTCGGAGGAGCTGGCCGGGCACAGTGGCTCACAGCTGTAATCCCAGCACTTTGGGAGGCAGAGGCAAGTGGATCACCTGAGATTAGGAGTTCGAGACCAGCCTGGCCAACATGGCAAAACCCTGTCTCTACTAAAAATACAAAAATCAGCTGGGTGTGGTGGCACACGCTGTAATCCCAGTTATTTGGGAGGCTGAGGCAGGAGAATCGCTTGAACCCAGGAGGCAGAGGTTGCAGTAAGCCAAGATCACGCCATTGCACTCCAGCCTGGGTGACAGAGTAATACCCCATCTCAAAAACAAAAATAAATAAACTTGGGGGAGTAAGGCCAATTTGATCAGATTTTTCTTGGCCTCTGGGGATAGAGAAGACTCCCTCTGATATAAGGGTCTTCTGACCTACTTTCAAGAGGGGCAGATCAGATAATTATTTTATGGCCTGCTTCAGGAAAGAAAGGTGGCAGAAGTTCAGAGAGTGACCTTCCTGCTTCTGCAGTGTTCTCAATTTCCTTCAACTTAAAATACTCAGTATGCCAAGGTGCCACATTTTGGGGTGTCATGTTCTGAGCTCCAACAAGACCAAAAGGTACTAAATCCTCTATGTAAGAAAGGCAAAGAGTATGGGCTTTGGTCTGATATCCAGCCTAATAGGGACTTTTTACTTTTTCAGATGGCCCTGTTATAACCATCCTAGTGACAAAAGATCTAGCTTTTCTAAAATTACCCGGTTCAGCTTGTGCTTGGGTTATCCAACAAGCTGGTCTATAATATTGACCAGAGACAGGCTGAAAAAGTGAATGCAGGCCCAGAAAAAAGCTGCCAGTCAATGGAAATTCTCCACCCAAGAACCATATGATTTTCACATAAGTGTGAATACTGCCACCGTCTAAGTGGAGAACAAGAATAGACAGCAACGGTGACTGCACATGAGAGGAGACCTCTTGATCTGCATTTCTCATTGCTCATCTTGTCCATAAAATCAGGGTCGAGGGAAAGGTTAGATCAAGTCACAGGATGACCTACATTAGTCTCACTTTCATACGGCTTAACTGGAAAGATAGTTGTTTGCTGGCTGAGCTGGTAGAGGCCATCAGAACTAACTACAGTGATAACTATGATATGATCTGACATCACTAGAAGACAATGACTTAGGTCCAAATTCTGTAATTCACAATGTCAAGTTGGAAAAGAAAAAGACTCAAGAGCTTGCCACAAAACTAGTTTAAATGTACTCTGTTAACTTCCCTGTAAATAAAAATAAAACATCCCCTTAAAACAAAAAGCTATTGAGGCATAGAAACCAGGAAATAAAAACTAGGATGTGACTTCCTATCGTATCCCAAAGAAAGGTTATGAAATAAAACACATTCACACATAAAATCTTTGGAATATTTGGGACCTCACTGAAAATGAATGTTTAATTTCTAAAGGTTGCGGAATCCATTTTCTTACGTTCCTTCTTAGGAGTCAGGGCCGGGCGCAGTGGCTCACGCCTGTAATCCCAGCACTTTGGGAGGCTGAGGCGGGCGGATCACGAGGTCAAGAGATCGAGACCATCCTGGCCAACATGGCGAAACCCTATCTCTACTAAAAATATAAAAATTAGCTGGGCGTGGTGGCGTGTGCCTGTAGACCCAGCTACTTGGGAGGCTGAGGCAGGAGAATTGCTTGAACCTGGGAAGGCAGAGGTTGCAGTGAACCCTGCACTCCAGTCTGGCGACAGGGCAAGACTCCACCTCAAAAAAAAAAAAAGGAGTCAGGCAGCAGCAGCAGTATACTTCTCATTCTGTGCTATTAATTCTAACAGGAGTCAACTATCTGGACTAGATGATAAGTCTGACTTTTCTTGGTATCATAAACCATTTAAAAAAAAACTTGTAGGGCCGGGCGCGGTGGCTCAAGCCTGTAATCCCAGCACTTTGGGAGGCCGAGACGGGCAGATCACGAGGTCAGGAGATCGAGACCATCCTGGCTAACACAGTGAAACTCCGTCTCTACTAAAAAATACAAAAATCTAGCTGGGCGAGATGGTGGGCGCCTATAATCCCAGCTACTCGGGAGGCTGAGGCAGGAGAATGGTGTAAACCCGGGAGGTGGAGTTTGCAGTGAGCTGAGATCCGGCCACTGCACTCCAGCCCGGGCGACAGAGTGAGACTCCGTCTCAAAAAAAAAAAAAAAAAAAAACTTGTATACACTTTGTGGATGTGAGTGGATTACTGCTGGCCTGGTGAAAGAAACTTACACTGTCAAGATGATTTTATCAGCAAGTTTTTTAATTGCTATCTCAAATAACAAGAAATTGGGAAGCAGGGCAGTTCAAGCATTGTCTACTTCAAGGGCTCAACAATGTCAGGCATCTCAGTTTTTTCTATCCTCTGTGCTGCCATCCTCAGTACATTATTTTTTTGTTTGTTTTGTTTTTGAAACGGAGTCTCACTCTGTCACCCAGGCAGGAGTGCAGTGGTGCAATCTGGGCTCACTGCAACCTTCACCTCCCAGGTTGAAGCGATTCTCCTGCCTCAGCCTCCCAAATACCTGGAATTACAGGTGTGAGCCACCACATCTGGCTAATTTTGTATTTTTAGTAGAGACGGGGGTCTCACCATATTAGCCAGGCTGGTCGTTGGTCTCGAACTCCTGACCTCAAGTGATCCACCCGCCTCAGCCTCCCAAAGTGCTGGGATTACAGGCTTGAGCCACCATGCCCAGCTAGCACATTGTTTTTGTCCTCTGGATTAGCCCCCTCATCTAACAACAGTTAGAAATTAGCCATTCTTTATTACAAGAAATGATCTAAGAGACCCTGCCCCAAAATTCACAAGCAATTAGAAAGCAGTTAGGAGAAAAAAGCTACTTTGCACATAAAGCATAAAGAATTCCTTTATTATAAATAGTGAAAGGTAATAAAACTGGAAAAACAAACATGTATCTTCTTTAAACAAAAATTCAATATGGCAATACAAAAATTAGCCAGGCTTCGTGGTGAGCTCCTGTAATCCCAGGTACTTGGGTGGCTGAGGCAGAAGAATCACTTGAACCCAGGAGGCAGAGGTTGCACTGAGTCAAGATCACGCCACTGCACTGCAGCTTGGGTGACAAGAGCGAAACTCCGTGTTAAAACAAAAAAAGCTGGGCTTGGTAGCTCATGCCTGTAATCCCAGCACTTTGGGAGGCCGAGGTGGGCAGATCATCTGAGGTCGGGAGTTTGAGACCAGCCTAACTAACATGGAGAAACCCCATCTCTACTAAAAATACAAAATTAGCTGGGCATGGTGGCGCATGCCTGTAATCCCAGCTACTTGGGAGGCTGAGGCAGGAGAATCGCTTGAACCCGGGAAACAGGAGGTTGCAGTGAGCCGAGATCACACCATTGCACTCTGGCCTGGGCAACAATAGCGAAACCTCATCTCAAAACAAACAAACAAAAAATTCAATATGGCTGCCCCAAATAACTAAGAACAACATAGTGGTGAAGAGTTAAACTTTCTCTTCACACATTAGCGCTATATATATAAATCATTCAGCCTGGTAACTTCTCATAAAGTGTTTCATCTTTCCTAAAATATTACATTAATTATAATTTGTTTAAATTCATTCTGACATTATGATAATCATCTCTTTTTAATATTTAAATACCATTAGACTAACATTTTGATTATTTGGCAAAACTTCCATTTTGAGTCAATGAAAAATGTCCATATATGACATATTTTACTCTTTGAAGAAGGTTACCTCTAGATCTCAACTGTTTCACCCTTTTCTACGAAAGTGTATGCGACTTATAAGTTCTTTGAACTTCAGTATTAAGGAGTAGTTGTTCACGTTGCCTTTCCATATTTCATAAGTCCTTCTAAGTTTGTCATAATAACTTTCTTTTTTCAAGTTGAAATCTGATCCTGTTGTTTTTAAAAAACTGTCCTTTTTCCATATTCTCCAGGAACCTTTGAATTTTTCCAAATAACTTTCTTTTTCAGAGTCTTCCTTCCATATTCCTTCTCCTTTTTTTAAGGCTGTTAATTCAGCTTTAAGTAAGTTTCTGTGAACTGTCCAATAGATTTTAGAATCATATTTAAGCCCTTTAACAAGAACAGTTTTGCCAAGACCTCTTCTCAAAATTTCTTCATTCAGATTCACGCTGAAATATCCACCCTTGAATTTAAAAATAATACAAACCAATTATTTAAGATAATTGTTGTTAAACCCATCACATCTTATTTACCTTAAAAATCAGTCATTCAACAATTTTAGTCCACCAAAGAAAAGGCAAAAATGGTCCCCAAGGCTCCCCCAAAACAGCTCTTGCTAAATCCAAGGATTTTTATTACTAGAAGAGACCCTTTCTCAAAATCAGTTAACTCTTTCATACCATGGAATTCTCCACAGACTCACTGTTCTCCTCACCCGAAGAGGTGAGGAAGCAATAAAGTATGAAAAATGTGTTTTTATCTATCGGTGGTTCTATGGAGGGGAGGTGGGACGCACAAGATAGGCAGAGTGACAGCGTAAAAGAAACTAAGAGACGAAGAGAAACTAAACTGAAAGTAGTAGTCAAATGCAAAATGAACTGAATCATCACTGAACTGTTAAATGAGGTTCAGAATTCCAGTGTTTTGGACAGCACTGGCAAGTAAATACACTTTTAAAAGACTTCCCTCAAAATTATTAACATAGGGCCGGGCACGGTGGATCAAACCTGTAATCCCAGCACTTTGGGAGGCCGAGACGGGCGGATCACGAGGTCAGAAGATCGAGACCATCCTGGCTAACACGGTGAAACCCCGTCTCTACTTAAAATACAAAAAACTAGCCGGGCGAGGTGGCGGGCACCTGTAGTCCCAGCTACTCGGGAGGCTGAGCCAGGAGAATGGCGGGAACCTGGGAGGCGGAGCTTGCAGTGAGCTGAGATCCGGCCACTGCACTCCAGCCTGGTGACAGAGCGAGACTCCGTCTCAAAAAAAAAAAAAAAAAAAAAAAAAAAATTATTAACATAAAAATAGTTTTGGCCATTGAGTCTTCATCCTACAGGAAATTTCATTCATGGAATACCTCACCTCCTAATGAAAATGGATAAATAGGATTTTTTTTTCTTCATTAATTTACTGTATAAAGGAGATCCTGGTGGGGCGCAGTAGCTCATGCCTGTTGATCTCAACACTTTGGGAGGCCGAGGCGGGCGGATCACGAGGTCAGGAGTTCGAGACCAGCCTGGTCAACAAGGTGAAACCCTGCCTCTACTAAAAAAACACAAAAATTAGCCGGGTGTGGTGGCAGGCGCCTGTAATCCCAGCCCCTCAGGAGGCTGAGGCAGGAGAATTGCTTGAACGTGGGAGGCGGAGGTTGCAGTGAGCCGAGATCGCGCCACTGCACTCCAGCCTGGGTGACAGAGCAAGGCTCCATCTTGGGAAAATAAATAAATAAATAAATAAATAAAAGGAGATCCTGCCTAGATATTTCTACAATCCTTGTGGGATTTTAATCTTAACAAAATGTTAATAAAATTTTGTTCCTTCAAATTCAGAAATTTTTAGTACATGATAACGGTTATAAAGCAAGTATATTTTTCTAAATCTTTCAAATCTTATAAGCTCATTCCCTTGAACCAAACTCAGAATAATTAAAATTCCACCTCACACATTAGCAAAATTCAAACAGGAAAAGTAAATCATCACTCTATGTGTATAGCGTAGTTTGGTCACCTAGGAAGCGAGATAAAATAAAGATATGCTTATAAGATGAAATGTAGGCTCAGGAGCCAGGAAGAGTTGGGTTTAGATACAGGTTCTTCTTCTGGGTTACCCTGATCAAGACAATCAGTTTCCCTAAAAGTCTCACCTGAAAGTGGGAATAAAAACAACAACCCTGTAGAGTGGTTTTGAAGATAAGTGACATAATATAAGCATGGCACCTTAGCTCAGTGTCTGGCACATGTTGACCCTCAAAATATACATCATTGCTATCTTTATCATCATCAATATTATCTCCTTTTTTGGTGATTATACTCTTTAATTTAAAAGCTAATATTTTTGTAAGGCCTTTGGGATGTTTTATACAACTTTGTATTATTAATTTACTTTTTTTTGTTTTTGTTTTTGTTTTTTTGAAGTGGAGTCTCACTCTGTCACCCAGGCTGGAGTGCAGTGGCACAATCTCGGCTCACTGTAACCTCCGCCTCCAGGGTTCAAGCGATTCTCTTGCCTCAGCCTCCTGAGTAGCTGGGATTCCAGGCACCCAGCACCATGCCCAGCTAATTTTTGTATTTTTAGTAGTGACAGGGTTTCACCAAGTTGGCCAGGCTGGTCTCGAACTCCTCACCTCAAGTGAACTGCCGGCCTCGGCCTCCCAAAGTGCTGGGATTACAGGCATGAGTCACCATGCCCAGCCTTTATTAACTTACTTTTAAACTTACTTTTAAAATATAAGATACTTCAATTAATTAGTTTTAGATAATTCTTATTTTGAAAGTACTGAATATCATCTGGACATGCAAAAATCAATGAATTTCATTAAGCTTTCTATTAATAATTCAAAAAGCTTTTAAGAATTAAAATGGTCGGCCGGGCGCGGTGGCTCAAGCCTGTAATCCCAGCACTTTGGAAGGCCGAGACGGGCGGATCACGAGGTCAGGAGATCGAGACCATCCTGGCTAACACGGTGAAACCCCGTCTCCACTAAAAAAAATACAAAAAAAAAACTAGCCGGGGGAGGTGGTGGGCGCCTGTAGTCCCAGCTACTCGGGAGGCTGAGGCAGGAGAATGGCGTAAACCCGGGAGGCGGAGCTTGCAGTGAGCTGAGATCCGGCCACTGCACTCCAGCCCAGGCAAGAGAGCGAGACTCTGTCTCAAAAAAAAAAAAAAGAATTAAAATGGTCAAAATTCTAATCATCTTATTTTATTTAAAAGAAGGGGTCTGTCTCTGTCGCCCAGGTTGAAGTATAGTGGCGCGATCATAGCTCACTCCAGTCTCGACTGCGTAGGCTGAAGCATTCCTCCCACCTCAGCCTCCTGAGTTGCTGGGATTACAGGCACAAGTGACTGTACCCAGCTCATAATAATAATTTTAAGAGCTGAATATCATAGAAGTGATCAAGGTATGAAAACCTATCTGATGGCCCACCAAAAAAATCTGGAGTAAGACACCAGGGATTCGGGACAGTGATTCAGCAACAAAGATGAAACTGTCATTTCCAGTTATACAATGGCTATGGCCAATTATAAAGGTAAGAAAACTCTGAGGCAACATTTTTAGATGACTCATCACTGATCAGAACTAGTACTTAAGAATGTTCAACTTTATGGTTCAAAGATTTATACACTTAGACCTATCAACAACATATTGGACCAGACTAAGCAAACCCTCAGAAAACACCCTGGCTGTTTGTAGTTTCCAGCTGACAAGCCTCACTCAACAAGTGGTTTATAGTAACAAGCATGATGTAATATACCCATAAACAAACATACAATGATACGCCCTAAATTGGCAATGCCCAGAGTCATTAATAATTTGAAGTTTATGGCCACAGTGGCTCATACCTGTAATGCCAGCACTTTGGGAGGCTGAAGCAGGCACATCACCTGAGGTCAGGAGTTCGAGACGCGCCTGGCCAACATGGCGAAACTTCATTCTACTAAAAATACAAAAAATTAGCCAGGCGTGGTGGTGTGCACCTCTAGTCCCAGCTACTCGGGAGGCTGAGGCAGCAGAATTGCTTAAATCTGGGAGGTAGAGGTTGCAGTGAACCAAGATCATGCCACTGCACTCCAGCCTGGGCAACAGAGTGAGACTCTGTTTCAAAAAATAATAATAATAAATAATAGGCCAGGCGCAGTGGCTCATGCCTGTAATCCCAGCACTTTGGGAGGCTGAGGTGGGTGGATCACAAGGTGAAGATATTAAGACCATCCTGGTCAGCATGGTGAAACCCCATCTCAACCAAAAATACAAAAATTAGCTGGGCATGGTGGCGGGCCCCTGTAGTCCCAACTACTCAGGAGGCTGAAGCAAGAGAATCACTTGAACCCAGGAGGTGGAGGTTACAGTGAGCCAAGATTGTGCCACTGCACTGCAGTCTGGCAACAGAGCAAGACTCTATCTAAAAGTAAATAAATAAATAATAATAATAATAGTAAATAATAATTTGAAGTTTTTCTTTTCTTAATTGTATTTTTTCTATAATAAACATATATTACATATATAACTAAAATAAAATTTGTACATAAGACACCTAGTTCTCTATGCATAATCACTATCAGTAGCAGTTTAAAAAACCAAAAAAAAAAAATCAGTCCCATTATATATCCAAAGTTCTAATTAAATAAGTGTTTACACATAAGTAATAAGAAGAATAAGATATTGCTAGTTGTTTCTTCACACTGCTTACCTTATTCACTAAAAGATAGCAAAAGAGTGCTGAATTCTCCTTTCCAAGAAGTTGGAACCATAGTAATTGGGACGGTTTTAGCTCTTTTTGTAACCATGCCTTCCCAGTTTCAGTGAGTTCTACTCCAGCCAGCTTAACCAGCAAAGCACCACATGGCTCCTCTAAAAAGGTGAGGTAGAAAAGAGTTCAGCTTTAACAGCATGTTGTAAAAGCAAATTCCAGTCATTTGGCCTCCAAAACACAAACAAATATATTATGTTTATTTATAAATACCCAGTCTCTCTAAATGTAGACCCATTTATTTCTATATTCAAGTTTTCTCTTAAAACAATACAAGTATACATAACAGAGTAATTTCAAAAACCCACTTCTTTTTTTCTTTTTTTGTTTTTTCTTTTTCTTTTTTTGTTTTTTCTTTTTCTTTTTTTTTTTTTTTTTTTTCTTGAAACAGGGTCTCACTCTGTCACCCATGTTGGAGTAAGGTGGTTCAATCTTGGTTCACTGCAATCTCTGCCTCCCAGGTTCAAGTGATTCTCGTGCCTCAGCCTCCTGAGTAGCTGGGATTACAGGCATGCACCATCATACCCGGCTGATTGTTGCATTTTTAGTATAGACAGGGTCTCGTTATGTTGGCCAAGCTGGTCTCAAACCCCTGGCTTCAAGTGATCCACTGACCTCAGCCTCCCAAAGTGCTGGGATTATAGGCATGAGCCATCGCACCCAGCCTTCAAAAATCCATCTCAGTAAGCTTCAGAACAGGAAGTGAGATTTAACTAATTTAACCTTCTTTTTTCAACCTCCCATGCTTATTTTTACACATACACACATAAAAGCTATAGACCTTCAGTTTAATAATATGGGCTATTACCACCAAAAGAACCATAGAAACTGCTTTTCACTTAACTTATTGAAGATATTGTCCCTTCTCAACAAATATTGATCTACATCAACACTGTTATGCTTATACATTTTGCAAAACTGACTTCTAGACAGGATTTTATCAATTGATATTCTAAGAAGCATAATATGAAGAAGACCTATTTACCCAAACCCTTGGTAGAATTTTAACCAATGTAACTTTAATAACAAGATTTTACTTTAGAAAAAGTTTATAACTTTCCAAAAACAGATAACAGCTGACAAAAAAAACTTGGTGTCTTAAAAAAAATTATACATTTAACATACATTAAGCTCTTACATAATGGTTGAAAATATAAAGTTAAATCCATCTATTCTCCAGGAAACAAGTAATACTTTAGTTCAAGAAGATATCCTAGAACACTGTTATAGTATTTGACCAAAAAAAAAAAAAAAAAATGTGTTTAGGATACAGGCTTCTTAAAACGTGTCGTAGAATTTTAGTTTGAGAAGCATCAAAAGGTATAAGCAATTGCACTCCTGCACTCCAGCCTAGGCGACAGGGCAAGAACTTATCTCAAAATAAAGAAGGCCAGGTGTAGTGCCTCACGCCTATAATCCCAGCCCTTTGGGAGGCCGAGCAGGGCGGATCACCTGAGGTCAGGAGTTTGAGATCAGTCTGGCCAACATGGTAAACCCCATCTCTACTAAAAATACAAAAATTAAGGCCAGGCGTGGTGGTTCACACCTGTAATCCCAGCACTTTGTGAGGCTGAGGCAGGTGGATCACCTGAGGTTAGGAATTCAAGACCAGCCCGACCAACATGGTGAAACCCCGTCTCTACTAAAAATACAAAATTAGCCAGGCATGGTGGCACAAGCCTGTAATTACAGCTACTTTGGAGGCTGAGGCAGGAGAATTGCTTGAACTTGGGAGGCAAAGTTTGTAGTGAGCCGAGATCATGCCATTGCACTCCAGCCTGGACAACAAGAGCGAACCTGCCTCTCAAAAACAAACAAACAAACAAAAAAACACAAAAATTAGCTGGGCATGGTGGTGCGTGCCTATACTCCCAGTTACTCAGGAGGCTGAGGCATGAGAATCACTTGAATCTAGGAGGCAGAGGCTGAAGTGAGCCGAGATTGCGCCACTGCACTCCAGCCTGGGCAATAGAGTGAGACCGTCTCAAAAAAGAAAAGAAAAGAAGAAGAAGAAAAAATAAGGTATTTGTAGAATGATCATACTTTTACAAAAACTTTGTGTTACAATAAGTAAATACACAAATTAGATTAAGGTAGTACATACAACAAAGATTAAATGATATCAAATCATTAGTACATAATGAGTTACAGAAAGCCTGAAAATTCTGAAGTCTCTCTCCAACCCTTTAACGTTGCCAACACCATCAATCCTCTTCCAGTAAGACATCCTGATAGCGGCAGGAGACAGTCAAATTCCCAAGCAGAAGGGGCAGGTGGCCAGCGAAACCTGACCTTCAAACTAAAAACAGTTTAAAGCCTGAAAAACGAGCTACAAGTCTCAGATAAATCCATGGACTGGATAGAGAACCTCTTTTCTTGTTTGGTGCTCTTTCCTGTGATTGATCCCCACCCTTCACCTATTTTACATATAGCTACCCTTCCCTAATTGTTTTTGCACTGCCATGCTCATCTTTTAGTGGTGCCCTTTTTTTTAGCCTTTTTTGCATACTCACAAACCAATTAGCATGCACTCACCCCTTCTGAGCCTAAAAAGCCCCAAACTCAGCCACACTTTGAGACTGCCTGTCTTTGGGCAGGGGACTACCTGACTTCAGGTGGTGGGGGTGGGGTTGCACAACTCAGGTACCCTCTCTGCTGACAGCTGTTTTGTTTACTCAACAAAACTTTGCCTTGCTCACCCACCAGCTGTCAGCTAACCTCATTCTTCTTGGATGTGGGACAAGAATCGTGACCCACTGAATGGTAAGTGCAAATGAGCACAGGGTCCAGACCAGGGTACAAGCCAAGTGCAGCCCACCGGCCAGGTGGGCAGAATACCTCCTGTGGCAAGCCCAGGGCCAAGCAAGGTCCAGGCAGGGGCATCACCAGCCGTGGAGGTCTCTGGCGAAGCAGAGCCAAAAAATCCTGTGTCAACCCCATAGTCTTTGAGAACAAAGTTTTTGGGACCAAAAACTTGAAGTGGATGGTCCATTAATCTAATAAAACACTATCAACCTAAGTATTAATATCGTAATTATTTACTTGACAAAGGTCATTGCATTCCTTTAAATTAGCAAATTCCCCATTGAGTATTTAAAATATATGTGATCAATAAGAATTTAAAAATAAATCTTCCAGAAACAAATTACTTTTTTGAAAAGTAAGTGTTACTTTTATTTTTTATTTTTTTGAGATGCAGTTTCTTTGTCACCCAGGAGGGAGTGTCATATTTGCCAGGCTGGTCTTGAACTCCTGACCTCAAGTTATCTGCCCACCTTGGCCTCCCAAAGTGCTGGGATTACAGGTGTGAACCACTGTGTGTGTGTGTGTGTGTGTGTGTGTGTGTGTGTGTGTGTGTGGTGCGTGGAGACATGGTTTTGCTCTGCCACCCAGGCTGGAGTGCAGTGGCATGATCATGGCTCACTGTAGCCTCAACCTCCCAGGCTCAAGCAATCCTCCCATATCAGCCTCCCAAGTAACCAGGACAACAGGCACATGCCATCAGGCCCAGCTAATTTTTTTGTTTATTTGTTTGTTTTCTGAAATCAGCTCTTACTCTGTTACCCAGGCTGGAGTGCAGTGGCATGATCTTGACTCAGTGCAACCTCTGCTTCCTGGGTTCAAGCAATCCTATCACCTCAGCCTCCCAACTATCTGGGACTACAGGCCTGCACCACCACACTCTGCTAATCTTTGTATTTTTCGTAGAGACAGGGTTTCACAATGTAGCCCAGGCTGGTCTCAAACTCCTGGACTCAAGCGATCCACCCGCTTCAGCCTCCCAAAGTGCTAGGTATCAGCCATCACTAATTTTTTATAGTGTATGAGCCATCACTAATTATAGGTATGAGCCATCACTAATTTTTAAATTTGTTTTGTAGAGACAAGGCTTCACAATGTTGCCAGGGCTGGTCTCAAATTCTTGGGCTCAAGGGATCCTCCTGCTTCAGCCTCTCAAAGTGCTGGAAATACTGCATAAGCCACCACCACCTGGTCTTTGATTTCTAATCTATGAATTTTTTAGTTTTGTGTTACTGTGACATGAATCCCTCTACCTTCTCAGCCCTTCAATAAATCGTTTATACAAAAATCAAAAATAAATAAGTAAATAAAGCCCAATTCATAATAGATGGGATGACACAGTAGGTGCTGGTTAGGAGGGGAGAACTTAGGCTCCAGTGGAGTAGGCCAAGAGTACTCTATCAAAAAGGTAGAACTTGGCCAGATGCAGTGGCTCAGCCTGTAATCTCAGCACTTTAGGAGGTAGAGGTGGGCCAGTGTCTTGAACCCAGAAGTTCAAGAAGGGCCTGGGCAACACAGCAAGATCCCATTTCTACAAAAAATAAACTTAAAACTTAGTGGACATGATGGTGCAATCCTGCAGTCCCAGCTGCTTAGGAGGCTGAGGTAAGAGAATTGCTTTGGCTTGAAAGGAGGAGGCTGCAGTGAGCCATGATCGCACCACTGCACTCCAGCCTGGGGGACACAGCAAGACCCAGTCTCAAAATCAATCAATAAATATAAGGTGGGACTTGGGTGTTTCAAATACACAGAGAAGCAGAAGGGAGTAGAGAGTGACTATGTCAAGTAAGGGAAGGATCATGATTATCTAGAAAAACTACAGACATAAGATGAAAACTGAAGCAAACCCCAACTAGGGAGTCTGTTATATTTCTGCCTCATGAGATGGGTGGGAAACTTTGTGGCTAAATATTTTTAAGGTTTTTAGAGAGATAGGACATAATACAAAAACTGATTTTTTAAAAATAACTCTAGATCTATAAAATACCATAAGTGGATTCATGACAATGTACAACTTCATGAGACACAGGAAATTGTATGACAGCAGAATCATCTACACCTATGTCAAAAACATTTTTTTTTTTACTGTCAGGGATAAGAGAAGCATTGAATAATTTCCTCACTAGACTGCAGGTTTTATGACTACTGTAAGTGTGTGCCCATTTTCTTTGCCGCTGTACTGAGACTGTAGCAGTAGCGCAGGCATTCAGTAATAATTGGAGGAATTAAGTATTCTAAATGTTTCACTTCATAAAATGTTTAGGCTGTGCGTGTGTGTGTGCGTGTGTGTGTGTGCGCGCGCCTCATTCATACACACCAAAAATAAGATCGCAGAAGGGATAGGTGGCACAGAATTGCCATTAGAAAGGAGTCTTAGAAATCTTGTAACTCTCTTGTTTGATGGTGGTGGGAATCACAGACCAAAAGCAGAAACAGAACACAGCTTCACACACCAATCTGTGTTCTACTACACCATGCAGCCTCTACTACTATGTTGAGTCATTTGAACCAAACCTTCTTGGTAAGAATGACCTCCATATTTAGGACCTGGATCTTAGCCCTCCTCAGAAATAGAATAAACACCTATTTCTATTACATAAATCAAGAAGTAAAAATAGTGAAAGGAACATAAGGAGCTTTTAATTAACTATTTTAAAATGAAGACTATGCTCTAGCAACTTATCATATCATTCAAAATGGTGTTTGGGTAACAACTTTCTAGCTCTAAAACAATTTTACAGGTAAATAGGTTTCATGTCTGAAAGTGCAAAATAATCTTTTTCACATAAGCAGTTTATGTTAGTCACAAAACAGGCATTAGCACTATCGTGACATTTGTAGTGGTTAGTATCTGTTGAGAGGTATAAGACATTTATCATCTGTTTCTTTAACTTCTACATGTCTACAGAACATGCAGTTCTGAACTGAGTGATGGAAAATCTGTTTTCTAGCTTTGATTTCAACATTATTAGCTAGATGGCATTTAATCTCTATAGAAAATATTAAAATAAGTGGAGAAGAAAGGTGGGAATTTAGGGAATTTCTAAGGCTCCCTTAGACTCTAAAATTCAGATTCTATGTACCAAATTACATAAACATTTTATTATTTGTTGTGGGACCCATTAATAATAAAAATCATATGTGGCAATTACAGTGCTGTGGCACTGCATGATTTCAGGAGGCAGATTTCTATTGAATATCACCTCTGTAGACATGCAATGCATAGCCCGGACAACCACAAGTGATGATCTGGCTGGCTAAGCTCTGGTGAGTCATTACTATCAGATAGAAGAGATTTAAATTATTACAACAACTGAGAAGCTAAAGGACTTGCGAAGTGTAAATCCTACTTAGAGCTGAGATGGTCAAAAAAGGCCATCCTTGGTAATCTCTCTTCAGGGAGCAACACTCATTAAAACTGTGTTAAGTTCTCTTTGGTTTACTAAAAGAATTAATTGTATCAAGTATGTTTGGGGGGGAAAAATCAATCTTGTTCCTTTACAGTTGTACGTTATTGAACAGAGTGATATTCGTTCACCTTGGGATTTTAAAAAAGAACTCCTTTATTCATAAAATCAGAATATTAAGAAGAGCCATAAATAGAACTAAATTAATCCATTTGACAAAGTTTACCAAGTCTCTATTGGCTAATAAGTATTTTTCTAGGGACTTTGAATACCAAAATGAAAAGGAAAAAATCCTTGCCCATCAGGGGCTCACAGTTCAGTGAGGAATATAAACCTAAATACATAACAATAGCAGAAAAAGGTGAATAAGTACTATAATTGCAGTGTATGTATCATAAATTGTTGTGGGGTATAGTAAAGAAAGAGGCTAATTCAGCCTGGCAGTTAAGGAGGCTTCACAAAGGAGCTAACAGTTGAGCCAGATCCTAAAGAATCAATTGATGTTCAACAGAGGCCAAGACACTCCAAGCACAGAGCCAGGCCCAGGTTTGTGAGAATGCATATAAGCAGCAGGAAGGTCTGTGTGTGCCTGGGGGCTTTGATGTGAAGCAAGGAGAAATAGGAATTGCAGCAGGAAAGTGGCATCTTATACCAAACTTGTTCAGTCTGCAGCTTGTGGGCCACATGCAGCCCAGGACGGCTTTGAATATGTCCCAACACAAATTTGTAAACTTTCTTAAAGCATTATGATATTGTTTTGTTTTGTTTTGTTTTTAGCTCATCAGCTATCATTAGTGTATTTAACGTGTGGCCCAAGAAAATTTTTCTTCTTCCAATGTGGCCCAGGGAAGCCAAAAGATTGGATACCCCTGTCTTACACCCTTCCTCCCTATGTCTCAAACACAGGAGTCTTGGTATGTCTTGTCAAAAGCATCATGCTCTTTCTCACCTATGCTCTTCCTAGCTAGCCTCCTCTTAATTCTTCAGGTACCTGATTAAATAACAATTCCTCAATGTGGCCTTCTCTGACTACTCTATATGTATAGATTCCATTACTGCCACTCCCAAGACCACCCAGAATTATCCTAGTATCCTGCTCCTTTTCTTCACAGCTCTTAGGACAACTTTTCATTTGTCTGTTGTCTATCTTCCACCTAGACTGTAAGCTTCAAGGGTTAAAGGAATTTTGTTTGTTTTACCCAACATTGTACAATTAGCTTAAGTCGTAGACCATAATAGGTGCTCAACATTTGTGAAATGAATGACTGAATGATTGAATAGTTGAATTTAAAAAGGAACGAAGGGGCCAGGTGTGGTGGCTCACGCCTGTAATCCCAGCACTTGGGGAGGCCAAGGTGGGAGGATCACGAGGTCAGGAGATCGAGATCATCCTGGCTAACACAGTGAAACCCTATCTCTACTAAAAATACAAAAATATTAGCCGGGCGTAGCGGCGGGCGCCTGTAGTCCCAGCTACTCGGGAGGCTGAGGCAGGAGAATGGCTTGAACCCGGGAGGCGGAGCTTGCAGCGAGCCGAGATCGCGCCACTGCACTCCAGCCTGGGGGCAGAGCGAGA
>NC_045435.1:135191668-135194317 GCF_002776525.5 Piliocolobus tephrosceles
GACCACGCCATTGCACTCCAGCCTGGGCAAGGAGACTGAAACCCTGTCTCAAAAAAAAGAAAAAAGAAAAAGAAAAAGAAAAAGAAAAAAAAAGGAGCAAAAGAAGAAAGGAAATCCGAGCCAAATTAAGCACCTCCTTATATATAAGGCCAAAAATTGAGACTTTCTCATGGACAATGGAGAGTTATTAGGAATTAAAATAACTTTTTTTTTTTTGCTATTTTATAAATAACATCTAATAAAATAAGACCACAATAGTTATTTAATTTCATTAATCTTGTACCTTACTTACTTCTCAACGAAGCTATAATAGGTAAAGTAATAGGTATATGTTCAATTTCTAAACCATTCTCAGTTATTCGGCGTAATCGTCCACGTAGTTTAACATTTCTTCTTATAAATTCTACTGGAATGTCTGAAGAGCTTGTAAATTTTGATGTCTATGGATTTACAAGGAGAAAAATATAACCACTTATTATTGTCATTTCAAAATTTAAAATGTCAAATTATCAAAACATTTCACAATTAGACATAACCATCAACATTTTAAAATTTAGTTCCTAATTTTATATTACTTTAATATGATTTAATCAAATGTGTTTATGGAAACATTATTTACAAATCCTTATTCACTATTTTCAAGCCACTACATAAAGAACATTAAACAGACTCCTAACTTCGAAAAGCTTATAACCTCAAAATATGACACAATTCATCAAAAGACATTGAGTATCCATCTGTGCCTGGCACCACACAAATCTGGTTAAACAGTCTCCAGCTTATTCCACGTAAGTACAATCTATTCATGCATATACTGATGGGAAAACTTAAACAAAGAACAAAGCTCAGTCAAATTAAATTAGAAACTTAACCAACGAGATTTTTTTTCTTATCATTTTTTTATCTTGTAGGAGAAAAGGCACATTTAAAAAAGAAAAAAGAAAAAAAGGCTAACATTAGGAATGTACTACAATCCCTAACACTTAGGTGATATCTTGGAATCAACACTTTATGCCTACTTTTTTCCACATTGACAATACTACAAGCTTTGTTCATAATTATGGCTAGTTAAGAGGCTCACATAACAGAAGGAAAAGTCAGGCATGATGGCTTATGCCTATAATTCCAGCACTTTGGGAGGCTTAGTTGGAGGGTTACTTGAGGCCAGAAGTTTTGAGACCAGCCTGGGCAACATAGCGAGACACCATCTCCAGAAAAAAATGTAAAAATCAGCTGAGCATGGTAACATAGAACAGGAGGGTCACTTGAGCCCAGGAGTTTAAGGTTACAGAGAGCCATGATAGTGTCACTAAACTCCAGCCTGGGTCACAGAGCGAGAACATGACTCTGTCAAAAAATAAATAAATAAATTAGTACCCAACTTCCTATGACAGTAAAGTTGAACTGAAGATTTTTATAACCAAGAATAATGTAGGAGACAAACCCAGAATGTGGAATATACTATAGAATAAATCACTTCGTTTTCCCAACAAAACAATGGCATTGGAAAAAAAGGGTGGGAAGGTATTACAAAATAAATGAGATTTAAGAAATATATAAAATATATAGACTATTTGAATAGATCATCTATTTTTAAAAATCATAGTGACAATCAAGATCTTCTGACTATTGGGTATTAGATGATTCTAAGAGATTATTGTTAATTTTATTAGGTATGATAATATTAAAAGACAAACTAACATTACAGATCTGTTTTCTAGACAGGGCTTCGCTCTGTGGCCCCAGGTCACTGTAGCCTCGACCTCCTGGGCTCAAGTAATCCTCCTGCCACAGCCCCCCAAGTAGGACTACAGGTGTGCACCACTACACCAGGTTAATTTTTAAATTTTTTGTAGAGATGGTGTCTTCACTTGTCACCCAGGCTGATCTCAAATTCCTGGGCTCAAACAATCCTCCTGCCTCAAACAATCCTGCTGTCTCATGAATTCTGATGTCATAAACTAGGAAGTATATATCATCACCTTCTTGCCAAAATGCTTAGGCTGAATCTCGCAAGGAAAGAAACAAATTCAGATTATGGAACATATTAAAAGAAAACTGGCTTGGACTCTAAAACTGTCAGCATCATGAAAGACAAAAATTGTTTTTAAGTAGGAGTAATGGCTGGACATGGTGGTTCATATCTGTAATCCCAGCACTTTGGGAGGCTGAGGGGGACGGATCACGAGGTCAATAGATGGAGACCATCCTGGCCAACATGGTGAAACCCATCTCTACTAAAAATACAAAAATTAGCTGGGTGTGGTAGTGTGTACCTGTAGTCCCAGCTACTCAGGAGGCTGAGGCAGGAGAATCGCTTGAACTTGGGAGGTGGAGGTTGCAGTGAGCTGAGATCGTGCCACTGCACTCCAGCATGGCGACAGAGCAAAACTACGTCTCAAAAAAAAAGTAGTAATATTCTAGATTAAAGGAGTCTAATGAGACATAACAACTAAATATAATGCATGATCCTGGACTGAATGTTGGATTGGGAAAAAAACAATAAAGGACATTTTTTAGAAAATACATCTGAATATTAACTTTATTGTATGTAAAATTGCTGCAGAAATGTTAAATGTATTAGATGTGCTAATATTAATGTGGGTATGCAGGAGACATCCTTGCTCTTTTTTTTTTTTTTTTTTTTTT
>NC_045435.1:135194417-135207388 GCF_002776525.5 Piliocolobus tephrosceles
CGGAGTCTCGCTCTGTCGCCCAGGCTGGAGTGCAGTGGCCCGATCTCGGCTCACTACAAGCTCCGCCTCCCGGGTTCACGCCATTCTCCTGCCTCAGCCTCCCGAGTAGCTGGGACTACAGGTGCCCGCCATCTCGCCCAGCTAGTTTTTTGTATTTTTAGTACAGACGGGGTTTCACCGTGTAGATCAGGATAGTCTCGATCTCCTGACCTCATGATCCACCCGTCTCGGCCTCCCAAAGTGCTGGGATTACAGGCTTGAGCCACCGCGCCCGGCCTCATCCTTGCTCTTAGAAAGCACACTATGAAGTATTTCTGGATGATGTCTCATGATGTCTGCAACTTGCTTTGAATTGGTTTCACAAAGGGAGAGAGAATACAACTGTAGCAAAATGTTAACAACTGGTGAATCTAGGTGAAAATCTAGGTGAAAGGAAAATGAACGTGACAAAATTTTTTAGGAGAAAAAGTTGGGAGGAAAAAGCTTCTGGATCTACTTTCAATATTCATTCAAGAATGTGAAATATGCAGAATATAAACAAAAGAGAGGAGAAATGCTAAATCAAACCACAAAGAATTTGAATCGTGGGACAAAGTTGCTTATGACAAGTTTATGGGAAAAACAGAGAAATACAGATTAAATATCCACATAGTCAGATGGTTCCCAACATGGTTTAGTGAAAACACTAAGGGAATAACAACAAATTAATCAATGTCAATGGAAAGCTGTACTTTAGGGGTAATCTATGGAACTCTGACCTCCAGTTTAATATGATCACGAATGACTTGAATGATAGCATAAGGAACAAACATCAGGATGGCTGGTTGTTTGGAAGGATATGACTGCTGGAAGTCAGGATAGTCAGGATAAGTATTCAAAAAGATTCTGACAACCAAAATCATGAACTAAATTGTAAAGACTCTTCATGTACTCCCCAAAACTAATGAAGGATGGGAGAGAAGAAATTAATATCTATAGTGCTTCTATGGGAGATATTTAGAGACTTTAGGGAACTGTGAACTCAAAATATGTAAAAGTATAACACTGCTGCTAAAAACACACACACAAAAACAGAAAAAGTGCAACCTGGTCTCCTCATCACCAAAAAAAAAAAAAAAGATCAACCTAAGGTAACATTTTTAGAAACAAAATCTAGAGCAAGAGAAGTGAGGGACAGATTGTCCTAAAGCAGGCCGTAAGGAGAATATATTGCACTACTCTGGAAATCTTTTTTTTTTTTTTTTTTTAAAGACAGAGTCTCACTCTGTTGCCCAGGCTGCAGTGCAGTGGCGTGATCTCGGCTCACTATAATCTCTGTCTCCCAGGTTCAAGCAATTCTCCTGCTGCAGCCTCCTGAGTAGCTGGGATTACAGCCGTGCATCATCACACCCAGCTGGTCTCAAACTCCTGACCTCAGGTGAGCCGCCTGTCTCAGCCTCCCAAAATGCTGGAATTATAGGCGTGAGCCACCATGCCTGGCCATGAGATCATATTTCATAAACGGCTTTAACAAACTGGAACAAAGCCAGAAGAAAAGAAAAAAAAAATAGTAAGGTGCCTGGAAACCATATCGCCCAGGAAAACTAACAGTACTTTGCCCAGGGAAAGAAAGAGTTAAAAGAAGTAGAATGGCCATTAAAGATGTCTTCAACTACTAAAAGTGCATCCCTTTTAATTCTGGTGTGTTTTCTTACAATATACGTAAGAAGGTCAAAGAGTGCCTTAATGTTTAGAGTTTTATAAATTATTAAGAAGCTGAGGGAAGAAACCAAAGGAGCATCAATGTTCCTGCTCTCAAGGAGCTCATGTGAGAAAGATCCCATTGCATCCATTTATTTTATATCCCACAACAACAGAAAGCTCAAAGCTGTGCTTCTGTAACACAGCAGGGACTATTTGAAAGATGAACAAAAAATATACATAAAACAACCAGAATATAACTGTACAGAAATACATGAATAGGTTTAAGATAAAGCATATATCAAAGGGGACAAAAAGGGATAGATCCAAAGGCTAAGAACAGATAAGGAGGCTGTCTTCACAGGAAGTAAATCCTGAGCTTGTGACAAACACAACCTACTCTCTAGGAGAGGCATAAAGATGCTGCTGCTACAAGGATGCTATGTCTAAGCTTTGGACGTTGAAGAAGATGTCCTAAAGGCAAAAAGACAAATGCTGGAAGCATCCTGGTAAAGACAAAGAAAATACGGGTTTCAAATTCAAGACATAAATTTGAAATCCAGCTGTGCCACTTATTAGCTGGATGATCTAGTGAAAATTGTTTACCTCCTTTAAGTATCTACTTCCTCATCTATAAAAATCAACCTTGATCAAAAGATTATTATAAGCATTAAATGAAATGATGGGTATAAAGTGCTGGCACAATGCCAAACTCAATAATCTTTTTTATTTCTTAAATATAAAATTGGCAATTATCAACCAGTAACTGAAGGAATATAAGAACTTGATAAATAATCTCTCAGAGGGAAGAAAATCAGCAATACAAAAAGGACACTGAAGCATGACTAACACAATATCCATTGCTAAATCCCTTCTCCCTTGCCACCATGAATTTTCGGGATGGGAAAGCTAAATGGTCACTCTCCCCACGTCCTTTCCAGCTAGAGGTGGCTATGTGACAGAGGATGTAAACAAAAGTCTGCTGAAGGCTTCTAGGAAAAACGCTTTCCTGACAAAAGGAAAAGTTGTGGTTGGTACTGTCCTTTTCCTCCATTTCCTGCCTTGATCATGAATATGATATTTGGAGCTACAAAAGGCATCCTATGCAATGAGAAAAGGCCAAAAAATAACATGGACCTAAGCCCTTATGTCACTGAGGCCGGGAACTACCGCCAGCAACCTACCTCTAGACTTCTTATGACTTGAGAAAAATAAACCCCTTACATGGTGAAGCTGCTGTTGCTTGGGGTTTCTCTTACTTGCAGCCAAACTCATCTGTAATACAACAGAAGTTTTTGTTTGTTTTTGTTTTAATCACTTAATGTTTCGATGTTCTCTTCCTACTTGCTCTTCTCATCACTAGTAAGTCACCATTACTTGAAAATAGCTGGCCGGGCCTGGGCGCAGTGGCTCACACCTATAATCCCAGCACTTTGGGAGGCCAAGGCGGGCAGATCACAAGATCAGGAGATCGAGACCATCCTGGCTAACATGGTGAAATTCCATCTCTACTAAAAATACAAAAAATTAGCCGGGTGTGGTGGCACACATCTGTAGTCCCAGCTACTTGGGGGGCTGAGGCAGAAGAATCACTTGAACCCGGGAGGTGGAGTTTGCAGTGAGCCGAAATTGCACCACTGCACTTCAGCCTGGGCGACAGAGTGAGACTCCATTAAAAAAAAAAAAAAAGTGGGCCAGGTGCAGTGGCTCATGCCTGTAATCACAATACTTTGGGAGGCTGAGGCAGGCAGATGATGAGGTCAGGAGATCAAGACCATCCTGGCTAACATGGTGAAAACCCGTCTCTACTAAAAATACAAAAAAATTAGCCATGTGTGGTGGCACATGCCTGTAGTCCCAGCTACTCAGGAGGCTGAGGAAGGAGAACTGCTTGAACCCAGGAGCCGGAGGTTGCAGTGAGCCAACATGGCAAAACCCCATCTCTACTAAAAATACAAAATTAGCCAGGTGTGGTGGTGGGCACATGTAATCCCAGCTACTCAGCAGGCTGAGCCGAGATTATGCCAACACACTCCAGCCTGGGCAACAGAGGAAAACTCCGCCTGAAAAAAAAAATCAAGATAAATTATTGAGTCTGTGGAACAGAAAGAAAAAAAGATTGAAGAAAAGTCAACAGGGCCTAAGGAATCTATGGAACACCTAAATGAACCAACACATGCACCAGAGGAGTCCCAGAAGAAGAGAAAGAAGGGGGAAAGAGACTATTTGAAAAAAAAAAAAAAAAAACCACGACTGAAAACTTCCCAAGTTTGATGAAACAGACAGATACAAACATCCAAAAAGCTCAACAAGTCACATAAAAGGATCCTTAATAAGATTATCAGCAGATCTCTCATCAGAAACTTTGGAGGCTATAAGGTAGTGGACTGGTATCTTCAAAATGCTAAAAGCAAAAAAACTATAAACCAAGAATATCATACCCAGCAAAACTGACCTCCAGAAGTGAAGAATTCAAAACATTTCCAGATAAATACAAGCTGAAAAAGTTTGTTACCACATACTTGCCCTGCAAGAAATGCTAAAATGAGTGCTACATGTTGCAATGAAAGGACACTAGACAGTAACTTGAAGCCATATGAAGAAATAAAGATCTTGGTAAAAGTAAATACATGAGCAATTATAAACATAATATTCTTGTAACAACAATTTTTGACTCCACTTTTTGTTTCCTACATAATATAAGAGACTACAGGTTGAGCATCCCTAATCCAAAAATCTGAAATCTGAACTGCTCCAAAATCTGAAACTTTTTGAGTGCCAACCTAACACCAAAAGTGGAAAATTCCGCACCTGAAAAATAGAAAAATCTGCCATTATTTGTTATTGATCTTATTTAACAGTCAATACAGGTATCCTGATGATGCTACTGTTCTGCTCAGTTAAATGTTTTTGGTCCCAAGCATCCTGGATAAGGGATACTCAACCCATTCTACTTTTTTTGTTTGTTTTTGTTTTTTGAGGTAGAGTCTCGTTCTGTCACCCAGGCTGGAGTGCAATGGCACAGTCTCAGCTCACTGAAACCTCCGTCTCCTGGGTTCAAGCAGTTCTCCTGCCTCAGCCTCCCGAGTAGTTGGGATTACAGGCATATGCCACCACATCCAGCTAATTTTTGTATTTTTAGTAGACACAAGTTTTTGCCATGTTGGCCAGGCTGGTCTTGAACTCCTGACCTCAGGTGATCCACCCACCTCAGCCACTCAAAGGGTTGGGATTACAGGCGTGAGCCACTGCACCCAGGAAACTTGTACTATGTTGTTGTTTTGTGCGTGTGTGTGCCTGTGTGTGTGACGGAGTGTCGCTCTGTCGCCCAGGCTGGAGTGCAGCGGCACGATCTCGGCTCACTGAAATTTCTGCTTCCCGGGTTCAAGGAATTCTCTGCCTCAGCTTACCAAGTAGCTGGAACTATAGGCACACGCCACCACTCCCGGCTAAGTTTTTGTATTTTAGTAGAGACGGAGTTTCACTGTGTTGCCGAAGCTGGTCTCAAACTCCTGAGCTCAGGCAATCTGCCCACCTTGACCTCCCAAAGTGCTAGCATTACAGGCATGAGCCACCTCACCCAGCCTGTGCTACATTTTTAAAAGAGACAATAATTAGTTTAAAACTTAGTATTACTGTAACTTTGGTTTGTAAGTCCATATTTTGTTTTCTACATAATTTTAAAGACTTGGATATTTTAAAAATGATTAGTTTATGTTTCTCTTGGGTTTTTGTTTGTTTGTTTGTTTGTTTGTTTTTAAGACAGAGTTTCGCTCTTGTTGCTCAGGCTGGAGTGCAATGGTGCAGTCTCGGCTCACCACAACCTCCACCTCCTGGGTTCAAGCAATTCTCCTGCCTCAGCCTCCCAAGTAGCTGGGATTACAGGCATGTGCCACCAGGCCTGGCTAATTTTGTATTTTTAGTAGAGACGGGTTTATTCATGTTGGTCAGGCTGGTCACGAACTCCCAACCTCAGGTGATCCTCCCGCCTTGGCCTCCCAAAGTGCTGGGATTACAGGCATAAGCCACCGCACCTGGCCTAGTTTATGTTTTTTTATATCCACAATGTACAAAGATGCAATTTTGTGACATCTAGAACTGAAAGGAGTGGGAATGATGTTCAAAAGGAATAGTTTTGTATTTTATTGAGGTTAAGCTGGTATGAATTTAATTTAGAGTGTTATAAGTTTAGGATGTTAATAGTAACCTAGAACAAATAGTTACACAATACACAGAAAAGGAAATAATATAAAATTAAAACACTTCGGCCGGGCTGGTGGCTCACGTCTGTAATCCCAGCACTTTGGCAGGCCAAGGCAGATGGATCACTTGAGGCCAGGAGTTCGAGATCAGCCTGGCCAACATGGTGAAACTCTGTCTCTACTAATAAAACAAAAATTTGCCAAGCGTGGCAGTGAGTGCCTGTAATCCCACCTACTTGGGAGGCTGAGGCAGGAGAACCACCTGAACCGGGAGGTGGAGGTTGCAGTGAGCCGAGATGGCACCATTGCACTCCAGCCTGGGCGAGAAAGACTCTCTCAAAAAAACAAAAATAAATAAATAAATAAAATAAAGAAATTCTACAAAATACAAAAGAACACAGTAATGCAGGAAATGAGGGACAAAAAAACCTATAAGGCACATAGAAAACAGATGGCAAAATTACAGAAGTCCGTCCTTACCATGTAATTACTTTAAATGGTAATGAATTAAAATCTCCAATAAAAAGTGAGAGATCAGCATAATTTATTTAAAAACTATTCAACCATATGCAGTCTACAAGGGATACACTTTAAATCCAAACAAATAGGTTGAAAGTGAAAGGATAGAAAAAACTGTTCCATGCAAATAATAACCAAACAAGATCAGGAGTACCTAAACCAATATCAGAAAAACTAGAGTTTAAATCAAAAAAAGTTACAACAGAAAAAAATAGGACATTACTTATTAATAAAATATTCAAAAAAGCAAGAAGGCATAATAATTATAAATATTTATGTACCAAATAACAGACCAGCAAAAATGGTGAGAGTTGAAGGAAGAAACAGATAATTTTGCAATAACAGAGACAACACCCCACTCTCATAATGAATAGAACAGCCAGACAGAAGATAAGTAAGGAAAAAGAGGACTTAAATAATAAAATAAATCACTTAGATCTAACAAACATATAGAGTACTCTACCCAATGACAACAGAATATATATTATTCTCAAATATACATGGAACATTCGCCAAGACAGACCATTTGTTAGGCCACAAATTGAGTCTTAGTAAATTATAAAAGATAGATGTCATACAAAGTATCTTCTCTGAACACAACAGGATGAAGTTATAAATAAATAACAGAAGAAAAAATTTGCCCATCTGTGAAAATTAAATGCACTCAAACAGCCAATATATCAAAAAACAATCACAAGGAAAATTTATAAATGCTTAACTAAGAAAGAAGAAAAAGAAAGACAAAGAAAAATAGGCCAGATGTAGTGGCTTATGCCTATAATCCCAGCACTTTGGGAGGTACAGGTGGGCAGATCACTTGAGCTCAGGAGTTTGAGACAATCCTGGGCAACATGCCAAAACCCTGTCTACTAAAAAAATACAAAACATTAGCCAGGTGTTGTGGCACACACCTGTAGTCCTAGCTACTCAGGAGGCTGAGGTGGCAGAATCGCCTGAGACAGAGAAGTCAATACTGCAGTGAGCCATGGTAGTGCCACTGCACTCCAGCCTGTCTCAGAAAGGAAAAGGGAAAGGACAGGAAAAAGAAAGGAAAAGGAAAGGAAAAAGGGAAGGGGAAAGGGAAGGGGAAGGGAAAGAAAGGAAGAAGGAAAGATTGATCTCAAATCAAAAACCGAACTATATAATTTAAGGAAATGGGGGAGAAAGGCCACACTAAACCCAAAGCTAGCAGAAGAAAGGAAATACTAAATATGAGAGTACAGACAGGAAAGAGAAAAACAATAGAGAAAAATTAATGAAACCAAAAGTTAGTTCTTCAAAAAGAACAATAAAACTGACAAATCTTTAGCTAAATGGACTTAAAAAAGAGAGAAAGGACTAAAATTCCTAAGTCAGAAATAAAAGAGGGGACATTAGTACAAATTCTACAGAAATGAAAAGAACTATAAAAGACTACTATGAACCACTGTGCACTAACAAATTGGATAACATAGAAGAAATGGATAAACTTGTAGAAACAAAAAACCAGGTCAGGAACACAGTGGCTCACATCTGTAATCCCAGCACTTTGGGAGGCTGAGGCAGGCGGATCATTTGAGGTCAGGAGTTTGAGACCAACCTGGCCAACGTGGCGAAATCCTGTCTCTACTAAAAACAAAAAAAAATTAGCTGCACATGGTGGTGGGCACCTGTAATCCCAACTACTTGGGAGGCTGAGGCAGGAGGATCACTTGAACCTGGGAGGCAGAGGTTGCAGTGAGCTGAGATCGTGCCACTGCACTCCAGCCTGGGAACAGAGCAAGACTCTGTCTCCAAAAAAAAAACCTTCCAGGATGGAATCATGAAGAAAGTAAAAATCCAAGTAGACCTAAAACTACTAAGGAAGTTAAATCATTAATCAAAAATCTCCCAACATAAGGAAGCCCTGGATCTGACAACATCACTGGTCAATTCTACCACAGATTTAAAAGGGGACTAATACCAATCCTTCTCAAACTTTTCCCAAAAATTAAAGAGGAGAGAATACTTCTTAACTCAGTCTATGAGGCCATGTTACCCTGATACAAAGCGAGACAAAGATACTGCAAGAAAACTAGAGACCAATATCCATTATAAACATTGATGAAGAAATTCTCTACCAAATCACAGAAAAGCAAATTCAGTCACTCTTTTCTTTCTTGAAACAGGGTCTCACTGTTACCCAGGCTGGAGTGTGGTGGCTTGATCACGGCTCACTGTAGCCTTGACCTGCTGGGCTCAATCGATCCTCCCACCTCAGCCTGAGCAGCTGAGACCACAGGTATGCTCCACTATGCGCACTTAATTTTTTTTTTTTTTTTTTTTGAGACAGAGTCTCACTCTGTCACCCAGGCTGGAGTGCAGTGACATGATCTGCCTCCCAGGTTCAAGCAATTCTCCTGCCTCAGCCTCCCAAGTAGCTGCGACAACAGGCGCACACCACCATGCCTGGCTAAGTTTTTTTTTTTTTGAGACGGAGTCTCGCTCTGTCGCCCAGGCTGGAGTGCAGTGGCCGGATGTCAGCTCACTGCAAGCTCCGTCTCCCGGGTTTACGCCATTCTCCTGCCTCAGCCTCCCGAGTAGCTGGGACTACAGAGGCCCGCCACCTCGCCCGGCTAGTTTTTTGTATTTTTTAGTAGAGACAGGGTTTCACCGTGTGAGCCAGGATGGTCTCGATCTCCTGACCTCGTGATCTGCCTGTCTCGGCCTCCCAAAGTGCTGGGATTACAGGCTTGAGCCACCGCGCCCAGCCACCTGGCTAAGTTTTTGTATTTTAGTAGAGATGGGGTTTCACTGTGTTGCCAAGGCTGGTCTTGAACTCCTGAGCTCAGGCAATCTGCCTGCCTCAGCCTCCCAAAGTGCTAGGATCCCAGGCATGAGCCACTGTGCCCAGCCAGCCGTATGCCCAGCTAATTTGTTTTATCTATCTATTTATTTTTTTGTAGAGATGGGGGTCTCTTCATGTTGCCCAAGCTGGTCTTGAACTCCTGGGTTCAAGCGATCCTCCCACCTCAGCCTCCCAAAGTGCTGGGATTACAAGTTTAAGCCATCACACCCAGTCTTTCAGCCACATATTTAAAGGCTTATACATTATAACCTAGTGGGATTTATTCCTGAAATGCAAGAATGATCCAACATATAAAAATCAACCAGTATAATACACTGCATTAAAGGAATAAATTACAAAAACACATGGTTACCTCAACTGATATAGAAAAAAACCTTTGTTATCCTTCATGATAACACTTAACAAACTAAGAATAGAAGGCAACTACTTCAACATACTAAGGTCACATGTTAAAAAAACCATATTCAGCTGGGTGCGGTGGCTCACGCCTGTAATCCTAGCACTTTGGGAGGCCAAGGCAGGTGGATCATGAGGTCAAGAGATTGAGACCATCCTGGCCAACGTGGTGAAACCCTGTCTCTACTAAAAATACAAAAATTAGCCGGGCGTGGTGGCACACGCCTATAATCCCAGCTACTCAGGAGGCCGAGGCAGGAGAATCGCTTGAACCCAGGACGCGGAGGTTGCAGTGAGCTGAGATCGCAGCCACTGCATTCCAGCCTGGGCAACAGAGTGAGACTCCATCAAAAAAAAAAAAGAAAAGAAAAAAGAAAAAACCATAGTGAACATTATACTCAATGATCAAAAACTGAAAGCTTTTCCTCTAAGATCAGGAACAAGCCCAGGATGTCCATTCTCACCACTTCTATTCAACAGAGTATACTGGATGTCTTAGCCAGAGCACCAGAGCACATAGACAAGAGAAAAAATAAAAGGCATCTAAAATAGAATAGAAGAATTTAAATACCTCTGTTCACAGATTATATGATCTTATATGTAGAAAACTCTTTAGAAAAACTATTAGAACACACAAATTCAACCAAGTAAAAGAATACAAAGTCAACACACAAAAACCAGTTGCATTTCTAACATTAACAACAAACAATCTGAAAAGGACATTATGAAAGCAATTCCATTTATAATAGCATCACAAAGAATAAAATAATTAGGAATTAACCAAGACAGTGAAAGATGCGTACAATAAAACTACAAAACATTGCTAAAAGAAATTCAAGAAGACATAAATGAAAAGACATCCCACGTTTATGGACTGGAAAACTTAATATTGTTTAAATGTCAATATTACACAAAGTTATCTATAGATTCAATACAATCCCTATCAAAATCCCAATGACTTTTTTTTTTTTCAGAACTAGGAAAATCCATCCTTAAATTCATGTGGAATCACAAGGGATCTCACATAGCCAAAATAATTTTGAGAAAGAAGAACAAAATTCGAAGACTCACACTTTCTGATTTCAAAACATATTTAGAAGCTACAGTAATCAAAACAGGGTAGTACTGGCATAAAGATAGACATACAGATCAATGGAACAGAGAGGCCAGGAATAAATGCTCACATATGCAATTAAATGATTTTCAACAAGGGTGTCAACACCACTCAATGGGGAAAAGACAGGCTTTTCAAAAATGGTGCTGGGAGACTGGGCCTGTAATCCCAACACTTTGGGAGGCCAAGGTGGGTGGATCACTTGAGACCAGGTGTTTGACACCAGCCTGGCCAACACAGTGAAACCCCATCTGTACCAAAAAATACAAACATCAACCAAATGTAGTGGCACATGCCTGTAGTCCCAGCTACTGGGGAGGCTGAGGCATGAGAATCACTTGAACCCGGGAGACAGAGGTTGCAATGAGCCGAGATCACACAACTGCACTCCAATCTGGGTGACAGAGTGAAACTCTGTCTCAAAGAAAAAACAAAAAAAAATGGTGCTGGGAAAACTGAATATTCACATGCAAAAAAAAAAAAAAAGTCGGGCCCTTATCTAACACTATATAAAAAAATTAACTTGATAGAGCAAAGACCTAAAGAGCTAAAACTATAAAACTCTTTAGAAAAAAATATAAGGCAAAAGCTTCATGACAGTGGATTTGCCCATGATTTCTTGGCTGTGACACCAAAGGCACAGGCAACAATAAAAAAAGAAAAATAGGGCAGAGAAAAATGGCTGAATCATGGATTATCCCCCCCATAGGAATACCAAATTGAACAATGATCCACACAAGAAAGTACCTTCATAAGAACCAAACATCAGGTGAGCAATCACAGTACCTGGTTTTAATTTCATGACACTGAAGAGAATAGAAAAGACAGTCTTGAACTGCTGATGCCACCCCTCCCCCATTCCTTTGCAGCAGCTGCGTGGCAAGGAGAGAGAATCTATGCACTGGGAGGAGGGGAGAGCACACTGATTATGGGATTTTTGCATTAGAACTCAGAGCTGCCTGTTACAGCAGAAAGCAACACCAGACAAAACTGAGCCGAGGCCCATAGAGGAAGTATTCAGACCAGCCCTAGCCAGAAGGGAATCATCCATGCCAGCAGTCAGAACCTGAGGTCTTTCAAGCCTCACCACCATGGGATAACGTAGTCTGGGTTCCTAAATAAACTTGAAAGGCAGTCTAGACCACAAGGCCTGCAATTCCTCGGCAAATCCTGGTGCCGTGTTGGCTCAAAGCCAGAGAACTTGGGGTACACATGACCCAGTGAGACACCAATGAGGGTGGCCAAGTGAATACTTGTGCCGCACCTCTCTCCTAACCCCAGGTAGCACAGCTCACAGCTCCAGGAGAGATTCCTTCCTTCTACCTGAGAAGAGGAAAAGGAAGAGTAAACAGAATTCTGTCTTGCAACTTGGAAACAGCTCAGCCACAGCAGGACAAAAAAAAAAAAAAAAAGGCAGAGGACGAAGACTCCCATTCCAGGCCCCAGCTCATAGATGACATTTCTAGATACGCCCTGGGCCACAAAGCAACCCACTGGCTTGAAGAGAAGAACCCAGTCCTGGCAGGATTCATCACTGGCTGACTCAAGAGCCCTTGGGACCTGAATAACCAACAGCAATACTCAGGCAACACCCGCTATGGGCCTTGGGTAAGACTGAGAGACGTACTGACTTCAGGTGTGACTCAGCACACCTGTGATGGCTACGGTGAGGGACTCTTTCTACTTGAGAAAAGGAGGGGGAAGACTAAGGGGACATTGTTATGCAGCTTAGGTATCAGCTTTGCCACAGTGGAGTAAAGCACCACATGGCCTCTTGGGGTCCCCAAGTCCAGGCTTAGGCTCTTGGATACCATTTCTGGATCTGCTCTGGGCCAGTGGGGAGCCCACTTCCCTGATGGGAGAGTCCCAGGACTGCAGCATTCACTACAAGCTGACTGAAGAAACCTCAGGCCTTGAATGAATATCAGTGGTAGCCAGGCAGTATTTGCCGCAGGCCTCGGATGGTGGGGGCCCCAGGGAGAGACTCTTCTGCTTGTAGAAAGGGGAGGGAAGCGTGGGAAGGACTGTCTTGTGGCTTGGGTCCCAGCTCAGCCACAGTAGCATATAGCAGCACCAGGTAGATTTTGAAGATTTACTAGTCCACGCCCTGGCTCCCAGATGACATCTCTGGACCTATCTGAGACTGGGAGAACTCACCACCCAGAAGGGAAGGACACAAGCCTGGTTGGCTTCACCACCTACTGATTCTGGAGCCCTAGGGTCTTCAGTAAAC
>NC_045435.1:135212388-135228886 GCF_002776525.5 Piliocolobus tephrosceles
GTTTACTGAAGACCCTAGGGCTCCAGAATCAGTAGGTGGTGAAGCCAACCAGGCTTGTGTCCTTCCCTTCTGGGTGGTGAGTTCTCCCAGTCTCAGATAGGTCCAGAGATGTCATCTTAGATGACAACACCCAAGTGCATTCAAATACCTGGAAATCCTTCCAAAGAAGGACAGGTCCACACAAATCCAGACAGTGAAGACTATAATAAATACCAAAATCTTCAATGCCCAGACATCAATATCCATAAGCATCAAGAATATACATGAAAATGTGACCTCACCAAAAAGAACTAAATAAGGTACCAGTCACCAATCCTGCAGAGACAGAGATATGTGACCTTTTGAACAGAAAATTCAAAATAACTGTTTTGAGGAAACCTAACAAAATTCAAGACAACACACTGAAAGAATTCAAAATCCTATCAGATAAATTTAACAAAGAGATAGAAACAGTCAAAAAGAATCAAGCAGAAACTCTGGAGCTGAAAAATGCAATTGACGTATTGAAGAATGCATCAGAGTCTCTAAACAGCAGAATTGATCAAGCGGAAGAAAGAATTAGCAAGCCTGAAGACAGGCTATTTGAAAATACACAGTCAGAGGAGAAAAAATTAAAAAAGAATCAAACACTCTTACAAGATCTAGAAAATAGCCTCAAAGGGGCTAATCTACGAGTTATTGGCCTTGAAAAAGAGGCAGAGAGATAGGGGTAGAAAGTTTATTCAAAGGGATAATAATAGAGAACATCCAAAACCTAAAGAAAGATACTGATATTCAAGTACAAGAAGGTTACAGAACACCAAGCAGATTTAACCGAAAGAAGATCACCACAACACAGTTAATAATCAAACTCCTAAAGGTCAAGGATAAAAACAATGCTAAAAGCAGCAAGAGAAAAGAAACAAATAGCATAAAATGGTACTCCAGTACATCTGGCAGCAGACTTTTCAGTGAAATCCTTACAAGCCAGGAGAGAGTGATATGGCATAAACTCCTGAAGAAAAGAAAATATATATGTGGCAAAAAAAAAAAAAAAAAACTGCAATTACTTTTGCACCAACCTAACAAAGTAGTATAGCCAGTCAAACACAAGGGAGAAATAAAGACTCCTAGACAAACAAAAGCCGGGGGTCTTCCTCAACATCAGACATGTCCTATAAGAAATGCTAAAGTGAGTTCTTCAATCTGATGAAAAAAAAAGGATGTTAATGAGCAATAAGAAATCACCTGAAGGTACAAAACTCACTGGTAATAGAAAATACAAAGAAAAACACGGAATATTATAACACTGTAATTGTGGTATGTAAACTACTGTATCTTGAGTAGAAAGGCCAGGCGCAGTAGCTCACACCTGTAATCTCAGCACTTTAGGAGGCCGAAGAAGGCAGATAACTGAAGGTTAGGGGTTCAAGACCAGCCTGGCCAACATAGTGAAACCCCGTCTCTACTAAAAATACAAAAATTAGCATGGTGGCACACGCCTGTAGTCCCAGCTACTCGGGAGGCTGAGGCAGGAGAATCTCTTGAACCCGAGAGGCAGAGTTTGCAGTGAACCGAGATCGCACACCTGCACTCCAGCCTGGGAGACAGACTGAGACTCTGACTCAAAACAAAACAAAACAAAACAAAACAAAAAACAAAAAAAAGCTAAAACAGCTTTTCTAGACAGACGTATAATAATATATAAATAGAGAGACATAAAGTTTAAAAGTCAAAGTATAGAGTTATTAAATTTGTCTTTGCTTCATTGTTAGCTTGCTTGTTGTTGTTTTTGTTGTTTTTGAGACAGTCTCACTCAGTCTGGCCCAGGCTGGAGTGCAGTGGTGCGATCTCGGCTCACTGTAGCATCTGCCTCCTGGGTTCAAGTGATTCTCCTGTCTCAGCCTCCCAAGTTGCTGGGATTACTGGTGTGCCCCATCACACCTAGCTAATTTTGTATTTTTAGTAGAGACAGAATTTCACCATGTTGGCCAGTCTGGTCTCAAACTCCTGACCTCAGGTGATCCACCTGCCTCGGCTTCCCAAAGTGCTGGGATTATAGGCGTGAGCCACTGCACCCGGCCTAGTTTGCTTGTTTATGCAATCAGTATTGTCATCAATTTAAAATAACAGGTGATAAGATATTATTTGCAAGCCTCAGGGTAACCTCCAATCAAAGAACATATAACTGATATACAAAAAATAAAAAGCAAAAAATTGAAACACACCACAAGAGAAAATCATCTTTAGTAAAAGGAAGATGAGAAGGATGGAAAGAAGGAAGAGAAGACCACAAAACAAACAGAAAAAAAATTTTTTTTTTTTTTTTTTTTGAGACGGAGTCTCGCTCTGTCGCCCAGGCTGGAGTGCAGTGGCCGGATCTCAGCTCACTGCAAGCTCCGCCTCCCGGGTTTACGCCATTCTCCTGCCTCAGCCTCCCGAGTAGCTGGGACTACAGGCGCCCGCCACCTCGCCCAGCTAGTTTTTTTGTATTTTTTAGTAGAGACGGGGTTTCACCGTGTTAGCCAGGATAGTCTCGATCTCCTGACCTCGTGATCCGCCCGTCTCGGCCTCCCAAAGTGCTGGGATCACAGGCTTGAGCCACCGCGCCCAGCCAAAAAATTTTTAATGACAGGAGTAAGTCCTTACTTATCAATAACATTGTAAATGAACTAAACTCTCCAAAAGACATAGAGTAGCTAAATGGATTAAAAAAACAAAACCCAACAATCTTTTGCCTACAAGTAACATACTTCTCTTAATAAAGATACACATAGATTGAAAATAAAGAAATAGAAAGATATCCCATGCAAACAGAAACTACAAAAGAGCAGCAGTAGCTATATTTATGGCAGATTTACAGACAAAATAGATTTAAGATAAAATAGATTTCAAGACAAAAATTATAAAAAGAGACAACGGAGGTCATTATATAATGACAAAGGGGCCAATTCAGCAAGAGGATACAACAATTATAAACATATATGCAGCCAACACTGGAGCACCAAGATATAGGGTGCAATTAATATTAGAGCTAAAGAGAGAGAGAGGTCCCAATATAATAATAGCTGGAGACGTCAACACCCCACTTTCATCTTCCAGACAGAAAATCAACAAATAAACATCGAACTTAATCTGCACTATAGACCAAATGGACGTAGGATATTCATAGAACATTTCATCCAATGGCTGAAGAATATACATTCTTCTCCTTAAAGCACTTTATAGCACTTTTAGCGTTCTCAAGGATAGACCATGTTAGGTCAAAAAACAAATCTTAAAAAATTTCAAGCCAAGTATGGTGGCTCATGCCTGTAATCCCAGCACTTTGGGAGGCCAAGGCAGGCAGACCACTTGAGTTTGGGAATTCAAGACCAGCCTGGCCAACATGGCGAACTCTGTTTCTACCAAAAATACAAAAATTAGCCAGACGTGGTGGTGTATGCCTGTAATCCCAGCTAATCAGGAGGCTGAGGCAGGAGAATTGATTGAACCCAGGAGGCGGAGGTTGGAGTGAGCCGAGATCATGCCACTGCACTCCAGCCTGGGCAACAGAGCAAGACTCCATCTCAACAAACAAATAAAAATAAAAATTTCAAAAAAATCAAAATTATATCAAACATCTTCTCTGACTACAATGGAATACAATCAGAAATCAATAATAAGAGGAATCTTGGAAACTATAAAAACACATGGGGCCGGGCGTGGTGGCTCAAGCCTGTAATCCCAGCACTGTGGGAGGCCGAGATGGGCGGATCACGAGGTCAGGAGATCGAGACCATGCTGGCTAACACCATGAAACCCTGTCTCTACTAAAAAAAATACAAAAAACTAGCCGGGCATAGTGGCGGGCGCGTGTAGTCCCAGCTACTCGGGAGGCTGAGGCAGGAGAATGGCGTAAACCTGGGAGGCGGAGCTTGCAGTGAGCTGAGATCTGGCCACTGCACTCCAGCCTGGGCAACAGAGCGAGACTCCATCTCAAAAAAAAAAAAAAAAAACACACACACATGGAAATTAAACAATGTGGTCCTGAATGACCAATGAGACAACAAAAAAATTAAGAAAGAAATTTAAAAATTTCTGGAATCAAATGGTAATGAAGGCTGGGCGCCGTGGCTCACACCTGTAATTCCAGCACTTTGGGAGGCCAAGGTGGGCAGACCACCTGAGTTCAGGAATTCAAGACCAGCCTGGCCAATATGGTGAAACCCTGTCTCTACTAAAAATATAAAAATTAGCTAGATGTGGTGGTACACTCCTGTAATCCCAGCTAATCAGGAGGCTAAGGCAGGAGAATTGCTTGAACCCAGGAGGCGGAAGTTGCAGTGAGCCAAGATCGTGCCACTGCACTCCAGCCTGGGCAACACAGCAAGACTCCATCTAAAAAAAAAAAAAAAAGATAATGAAAACACAACATATCAACACCCATGGGATATAGCAAAAGCAGTATTAAAAGGAAATTTTATAGCTATAAGCACCTACATCAAAAAAGTAGAAAAAGAAACAATGATCTGTTTAAAAGAACTAGAAAAGCAAGAGCAAACCAAACCCCAAATTAGTAGAAGAAAAGAAATAATAAATATCAGAGCAGAAATAAATGAAATTACAACGAAGGAATACAAAAGATTAGGGATATGAAAAGTTGGTTTTTTGAAAAGATAAACAAAGCCAACAAACCTTTAGCCAGACTAAGAAAAAAAGAGAAGAGACTCAAATAAATAAAATCAGAAATGAAAAAGGAGACATTACAACCAATACCACAAAAATTCAAAAAATTATTAGAGGCTACTATGAACAACTATATGCCAATAAGTTGGAAAACCTAAAAGAAATAGATAATTCCTAGACACGTACAACCTACCAATATTGTAACATGAAGAAATCCAAAACCTGTACAGATCAATAACAAGTAATGAAAACAAAGCCGTAATAAAAAGTAATGATATCAAAGCTGTAATAAAAACTGCCAGCAATGAAGAGCCCAGGACTCAATGACTTCATTGCTGAATTTTACCATACGTTTAAGAAAAAAGTAAATACCAATCCTACTCAAATGATTCAAAAAATAGAGGAAGAGGGAATACTTCCACACTCATTCTACAAGGTCAGTATTATCCTGATACCAAAACCAGACAAAGACACATCAAAAAAGAAAACTATAAGTCAATATCCCTGATGAACATTAATGCAAAAATCTTCAAAGAAATACCTGCAAATAAAATTCAACAACATATTAAAAAGATCATTCATCTTTGACCAAGTGAGATTTATCCCAGGAATGCAAGGATGGTTCAACATACATAAATCAATCAATGTGATACATCATATTGACAAAATGAAGGACAGGCCTGGCATGGTGGCTCATGCCTGTAATCTGGGAGGCCAAGGCAGGCAGGTCACCTGAAGTCAGGAGTTCGAGACTAGCCTGGTCAACATGGCAAAACCCCGCCTCTACTAAAAAAACAAAAATTAGCCAGGCATGGTGGCGAGTGCCTGTAATTCCAGCTACTTGGGAGGCTGAAGAGGAAAATTGCTTGAACCTGGGAGGTGGACGTTGCAGTAGCTGAGATCACACCACTGCTCTCCAGCCTGGGTGACAGAGAGAGACTCCATCTCAAAGAAAAGACAAAAACCATACAAACATGAACATTTCAATAGATGCTAAAAAAGTATTGGATAAAATCAACATTCCTTGATGATAAAACTCTCACAAAATGCTACAGAAGGAACGTATGTCAACACAATAAAAGCTATATACAACAGACCCACAGCCCTAGTATCATACTGAATGGGGAAAAACTGAAAGCCTTTCCTCCATGATCTAGAATATGACAAGGATGCCCACTCACCACTGTTATTCAATATAGTACTAGAAGTCCTAGCTAGAGCACTCAGACAAGAGAAAGAAATTAAGAGCATCTGAATTGGAAAAAAAAGTAGTCAAATTTTTCTTGTTTGCAGATGATATGATCCTGTATTCGAAAAAATCTAAAGACTCCACCAAAAGACTATTGGAACTGATAAACAAATTCAGTACAGTTGCAGGATACAATATCAATATATAAGTCAGTGGCATTTCTATATGTCAACAGTGAACAATATGAAAAAGAAATCAAGAAGTTAATCCCATTTACAATATCTGGAAATAAAATTAAATACCTAGGAATTAATTTACCCAAAGAAGTGAAAGATTTCTACAGTGAAAACTGTAATACACTGGCTGGGCACGGTGGCTCATGCCTGTAATCCCAGCACTTTGGGAGGCCAAGGTGGGCAGATCACTTGAGACCAGGAGTTCAAGACCAGCCTGGCCAATATGGTGAAACCCTGTCTCTACTAAAAATACAAAACTTAGCCAGGCATGGTGGCGCATGCTTGTAATCCCAGCTACTTGGGAGGCAGAGGCATGAGAATTGCTTGAACCCAGAAGGTGGAGGTTTCGGTGAGCCAAAACTGTACCACTGCACTCCAGCCTGAGTGACAAGGTGAGACTCTGTCTCAAAGGAGAAAAAAAAAAAAAAAAAAAAGCTATAGAACACCAATGAAATAAATTGAAAAGGATATAAACAATGAGAAAATTTTCCATGTTCATGGATGGATTGGAAGAATCAATATTGTTAAAATGCCCTTATTACCCAAAGCAATCTACAGATTCAATGCAATCCCTATCAAAATACCAATGGCATTCTTCACAGAAACAGAAAAACAATCCTCAAATTTACATGGAGCCACAAAAGACCCAGAATAGCCAAAGCTATCCTAAGTATAATGAACAGAACTGGAATAATCACATTACTTGACTTCAAAATCTAAGAGCTATAGTAACTAAAATGGCATGGTACTGGCATAAAAACAGACACATAGACCAATGGAACAGAATTGAGAACCCAGAAATAAATCCATACATCTACACTGAACTCATTTTCAACAAAGGGCCAAGAACATAAATTGGAGAAAGGGCAGTCTCTTCGATAGATGGTACTGGGAATACTGAATGTCCATATGCAAAAGAATGGAGCTAGACCTCTCTCTCTCATCATATACAAAAATAAAATCAAAATGCATTAAAGACTTAAATCTAAGACCTCAAACTATAACTCTACTACAAGAAAACATTGGGGAAACTCTCCAGGACACTGGACTGAGCAAAGATTTCTTGAAAAATACCCTGTAAGCACAGGCAACTAAAGAAAAAACAGACAAATGGGATAACATCAAATTAAAAAGCTTCTGCACCTCAAAGGAAACAATAACCAAAGTGAAGAGACAACCCACAGAACAGGAGAAAATATGTGCAAACTATCCATCTGACAAGGAATTAATAACCAGATTATATAAAGAGCTCAAGTAACTCTACAGGAAAAAAAAAAATCTAACAATCCCATTTAAAAATGGTCGTGAGATATGAATAGGCATTTCTCAAAAGAAGACATACAAATGGCAAACAGGTATATGAAAAGGTGCTCAACATCACTGATCACCAGAGAAATGAAAATCAAAATTACAGTAGGATATCATCTCACCCCAATTAAAATGGATTTTACCCAAAAGATAGGCAATAACAAATGCTGGCAAGGATGAAAAGGAAACCTTTGTACACTGTTGGTGAAAATGTAAATTGTTACAACCGTTATGGAGAACAGTTTGGAGGCTCCTCAAAAAACTAAAAATAGAAGTACCATATGATCCAGCAATTCCACTGTTAGATATATACCAAAAGAAAGGAAATCAGTATATCACAGAGATACCTTTAATCCCGTGCTTATCGCAGCACTATTCACAATAGCCACGATTTGGAAGCAACCTAAGTGTCCATCACCAGATGAATGGATAAAGAAAATGTGGGCTGGGTGCAGCAGATCATGTCTGTAATCTCAGCACTTTGGGAGGCCAAGGCAGGCAGATCACTTGAGTGCAGGAGCCGGAGATCAGCCTGGGTAACATGGCAAAAAACCTGTCTCTCCAAAAAGTACAAAAATTAGCCAGGCATGGTGGCTCACACCTGTGGTCCCAGCTACTCAGGAGGCTGACATGGGAGGATCACTTGAGCCCTGAAGATCGAGGCTGCAATGAGTCATGATCACACTACTGCACTCAACCTGGGTGACAGAGTGAGACCTTGTCTCAAAAAAGAAAAGAGAAAATATGGTACATATACATGGTAGAATACTATTCAGCCTTAAATAGAACTGCTGTTTGCAACACCATGGATAGAATGGAGGTCATCATGTTAAGTGAAGTAAGCCAAGCAGAGAAAGACAAACTTTGCATTGTTCTTACTTATTTGAGGGAACTAAAAAATGTAAAAGTTGAATTCATGGAGACAGAGAGTAGAATAATGGTCACCAGAACCTGGGAAGGGTAGCTGGGGATGAGCAAGAAGTGGGGTTGGTTAACGAGTATGACCATATAATTATATAGAATGAATAAGATCTAGTATATGGTAGCACAACAGGGTAACTACAGTCAACAATAATTTATTGTAGATTTTTAAATAACTAAAAGAGCATAATTGGATTGTTTGCAACACGAAAAAAGAATAAATGCTTGAGGTGATCAATATCCTATTTACTCTGAAGTGATTTTTTTTTTTTTTTTTTTTTTTTTTGAGATGGAGTCTCGCTTTGTCGCCCAGGCTGGAGTGCAGTGGCGCGATCTTGGCTCACTGCAAGCTCCGCCTCCCGGGTTCACGCCATTCTCCTGCCTCAGCCTCCGGAGTAGCTGGGACTACAGGTGCCCGCCACCTCGCCCGGCTAGTTTTTTAGTAGAGACGGGGTTTCATGGTGTTAGCCAGGATGGTCTCGATCTCCTGACCTCGTGATCCGCCCGTCTCAGCCTCCCAAAGTGCTGGGATTACAGGCTTGAGCCACCGCGCCCGGCCTAATTTTTTTTGTATTTTTAGTAGAGACGGGGTTTCACCATGTTAGCCAGGATGATCTCGATCTCCTGACCTCGTGATCCGCCCGTCTTGGCCTCCCAAAGTGCTGGGATTACAGGCTTGAGCCACCGCGCCGGGCCTCTGATATGATTATTATGGACTGTATGCCTGTATCAGAATATCTTGTGTACCTCATGAATATATACACCTAGTATGTACCCACAAAAGTTAAAATGAAAAAAGGAAAAAGCAGACAAATTGGACTTCAAAAAAATTAAAAATTTGCACATCAATGAGCACTGTCAACAGAGATTAGAAAAAGTAGACACACAGGTGGGGTGCAGTGGCTCACGTCTGTAATCCCAGCACTTTGGGAGGCTAAGATGGGAGAACTGCTTGAGGACAAGAGTTCAAGACCAGCCTGGGCAGCACAGAGAGATGCCATTGCTACAGAAAAATTAAAAATTAGCCAGGCATGGTAGCAGGTGCCTTTAGTCCTAGCTACTCAGGAAGCTGAGACAGGAGGATCACTTGAGGCCAAGAGGTTGAGGCTGCAGTGAGCCATGATCATGCTCGTGTGCTCTAGCCTGGTCAACAGAGTGAGACCTTGTCTCCAAAAAAAAAAAAAGAAAGAAAAAGGCAACATACAGAATAGATGTGAGAAAAAATTTGCAAATCATTTATCTAATTAGGGACTCAGAATGTAGAGAACTCCTAAAATTCAACAACAACAACAAAAAAACCCCATTCAAAAAGGGGCAAAAGAACTGAATAGACATTTATACAAAAAACACATATGAAAGGTCAATAACCACGTGAAAAGATGCTCAATATCACTAATCATTAGAGAAATGCAAATCAAAACAACAATGAGATACTACGTCAAGCCCATTAGGATAACTACTAACAAAAAAACAGAAAATAATAATTATTGGTAAGGATGTGGTGAAATTGAAACTCTTGTGCATTGTTAGTGGTAATGTAAAATAGTATAGCCACTGTAAAAAACAGTATAGCAGTTACTCAAAAAATTAAAAACAGGCCAGGTGCAGTGGCTCACGCCTGTTATCCCAGCACCCTGGGAGGCCGAGGCAGGTGGATCACTTGAGATCAAGAGTTCAAGACCAGCCTGACCAACATGGTAAAACCCTGTCTCTACCAAAAATACAAAACAATTAGTCAGGTGTGGTGGCAGGCGCCTGTAATCCCAGCTCCTCGGGAGGTTGAGGCAGGAGAATCGCTTGAACCCAGGAGGTGGAGGTTACAGTGAGCTGAGATCACACTACTTCACTCCTTCCTGGGCAACAGAGTGAGACTCTGCCTAAAAATAAATAAATAAATAAATAAATAAATAAATAAATAAATAAATAAATAAATACAAACACAATGACCATCTAATCCACTTCTGGGTATGTAACTGAAACTCAGAAAGCAGGATCTCGAAGAGATATTTACACATTCATGTTCATAGCAGCATTATTCACGACAGCTCAAACATGGAAGCAACCGAAGTGTCCATCAACAAATGAACAGAGAAGCAAAATGTGATATACACTTACAATGGGATACTGTCCATCTTAAAAAGGACAAAAATTATGATATATGCAACAATGTGGATGAATCTTAGTAATACCAGGCTAAGTGAAAAAAACCAGTCACAAAAGAATACAATATGATGCCGCTCAAAATCACAGAGACAGAAATGGAATGATGGGTACCAGGGGATGAAGGGAAAGGGAAGTTGGAGTTATTGTTTTAATGTTTTGTTTTGTTGTTTGAGACAGAGTTTCACTCTTGTTGCCCAGGCTGGAATGCAGTGATACAGTTTCAGCTCACTGCAACTTCTGCTCCCGGGTTCAAGCTATTCTCCTGCCTCAGTCTCCTGAGTAGCTGGGATTATAGGCACCTGCCACCACACCTGGCTAATTGTTCGTATTTTTAGTAGAGACAGGGTTTCATCATGTTGGCAAGGCTGGTCTCGATCTCCTGACCTCAGGTGATCCACCCGCCTCAGCCTCCCGAAGTGCTGGGATTACAGGCATAAGCCAACGCACCGTCCCCTGGAGTTGTTTAATGGGCATGGAAAAAATATTATGTCTATTATGCTACCAATAAAACGTTATTGAAAGAGCTAAGAAAATGTGCTAACTGGAAGCATAAATTATTGAGTGCTAAGGGACATAATCCAACTGTGGTCTAAATCAAAAAGCACCATACACACAAAAAAAACACTTTTAAGATATTCTACAGTATTTAAAATGCAAATATAGTGATTATAACCTAGCAAACTCAATCCTTTTCAGATTCCTTTTTAAGCACGGAAAAAAAGTGATTATGGAAATACAGACCATGCAATTACTTTCTGTAAAATCCTGTGGATGTGTTAGGTTTAAACCAACACCTTAAAATATGTTCACTGTTCTAAAATACTATTTAAAAGCTACTAATATGAGTAACAATATGATACACTGAGATAAAAATTGTCTGAAATGGGAATAAACTACCTACAGCTTGTTGTAAAGTCTTTTTTATTTTTTAACTTACCAGTCGAATGCTTCTTAGAAGTAACATTATTCCAGCTATGGCCATTCCAGTGCTGATGTTCTACAGAAAGAGATTTAAGGGTTAACCCTCACTAATTATTATTCACAATAATGAAAGCACTAATTAGAAAGTAGAAAAAAAGAGGGCTGTGCTCTCTATATCTAATTGTACAAACAATGTATGTCCTTCAAATAAAGGCCCACTTCTTCAAAAACCATCCACTCATTCATTAATCTTTCCTTCTTTTAACTTTTATAGTACTCAAATTCTTTCCCAAACTGGCACACAATTTATATATATGTGAACATATACACATACATATGTGTGTAAACATATACACACACATACACACACCCACCCACCCCGATACACACATACATATATGTATATAGTATTGGATTGTTCTCTACTGATCATATTATTTAACTATCAGTTCCATGAATATATTAACTGGTCTAGTACTTCCTATACAGTACCCATAGTAATTAGTATAACCTTGCATCCATGGTAGGAATTTAAGTATTTGGTAGAAAATTTTATCACTAAAACCTTAAAATACAGTACCTTGGCAGATGTGGGTAAATGGCTGGGGAATACTCAGTGATGTTTTTAAAGTGTTTCATTTACACTAGGGTAGGCCTAAAGAAGTTAATGAAAAATTAAGAATCCCGCAATTCTCTCAAAAACAGAGATAATCTAACACACTTTCCTTCAATCAGTACAATTAGGTATATAAGAAATGAGACTGGCCGGGCACAGTGGCTCAAGCCTATAATCCCAGCACTTTGGGAGGCCGAGACGGGCGGATCACGAGGTCAGGAGATCGAGACTATCCTGGCTAACCCTGTGAAACCCCATCTCTACTAAAAAATACAAAAAACTAGCTGGGCGAGGTAGCGGGCGCCTGTAGTCCCAGCTACTCGGGAGGCTGAGGCAGGAGAATGGCGTGAACTCAGGAGGCGGAGCTTGCAGTGAGCCGAGATCTGACCACTGCACTCCAGCCTGGGCGACAAAGCAAGACTCCGTCTCAAAAAAAAAAAAAGAAAAGAAAGAAATGAGAGTGAGGCCAGGTGCGGTACCTCACACCTGCAATCCCAGCACTTCGGGAGGCTGAGGCGGGTGGATCACTTGAGGCCAGGAGTTTGAGATCAGCCTGGCCAACATGGTGAAACGTCATCTCTACTAAAAATACAAAAAACTAGCCGGATGTGGTAGCACACATCTGTAATTCCAGCCACTCAGGAGGCTAAGGCACGAGAATCGCTAGAACCCAGGAGGTGGAGGTTGCAGTGAGCCAAGATTGTGCCACTGCATTCTAGCCTGGGTGACGGAGCCAGACTCTGTCTCAAAATAAAAAAGAGGCTGGGCGCGGTGGCTCATGCTTGTAATCCCAGCACTTTGGGAGGCCGAGGCGGGCAGATCACCTGAGGTCAGGAGTCTGAGACCAGCCTGGCCAACATGGCGAAACCCCATCTCTACTAAAAATTAAAAAATTAGGGCCGGGTGCGGTGGCTCAAGCCTGTAATTCCAGTACTTTGGGAGGCCGAGACGGGCAGATCACGAGGTCAGGAGATCGAGACCATCCTGGCTAACACAGTGAAACCCCGTCTCTACTAAAAAAAATACAAAAAAATTAGCTAGGCGCGGTGGTGGGCGCCTGTGGTCCCAGCTACTTGGGAGGCTGAGGCAGGAGAATGGCGGGAACCCGCGAGGCCGAGCTTGCAGTGAGCTGAGATCCGGCCACCGCACTCCAGCCTGGGCGACAGAGCGAGACACCATCTCAAAAAAAAAAAAAAAAAAAAAAAAAAAAAAAAATTAGCTGGGCATGGTGGCAGGCACCTGTAATCCCAGCTCCTCGGGAGGCTGAGGCAGGAGAATCGCTTAAACCCAGGAGGCAGAGGTTGCAGTGAGCCGAGATCGCACCATTGCACTCCAGCCTAGGGGAAAAGTGTGAGACTTCGTCTAAAAAAAAAAAAAAGAAAAAGAAAAAAAATGAGATTGAAAAAATGCACAAAGGTACATACTCTGGGTTCTATGACTGGATTATTTGTAACATTATAACCATGTTCTGATTTAAACAACTTCCTCCCATAATCCTTCTGAAGTCATTTTTTAATTTGAAATAACCCATGCATCTATTGCTGCTTAACTGGAAGAAATGAGTTTTCACCCATTAACACATATATTATTTACCATTTGATGATGTTACAAATATTTATCTAGCACTTACTCTAAGAACTAGGGCTACAATGGTGAGTGAAAACAGGCATAGCTTTGGGCTTTGTGCTGCTTGGCTGCAGAGCATTTGCAAAGTTATCTTACTCAACTTTTCAGTATTATTTTTTAAAGGTAATGATTCCTTCTGAAAACATTTTCTTCACTTGGCTTCTAGAACACCAGGCTGTCCTGACTTTCTTACCACCTCACTGACTGCTTCCTCTTTGTCTTTGCTGACCTCCTCTTTACTCCCCAGATTCTCAATGTTATAATCCCCCAAATTCTAGGGCTTCTTCAGTAGCTTTTCTCACTTGCTCTGAGATGTCACTCAAGTCCACAGCTTTAAATGCTACTTAAGGTTTATGCAGGTCATTCCCAGTGTTCTGTGTGTCAGGTTCTGATCTCCCTTCAACACCAGACTCCATATCCAGTTGCCAAGAGCCAAGAACAGCATCTACAATTCTGCTTAGAAGTCTAATAACCATCTTCAACTTTGCACATCTCCATGTACATGTCCAAAAAGTTATCTAGATTTTCCCCAACAAATTATTTACTCCAACTCCTTCTCCTTATCAGCAACTATTACCAGCCTCCTTGGACCTCTTTCTTTGTACCTCACACCCAAACAATTCATATCAACACAATTCTGTGTCTTAGCCACAACCCAATCTCGCCTGGTGGCCTAACATGTCCCCCTCTTGCTTCAACTCCAGAGGCTTAGTGCTTCAGAAAAAAAAAAAATGGCAGGGCACCAGTGGCTGATGCCCATAATCCCAGTGCTTTGGGAGGCTGAGGCGGGCAGATCCCTTGAGGCCAGGAGTTCAAGGCCAGCCTGGACAACACAGGGAGACCTTGTCTCTACAAACAAAAAACAAATTAGCCTGGTGTAGTGACAAGTGCCTTGTAGCCCTAGTTACTCGGGAGCCTGAGGTGGGAGGATTGCTTAAGTACAGGAAGTGGAGGCTGCAATGAGACATAATGGTGCCACTGCACTCCAGGCGTGACAAGAGTGAGACTCTGTCTCAAAAAAAAGAAATCTATCCGGGAGGCTGAGGTGGGAGATCACTTGAGGCCAGGAGTTGGAGGCCACCTGGGCAACATAGCAAGATTCCCAGTCTCTAATTCTAAAAGAAAGTAGTGGATGGGGTAGCGCACGCCTGTGGTTCCAGCTACTCGGGAGGCTGAAATGGGAGGATTTTTTCAGCCCAGGAGGTGGAGCAGCAGCAGTGAGCTATGATCGTGCCACTGCACTCCAGCTTGGGCCAGAGAGGAATATCCTGTCCCTAAAAGATAAAATTAAAAATAAATAAAAATTAGAAATGCTCTCTCCCAAGGTATACAGGATTTCCCTGCTCTTCCTCGGTCCCTTTTCTGGGCTCTCCCCAAATGCTCTAATGGAACAAGTGGCATCCCGGAGCTAGGCTGCGTCTCACCCTTTGAGGTGCTAGCCCCCCACAGCCCAGCAAGGATCCTGCACAGTCCTTGCAATAATGAGGCCGAACTGGCCCCCTGGCCCGCCCCCGGCCCTCTGCAGCCCCGCACACACGACACTCGCGATGTCGCCCTCTCGAGCTCACTCCCCCGCAGTTTTCTGTCGCTCCCCGGCCCCGGCGGGATCCACGCCTGAGGCCTCACGTTCTTCTCAGGGTCGCTCTGTGCCGCCCCGCGACTACCGCCCGCCCAGACCGCGTGGCTGCAGTACCCGGACTAGGCGCAGGTGGTCGTCTGCCCACTGCGAGATCCGAGCCACGACGTTGGGCTCCATTCCGTCCCTGTCGGGAGACTGCGAGCCTGAGGCCGCGGGCTGCCCCGCCATGTTTCCGGCCTCCTGCGAGCGGGCCCTGCGCTCCTCCGGCTGGCGGCAGGGGGCGCCGCGCACCTCGGGAAGGCGGCGGGGTCCCCTTCCCCGCCGACCGCGGTGGCCCCGCGACCTGCAGTCGCCAGTGGGCGGACCCCAGATATCAGATGTCTTAACAGTGCCTCAATCGCTTTTATGCAGGGTGATTCCACGATGCAGGCGATCTCTGAACGGTACTGCGGGGGTTGAAGCATTCCCGACCAAGCTAGTAGGGTGATTATCAATTGGTGACTTCAATTCACCCAGCTGCAGTGTGGTTTCCGCAGGTGCCGCACAAGGAAGGAAATTGAAGTAATTCATTCCTTCCACCTGCTCCCAAAGAAAAACATGCATATTTTTTTAACCAAATACGGCCCGTCCTTGAAACCTATGCATATTTCTTACATTCGAATTGTGCTTTTAAAGTTTTAAGAGCTGCTCTGAAAGCCTAATATCACATGCTCTAAATCTTTGAGCTGTTAGAAAACAATAGTAATATATTTTAAATTTAAAAAAATTAGAGGCCGGGCGCGGTGGCTCAAGCCTGTAATCCCAGCACTTTGGGAGGCCCAGACGGGCGGATCACGAGGTCAGGAGATCAAGACCATCCTGGCTAACACCGTGAAACCCCGTCTCTACTGAAAAATACAAAAAACTAGCCGGGCGAGGTGGCGGACGCCCGTAGTCCCAGCTACTCCGGAGGCTGAGGCAGGAGAATGGCGTGAACCCGGGAGGCGGAGCTTGCAGTGAGCTGAGATCCGGCCACTGCACTCCAGCCTGGGCCACAGAGCGAGACTCCGTCTCAAAAAAAAAAAAAAAAATTAGAAACAGAGCAGTGCAAATAATATGGTAACATTTGTGTAATAAACATACATATTGAGGCCAGGTGTGGTGGCTCATGCCTGTAATACCAACACTTTGGGAGGCCGAGGCGGGCGAATTACTTGAGGTCAGGGGTTCGAGACCAGCCTGGCCAACATAGCGAAATTCTGTCTGTACTAAAAATACAAAAATTAGCCGAACGTGGTGGTACGCGCCTATAA
>NC_045435.1:135228896-135270416 GCF_002776525.5 Piliocolobus tephrosceles
TACTAAAAATACAAAAATTAGCCGAACGTGGTGGTACGCGCCTATAATCCCAGCTACTCAAGAGGCTGAGGCAAGAGAATCGCTTGAACCTGGGAAGCAGAGGTTGCAGTGAGCCAAGATTGTGCCACTACACTCCAGCCTGGGTAACAGAGCGAGACTCCATATTAAATAAATATATAAATAAATAAATACTAAATACTATACAAGAAACTAGTAACAGTGACTACCCCTGGGAGAGGGATTGCGGGTAGAAAAGGGCAAGAAGTTTCACAGTCTGCCAGCTCTAATAAACATTTTTCAGTGATAGAAATGTCCTGTAGCTTTCTGTGGCTATTGCCTGCGTGAAATGTGGCTACTGAAATCAAGGAACTGAATTTTTAACTTTATTAATTTTAATTAATTTAGTCACATATGGCTAGTGGCTACCATATGGGAGAGTGCAATTATACTACTGGAATTTTTTTTACTTTATGCACATATTACCTTTAAAAGTCAAAACAGACTATATTGTATTCCTAACAATACATATTGTGAGTGGTGGCTTCAAGGAGTGTATTGTCTCCATGTTATAGCCAATAGAAAGTAAGTAACAACCAGGACTGGTGGCTCACACCTGTAATCCCAACACTTTGGGAGGCCAAGGAGGATGAATCATGAGATCAGGAGATCGAGACCATCCTGGCTAACACAGCAAAACCCCATCTCTCCTAAAAATACAAAAAATTATCCAGGTGTGGTGGCACGCGCTTGTAGTCCCAGCTACTCAGGAGGGTGAGGCAGGAGAATCACTTGAACCCGGGAGGCAGAGGTTGCAGTGAACTGAGATCGCACCACTGCACTCCAGCCTGGACAATGGAGCAAGACTCTGTCAAAAAAAGAAAAAAGAAAGAAGAAAGGAAAGGAAAGTAAGAAAATAAATAACAATCATTGACACTTGGGTCTTGCTTGTTATATGCCAGATATTGTTCTAGGTGCTTTTCAGACATTAACTCCCTTCATCCTCCCAGCAACCTTATGAGGTAGGCACTATTATTAATCCCACTTTTACAGAGGAAGTATGCACAGAATGATTAAGGCAGTAGCTAAGGTCACCTAGCCAAGAAGTGATGAACTGCAATATTCTGCAGGCATTCAACTCAGCCATTTGGCTCACTCTGTGCAGTTAACAACAACACTGTGTCTTATACAGGCAATTGGCCAAATCACAAAAATACCTATAAATTTCCATCAAGGGGGGAACACAAATGATATTCGGGAAAATCCATCTACAAAGATACACTATTAATCCATAATCACTATTTCAAATAAAAATATCTGTGTGTTAATAGATTTAAAATAAGTCTAGTTAATAAAAGGAAAAAATGTGTGGATTTCTTTATGGGCAATCATTTGCCTAACCTTTTGGTTTTCCAATGTCCCCTACCTCTTATCTCCTATCTGCTAGCATTCTCACTGTCCTAGTTGAAGACGGATTACTACTTTGCATCCCAAAGTCTTTCTTAATATTTCAGATGTCAGCCACCTGGACACCTCTAAGTCCTCTAAATGTCTTTAACTGTCCTTCCATAATGTTTCAGTGTCACCTCACTAAGCATTGATGTGAGAAATGTAGTGCCTGTTCCAGGACTTCTGCAGATTAATCAGAGACTTATGCTCCTGAGTTAGCTCCACTAAGGAACACTGTTCCTTTTCCTGCTGGTAATTTCTGAGAATTCACTAAATAAGATGATTACATGACCTCAACAGAGAGACACACATGAAAAGCCACACTTAGATTCACTGCCCCATCCCTTAATTTCCTACAATACCATGAACATATCTGTAATAGACTCTTACTGAACGTTTGAAATTAATGAGGTGAAATTATCATTTAAAAAATTGATTGGAGGGCCGGGCATGGTAGCTCATGCCTGTAATCCCAGCACTTTGGTAGTCCGAGGCTGGCAGATCACCTGAGGTCGGGAGTTCAAGACCAGCCTGACCAATATGGAGAAATCCCATCTTTACTAAAAAATACAAAAAAAAATTAGCCAGGCATGGTGGTGTATGCCTGTAATCCCAGCTACTCAGGAGGCTGAGGCAGGATAATTGCTTGAACCCGGGAGGCGGAGGTTGCAGTGAGCTGAGATCGCGCCATTGCATTCCAACCTGGACAACAAGAGCGAAACTCTGTCTCAAAAAAAAAAAAAAAAAAAATTTGATTGGATGCTAATATAAGTGCTCCTAGAGATTAAAGAAAAAGAAAAAAGTTGACTATTTCATGAGAATCTCACCCCAGTTTCTAGCCTTGGTTCCCAGTTTTAAAGTCAACCATTCTATTTTTCTTACACGACATACCTCAGGAGCAGATGAGGTCATAATTTCCTTGCTCTTCAAACTATTATCCTTTTTATCCTCTTCAGGATTTCAGAAGTGATTGGGGCTGTGATTTTGTGGTTTCCCATGACTCCCTCTTATTCACTGAAGGTTTTACATCTGACTTCAAGACTTTATCTTCATCTCAATTCCTCTCATTATTCTGATCTTTTAGTTGTTTGACTGTCATGCCCAGCGACCTTCTCTTCCATCCCACTTCAGCCATCCACTTCTATAGTCACACCTTGGAACTCTTCATCACCAGAAATTACCACATCCACAATCACAGTGCTAACACCTAACTCTCTTGAGACAACTTTCAGTTCTTCTGGCTCACTTGCAAAAATACCCCTTATAAATAATCCTGTGAGTTAATTGAGATGCCAGTCCACTGAACCACCATGATCTATTCATCACCTCCCTCTAGAATTCAGTTGCCATATTACCCAGCTTAGACTCAATAGTTTATCCTTACAATCACTCCCTTGAAAGTATTCTGACCTCCCATCTTCCTCTGCCTCTTTTGCATTTGCCTGGCAAAACCCCAACATGGGATTATATTCCACCAGTTGGAGTAACATGTGGTGAGATCTTCAGCTTTTTAAAAGAGAAACTGGAAATCTAGATTTTTATATGAAATCTCCCTGTTTTAAAACTAAAATTAAGGGTTGGCACCATACTGCACTAAGTATGGATATGCCTGAGGCAGAAACTACATACTTTTAGTTTATTACCTCTGCTTTAAAGGTACTCCATTGTTCGAGACCAGTCTGACCAACATGATGAAACCCCATCTCTACTAAAAATACAAAATTATCAGGGCATGGTGGCAAACACCTGTAGTCCCAGCTACTCAGGAAGCTGAGGAAGGAGAATCATTTGAACCTGGGAGGCAGAGATTGCAGTGAGCCAAGATGTGCCATTGCACTCCAGCCTTGGCAACAACAGCGAGACTCTGTCTCCAAAAAAAAAAAAAAAAGCCAGGGCGGTACCCCATTGTTCTTCCAGTAAAATCAAAACTCCTCAGGTTCACACACAAGGCCCTGCATAATCTAGACCCTGCCTGTCTCTCCGAGCTCATCTTTCCTACTCCCTACTTCATTCATTATGCCTCAAACATACTGACCTTTTCTCTCTTCTTCACAATGCTAGATTCACCCTTGTCTGAAAGCCTTTACACTCACTGCTCCCTCATCCTAGAATACCCTGATCCTTCTGCTGTTACGTTTCCCCACAGCCCCTCACCACCAACACCAACACCAACACCAAGTTGCCTCATTTTCCTTCAGATCTCATTTTAAACATCATATCCACAAGAGGTGTTTTCTAGCACTCTCTCAAGTAAGTCTGCACCATCCATGACACAAATTTATAATTTTAGGATTGATATGCTTTTCTCCCCCTTTCTCCCCCACTAGTCTATAGAACAGGGACTGTGTCCTTTTTACTATGTCTCTGTGTCTATGACTGAATACCTACTGTTGAGCATGGTTCCTGACACATAGGAGAGTCTAATTAAGTATTAGCCAAATGAAAGAGATACTTTTCAATTATCTAAACTGCAAAATGTCTACCATCCTCCCTTCTCTTCTAGGATAAGTCCATTTTTGTCCTCATCCTCTTTTGTTCCATTCCCTTCCATTCTCTACAGCCATTAGGGAGAGCGGAGGTAGTAATTTGAATCCACACTAAGAATTAAAGAGTACCAGTAAAGATAACTAAACAAATAAATATAAAATACAGTATAAATGTTTTTGTTTATAGTTCTTTCCTTCTCCTATATGATCTAAAGGGCAACTAGAATAAAACCATAATCATAAAACTGTGTAGATGGGCTTATAATAAAGATATAATTTGAATGGCAATAATAGCTCAAAGGATTGGGGGAGGGAACAGCTATATTGGAGCAAAGTTTTTGTATCTATTAAAATTAAGTTGATATTAATCTGAACTAGATTGTTTTAAGATATTAATTGCAATCATTATAGTAACCACTAAGAAAATAACTCTCTGCAATTACTAGAGTAACCACTAAGGAAATAACTCACAAAATTGTCATCACTAGAGCAACCACTAAGAAAACAACTCACAAAACCACTAAGAAAAGGAAAAGAAGGCCGGGTGCGGTGGCTCATGCCTGTAATCCCAGCACTTTGGGAGGCAGGTGGATCATGAGGTCAGGAGTTCAAGACCAGCCTGGCCAAGATGGTGAAACCCCATCTCTATTAAAAATACAAAAATTAGCCAGGCCTGTTGGTGGGCGCCTGTAATCCCAGCTACTTGGGAGGATGAGGCAGAAAATTGCTTGACCCTGGAAGGCAGAAGTTGAAGTGAGCTGAGATCATGCCACTGCACTCCAGCCTGGGCAACAGAGTGAGACTCCGTCTCAAAAAAAATAAATAAATAAAAGGAAAAGAAATGAAAAGGTAATTAATTTGGCCCATTAGAAAATATCTTTTAACACAAAGGAAGGCAATAAGCCACAAACGCTGTCCGTCCACGTCAGGGAGCAAAAGTTTATGATTCCTACGAATACTATCATTAACCTATCTTCAACAACTCTAATTTTGCCTCGCTGGGTATTTCTTATTCTCCTTTCTCTACTAACACATACATGGTATCTCTCCCATACAACCTTCTAAAAAACTATTGTAAAAATTGATTATATGGATTGGAATAACTCCTGTCATATTCAACTAAATCAGAATCAAGGGACCAGGGGTAAAAAGCCCCAAGGCACAAAGCAGTTCCTCTAGGAACTGTCTGGCAGCCTCTCCTCAGCTTCTGAAACAGCATGTTATAACCTTAAGACTAGTTTTACCTAATAGCTGCCAAAACAACCTAAGACTAAGTAATTTGCAGGTTTTACCATTACTTTCAATGGCAATTACTTTTACCTACTGCCCTCACTCAACCATCAGAGCTTGCCAGCTCCCAAAGACTTCGCCAGCACCAATTAACTCTTTCAAAACATTTTATGTTATATTTCTCTTTCCCAAAAAAACCTCAACATTTTCCTTTTTTTTTTTTTTTTTTTTTTTGACACTCTGAAAACCAGTCTGGTCTGTTCTTATGCCCCAAATTGCAACTCTATTTTTATCTATATTCCCAAATGAAACCTTTTGCTTAGAGATTCATTTTGATATTTTATTTTATGTTGACACTATGATTGGTCTAGTCATTGTCATCCCTATCAAGCAAAATTATCATGCCAGACCACCTAATGGGCTGCTAGCTGATCTGTAAACTGGCTATCACCTGTCAGGGGATCACCCCTCCAGCACAATAGCTTGCATCACTATGTCAAGGCTAAGTGGCCAAAACATGGCCACTTAATTTTTTTTTTTTTTTTTTTTTAGACAGAGTTTCACTGTTGTTGCCCAAGCTGGAGTGCAATGGCAGATCTCAGCTCACTGCATCCTCCGCCTCCCAGGTTCAAGCGATTCTCTTGCCTCAGCCTCCTGAGTAGCTAAGATTATAGGCACGCACCACCATGCCCAGCTACTTTTTTGTATTTTAGTAGAAACAGGGTTTCACCATGTTAACCAGCTAGCCAGGCTGGTCTTGAGCTCCTGACCTCAGATGATCTGACTGCCTCGGCCTCCCAAAGTGTTGGGATTACAGGTATGAGCCACCATGCCCAGCCAGCCGCTTAATCTTAAGAAAAAGTTAGAGGTGCTTTGCTCAGCCTGGGGCTCTCAGCATGTCATTTGTCCTCAGAAGTGAGTGTGACACATATATAGAAGATACAACCTCCTCTCCAAGGCATTCTAGACAAAATTAATTGATCATCTTAGTTCTCTCATTGCCCTTTCTTTGCTCAGCAAATTATGAACCTCTAAAGGGCGAAGATATGTGAAGAAATTTCTGTGCTTTGTACAAGGTGCACTTTACAGAAAAGATAGTCAATAAATGTGTTGAATCAAAGTAAGATACAAAGACTATAAGACATTCACCAACATAATAAGGACAATGTATAGGCATATTTCTGTAATGTAACTTGTAATCTTTGTTATCATAAAATTCAGAGTTAGATATTCTACAGCATTGGTCCTATTTAGATCCATTCTCTGCCATGCTACTCTATCATGTAACGAGCCTAATTTGGAAAACTGAAATGTTTGCCTCCTGGGTTTTTTCCTTCAGAATTTAGCACTTATTAAATTTACATGCAGTTTACTTTCACAGCAATAATCTGGCAATTAAATCTGTGGCAATGGTATTTCTGACAGATCATGCCAAATTATATACAGACAACATTTGAAATGTATTAACTTATATCCCTTATTTTAGCCTGTATAGTAGGACAATATTTATTCCAGTTGAGCTCTCATTGAACATGAATAGAGATTTGCTTTGTTTATTTCAAATAACAGAAGCAGTACTACCAGTGTTAATGCATGGGGTAGAAGTAAGAGAGAAAGAAACTTCACAAAATTCTCATACTAGGAACTTTAGAACAGCAGGGATTCAGTTATGGGGAAATGGCCCCAAAGAAACTCTAGGAATCACAGCATCAGGGATTTGTGACCCTTTATGCTAATATTTCACTACCAACATGACTTTGCTTTTCTCTTCCTCCATTTAGACTTTCCTTCTTTTCCTCCTACTATGAAATTGACTTCCTTACCTTCTTCTCTATCACCAGTGTGACCTTCATGGCCTAATTACCTCTTAAAGGTTCCACCTCTTAATTCTGTTACAACAGCAACTAAATTTTAATGTGAGTTTTGGTGGGGACATTCAAACCATAGCACATAGAATGTTGAGCATCTTTTCATATACTTATGCCATCTATCTTCTTTGGTAAAGGACCTGTTCAGGTCTTTTGCCCATTTTTAATCAGATTGCTCTTTTTTTATAGTTTTGAGATTTAAGCGTTCTTGGTATATTTTGGATAGCAGTTCTTTATAAGATTTTACAAATATTTTCTTCTGGTCTGTGTCTCATTCCTTTGAAAATGTCTGCACTCCAGTCCGGGCGACAGAGCAAGACTCTGCCTCAAAAAAAAAAAAAAAAAAAAAAAAGAAGTAGAGTCTGAACATGTGACTGAATTGCTGCAACCTCATGATAAAATTTGAATAGATAGGAGATGTTTCTTACGGAAGAGTAAAGAAAGTGGTTTCTTGGCCAGGCATGCTGGCTCACACCTGTAACCTCAGAACTTTGGGAGGCTGAGGCAGGCAGGTCACTTGATGTCAGGAGTTTGAGACCAGCCTGGACAACATGGCGAAACCCCATCTCTACTAAAAATACAAAAATTAATCTGGCGTGGTAGTGGGCACCTGTAATCCCAGCTACTCAGGAGGCTGAGGCAGGAGAATTGCCTGAATCCAGGAGGTGGAGGTTGCAGTGAGCCAAGATTGTGCCACTGCACTCCAGCCTGGGTGACAGAGCAAGACTCGGTCTTGAGAAGAAAAAAAAAAAAAAAAAGAATGTGGTTTCTCGAGACAAAGTCTACTCCTGGTGAAGATGCTGTGAACATTGTCTGCTTTGTTTTGTTTTGTTCTGAGATGGATTCTTGCTCTGTTGCCCAGAGTCTGGAGTGCAGTGGTGTGATCTCAACTCACTGAAACCTCCGCCTCCCAGGTTCAAGCGATTCTCTTGCCTCAGGAGGCTGAGTAGTTGGGACTACAGGCACATGCCACTATGCCTGGTGAATTTTTGTATTTTTTGTAGAGACAGGGTTTCACAGTGTTGCCCAGGCCAGTCTTGAACTCCTGAGCTCAAGCAATCTGCTTGCCTCAGCCTCCCCGAAGTGCTGGGATTATAGGTGTGAGCCACTGTAACTCGGCCAGTGATCATTCTTGAAATGACAACAAATAATTTAGAATATTACATACATTTAGTTAATAAAGATGCGGCAGGGTTTGACTCCAATATTGAAAGAAGTTCTACTGTGGGGTAAAATGCTATCAAACAGCATCGCATGCTGCAGAGAAATCTTTCATGAAAGGAAGAGTCCATTGGTGTGACAAACTTCACTGTGGTCTTACCTTAAAAACTGCCACAGCCATTCCAACCCTCAGTAACAACCACCCTGATTGGTAAGCAGCATCCACATGGGGGCAAGGCTCTCTAACAGCAAAATAATTAAAAACTTGTTGAAGGCTCAAATGATTATCAGCATTTGTTAGCAATAAAGTTTTTTTTTTTTTTTCTTGAGACACGGTTTCGCTCGTTACCCAGGCTGGAGTGCAGTGGCATGGTCACTATTGCACTCTTAGCAGACTTAAAGTATAGTATAAACATAAGTTTTATATGCACTGGGGGACCAAAAAATTTATGTGGTTTGGTTTATTGCAATACTTTATTGCAGTGATCTGGAACCAATCCTGCAATATCTCCAAGGTGTGCCCATACTATCATCTAAAGCATAGAACTTATTCAAATTTCAGCAGCGTTTCCAATGATGTCCTTTTCCTATTCCAGGATTTCACATTCACATGGCATTTAGTTATTATTTCTCTCTCTTTTCTTTTTTGAGACAGCGCCTCACTCTGTCGCCCAAGCTGGAGTGCACTGTGTGACCATGACTCGCTGCCGCCTCTACCCCCAGACTCGAGTGACCCTCTCACTTCAGCCTCCTAAAAAAAAAATGAGGTGAGTATGGTGGTGTGTACTTATAGTCCTCCCAAGTAGCTAGTAGCTAGGACTATAAGCACACACCACCACACTCACCTCATTGTTTTGTTTTCTTGTAGAGACGCAGTCTCACTTTGTTGCCCAGCCTTCTCCTTAGTCTTTTGCTGCTGTTATTTTAGAGTTAGGATCTTGCTCTGTCACCCTGACTGGAGTGCAGTCACACAACCATAGCTTACTGCAGCCTTGACTTCCTGGGCTCAAGTGGTTCTCCTGCCTCATCCTCCCCAGTAGCTAGGATTATAGGCATATGCCACCATGCTGAGCTAATTTTTTCAAACCTTTTTTTTTTTTTTTGAGAGACAGAGTCTTGCCATACTGCCGAGGCTCTGAGTTTCTCCTGATGTCCTCAGTCTTTCTTTATCTTCCAATGATCTTGACAGTTTTTGGAGACTACTGGTCAATTTGGAGAAATTTGGAGACGGCCCCTCAATTTGGGTTTGTTTGATGTTTTCTCATGGTTAGAATAAGGTTATGCATTTTGGGAAAGGATATGACAGGAATACAGCCATGCATTGCTTAAGGACAGGGATACCTACTGAGAAACATGTCATTAGGTGATTTCATCATTGTGTGAACATCATAGTGTGTTTACACAAACCCGGATAGTATATCCTACTACACACCTAGGCTATGGTGTAGCCGGTTGCTCCCAGGCTACAAACCTGAGCAGCATGTTACTTTACTGAATACTGTAGGCAACTGTAATACAATGGTAAATATTTGTGTACCTAAACATAGAAAGGACACAGTAAAGGATAGTACAAAAGATAAAAAATGGTACACCCTTATAGAGCACTTGCCACGAATGGAGTTTGCAGGACTTGAAGTTGCTCTGAGTGAGTCAGTGACTGAGTGGTGAGTTAATGTGAAAGTCCACGACATTGCTGTACACTTCTGTAGACCTTATAAGCACTGTACACTTGAACTACACTGCATTTATAGAAAACAAAATTTTCTCTTTATTATTTATATATTTATTTACGTAGAGGCGAAGTTTCGCTCTTGTTGCCCAGGCTGGAATGCAGTGGCTGATCTCAGTTCACTATAACCTCTGCCTCCCGGGTTCAAGTGATTCTCCTGCCTCAGGATCCCCAGTAGCTGGGATTACAGGCACGTGCCACCACGCCCGGCTAATTTTTGTTTTTTTAGTAGAGATGGGGTTTCACCATGTTGGCCAGGCTGGTCTCAAACTCGTGACCTCAGGTGATCCACCCGCCTTGGCCTCCCAATGTGAAGGATTACAGATGTGAGCCACTGTGCCAGGTATTATTCATTAATTTTTTAATTAAAAAAAAGAGACAGGGTCTCACTATGCTGCCTAGGCTAGTCTCAAACTCCTGGGCTCAAGCGATCTTCCCACCTTGGCCTCCCAAAGTGCTGGGATTACAGGTGTGAGCCACTGCACCTGGCCAGAACACCATTTCTCTTCAATGATAAATTAACCTTAGTTAACCCTATAATAACAATGCCTGGCTGGGTGCAGTGGCTCACGCCTGTCATCCTAGCACTTTGGGAGGCCAAGGCAGGTGGGTCACCTGAGGTCAGGAGTTTGAGACCAGCCTGGCCAAGATGGCAAAACCTCGTCTCTACTAAAAATACAAAAATTAGCTAGGCATGGTGGCGAATGCCTGTAGTCCCAGCTACTCGGGAAGTTGAGGCAGGACAGTTGCTTGAACCTCGGGGGTGGAGGTTGCAGTGAGCTGAGATCATGCCACTTCACTCCAGCCTGGGCGAAAGAGCGAGACTCTGTCTCAAAACAAACAAAAAGAAAAACAATGCCTTCCTCTGGAATACCTGCTGAGGAACCTGCCTCAGGCTGTTTTACAGTTAACTTTTTTTGTAATAAGTAGGAGTATACGCTAAAATAATGATAAAAGTACAGCATAGTAAATACATAAACTAGTAACATAATTTTAAAATATCATTACCAAGTATTATGTGCTGTACATAATTGTATGTGTTATACTTTATTTCTGCACAAGAAAGAAATGAACTTTTTTTTTTTTTTTTTTTGGAGATGGAGTTTTGCTCTTGTCATCCAAGCTGGAGTGTAATCGTGCGAACTTGGCTCACTGCAACCTCTGCCTCCTGGGTTCAAGCAATTCTCCTGCCTCAGCCTCCCAGGTAGCTGGGATTATAGGCGTGTACCACCACTCCTGGCTAATTCTTGTTTCATTAGCAGTGACGGGGTTTCACCATGTTGGCCAGGCTGGTCTCGAACTCCTGACCTCAGATGATCTGCCAGCCTTGGGCTCCCAAAGTGGTGGGATTACAAGCGTGAGCCACCAGCCCCGGCCAGAGCCCTCTATTGACATGTGTCTGCACAGTTATCATGCAAAGGAAGACAAGTTACATGTAAAAAGATGGTGGTTGTAATATTCTTTGAAATAGCAAAAAATTGGAAAATATCTCACATGATCATTGTGGAAGATTGGCTAGATAAATGGAGACTACTCCATGTCATGGAATACTAACTACCATTAAGGAAAAGGTAGAGAAAACAATTTAAAAGGGGAAAATATATATGAAAAACAATGGTTTTCAAAACATTGACTATCAGGTTATAAAGGACAGTGATCCTTGTGGATACGCATTTTACATATGTATTGAATACTTTTGTGCCTTTGCTTGTACATGCCTAACTTGAAAACACATGTTTGCCATTGACCACTAGGTGGTACCATATCACAAATTATTCTACAGTCAGGGTAGGCATTTTTAAACAGGTTTCTTGTTTTGAGAGTGTCTGATAATGTCTCCCTCAAAACTGTCAGATTTAAACTTTGTGGGTCCAGTTTCAATATGAATGTAAAGAACTTAGCTGAACTACATACATAAGTAACCACATAGTGAGACTGATTGGGGTCTGTGTTCCTCCACTCAACTTGTATTTGTTGTGTCTATGATGGATTAGCCCTAACACTATCTTTCTGATACATCTCAGAGAAGAAATATCTCTTCTCTGACTTATTTCTGTCTGGACTACCAGATATCCCTATGCATACCGTCTCTTGTTTCTCCTCCTCAGTTCAACTGGTTCAGTCTGAGAACTTTATTGACTGTGGGTACGTCTTCCACCTTTGCCCTTTCATTTACCAGTAAAATCAAAGAAAGAGCAATAGTCCATTTCCTTAGGGTGGTACAAGGAGGCCAAGGCCTCACTATTTATAGCAAATAATGCAAATGGAAATAAACCTAGGTATCTTGTCCTGCAGGTAACTTTGTTTTGGATCTTTGCTACTGTTTAACTTCCTTTGGTGACCAGCCATATTTCATTAACCTTGCAAGCAGTTGGACCTTGCTCAATTGCAGGAAATGCTGGGAAATCCCACTCAGGTGTCACTACATCTTGTCCCAAAGCACTTGTAGACTGGCAAGGCTTGTTATCTGACTTCCTGTCATGGTAATTTGCTTTATTTCATGTCCCTTATGTTTTATTTCATTTTATTATTTTTTTGAGACAGGGCCTTGCTCTGTTGCCCAGGCTGGAGTACAATGACATGCTCACAGCTCACTGCAGCCTCGACCTTCCAGGCTCAAGCGATCCTCCCACTTCAGCCTCCCTAGTAGTTAAGTTTATAGGAATGCACCTCTATGTCCAGCTAATTTTTGTTTGTTTGTTTTTGTAGAGACAGGGTTTCACTGTGTTGCCATGCTGCCCAGGCTGGTCTCGAACTCCTGGACTCAAGCAATCTGCCTGCTTTGGTCTCCCAAAGTGCTGGGATTACAGGCATGAGCCACCATGCCTGGCCATATTTCATTTTTAATTGACAGATGATAATTGTATATATTTATGGGGTAAAGTGTGATGTTTTGATACATGAATACATTGTAGAATGATTAAATCAGGCTAATTAACATAACCATCACCTCACATACTTATTTCTTTGTGATAAGAACACTGAAAATCTCACTGAACAATTTTGAAAGATATAGTCCACTATTATTAACTGCAGTCACCATGCTGTGGGGTGGCTCACTAGAACTTACTCGTCTCACCAAACTGAAACTTTGTGCCCTTTGATTAACAGTTCTTCTTTCCCCCTCCACTTCCTCCCCTCAGCCCCTGGTAATCACCATCCTACTCTCTACTTCTATTAGTTCCATTACAGGTGAGATCATGGGGTATTTGTTTTTTTGTTCCTGGCTTAGTGCACTTAGCATAATGTCCTCCAGTTTCATCCAAGTTGCCACAAATGGCAAAATTTTCTTTTCTTTTTTGGGGTGCTGAATAGTAATTTATTGTGTATATATCTTACATTTATTTATATTTATTTATTTATTTACCTATTTATTTATTTATTTTCTGAGACGGAGTTTGCTCTTGTTGCCCAGGCTGGAGTGCAATGGCACGATCTCGGCTCACTGCACCCCCCACCTCCCAGGTACAAGCGATTCTCCTGTCTCAGCCTTCCAAGTAGCTCGGATTATAGGTATGCGCCACCATGCCCAGCTAATTTTTTTGTATTTAGTAGAGACGGAGTTTCACCACGTTAGTCAGGCTGGTCACAAACTCCTGACCTCAGGTGATCCACCTGCCTCGGCTTCCCAAAGTGCTGGGATTACAGGCGTGTGCCACTGCGCCTGGTGAGGTACTATACACTTTCAAACAATCAGATCTCATGAGAACTCTACCATGAGAACAGCAAGGGGTAAGTCCACCCCCATGATTCAATCATCTCCCATCCGGGTATTCTAAGATAGAGTCTGAGAGATAAGATTCCTGGGTTAAAAAATGAATTCATATGTAACTGTGCTAGATATAGACAGATTCCTCCATATAGGCTTTACTAGTTTGCATTTCCCCAGCAACATTTGAGTGTCTGTTTCTGCACAAACTTGCCAAGAGAGTGTGTTGTCAAACTTTAGATTTTGTCCATGTGGGAGATGAGAAATTGTCAGAATTAGTTTAATTTTCTCTTTCTTCTCTCTACATTTCCTAGATCTGCCCATTGAAAAGGTCTAGAAACAGTGATAAACCAAAGAGAAATGAGCACCCCAGGCACCCAGCGAGTGGTATTCAAAGACCATTTCAAACTGGGAAACTCAAGACTCTTTGGGGAAAATGGTTGCTTCGAAGTCTGGGATAGAAAATGAAATATGCAAGATAAGCCTGGAGCATCTTGTCAAAGCAGCTTTCTAGGAAGCTATCAAAGTGGTTGGTGTCAAAAGTATTCAGAAATCATCTTAAAGAGGTTGCACCGGTCAAATGTGAGATAATCTGAGTGTTAAAAAATGCAATGGATGGTTCCATCCTGGCTAACATGGTGAAACCCCATCTCCATTAAAAAAAAATACAAAAAATTAGCCAGGTGTGGGGGCGGGCTCCTGTAATCCCAGCTGCTCGGGAGGCTGAGGCAGGAGAATGGCATGAACCCGGGAGGTGGACCTTGCAGTGAGCCAAGTTCGCACCACTGCACTCCAGCCTGGGTGACAGAGAGAGACTCTGTGTCAAAAAAAAAAAAAAAAGAAAAAGAAAAGAAAAGAAAAAAAGAAAAAAATTGCAATGGATTGAAACACATAAAATAAATGTAAATTCATGAGTTTATAGTGCTGCTCAAATTATTTAGTCACTGTTGCAGGATGGTAGAAAATAACTCATTTGGAAAGCTTGGAAATAAAAGTAGAGAATTGGGTATGTATGCTGCCTTTCCAGCACTGCCATTTGGTACAGTACTTCTATGTCACCAAATAGTAGGTGAGGGGAAGTGGAAGTGTTCTTTATAGAAGTAGTCCAGCTGATACACAAAGAAGAAATGAAAAAATTAGAATATAACTACATGTAAGTCCCTAATGGAGTTATCGATCTATTAGTGACCATCAATAGCTGATGATGAGAGATAAAGCTGTTATGTGTCTCCTAATTGAAGAACACAATATGAAGCAGTCTTGGCAAAAAATCAGTCAAGCAAGCAAGCAAACAGACAAAACAAAACAAAAAAAACAAAGTTGATTAAGCCTCTAGATCCAACTACAGAAAATTTGGAAGGCAGAAGAACACGTTAAATAAACCAGGAGGAATGCAATCAGCAAAATTGAGTCAGCACTTTCTAATAGAATTTTCTACAATGATGAAAATATACAATATTTGCACTGTCCAGTAGCCATTAGTCAATGCATTTTACGGACATATCTGTAAGCCAGGTGTGAGCTTTTGGGCAAAGCTGGTCATAGGAGAATCTACACAAGACCATGGATGTGGATTGATGGAGGGGCAGCAATGCATCAAGAGTAGGTGTCAAAGGAGGAGTAGATATTGAACAAGTCAGAGCCATGTGCCTATATGACTTACTTATGCCTTCTAGGCGTGCTTCATTCCGTATCATATATACCACCACCATCTGATGATGGATTGCTGCACATGCCTCACTTCATGGCTTGGCAGGTGTATTAGTCCATTCTCACACTGCTGTAAAGACATACCTGAGGCCACGTATGGTGGCTCATGCCTGTAATCCCAATACTTTGGGAGGCTGAGGCAGGTGTATCACTTGAGGTCAGGAGTTCAAGACCAGCCTGGCCAACATGGTGAAACCCCATCTCTATTAAAAATACAAAAATTAGCCAGGCATGGTGGCAGATGCCTGTAGTCCCAGCTACTTGGGAGGCTGAAGCAGAATTGCTTGAACTCAGTAAGTGGAGGTTGCAGTGAGCTGAGATTGCACCACAGCACTCCAGCCTGGGCGACAGAGCAAAACTCTGTCTCAATGAAAATATGGCTGGGTGCAGTGGCTCACGCCTGTAATCCTTTGGGAGGCCAAGGCGGTGAATCACCTGAGGCCAGGAGTTCAAGACCAGCCTGGCCAACATGGTGAAACCCTGTCTCAACTAAAAATACAAAAAAATTAGCTGGGCATTGTGGCAGGTGCCTGTAATCTCAGCTACTTCGGGACGGTGATGCAGGAGAATTGCTTGAACCCAGGAGGCGGAGGTTGCAGTGAGCTGAGATTGCATCATTGCACTCCACCCTGGGCAACAAGAGAGAAACTCTGTCTCAAAAAAAAAAAAAAGAAAGAAAGAAAAGGACATACCTGAGTATCTGAGACTGGGTAATTTATAAAGAAAGGAGATTTAATCATTTAATCGACTCACAGTTCTGCAGGCTGTACAGGCTTCTGCTTTTGGAGAGGCCTCAGGAAAACTACAATCATGGCAGAAGGTGAAGGGGAAGCAGGCACATCTTCGCATGGCTAGCGGGAGAGAGAGGGAGAGAGAGGAAAAGGGGAGGCACTATACACTTTCTTTCTTTTTTTTTTTTTTGAGATGGAGTCTCGCTTTGTCGCCCAGGCTGCAGTGCAGTGTTGCAATCTCAGCTCACTGCAACCTCCGCCTCCCAGGTTCAAGCAATTCTCCTGTCTCAGCTTTCCCAGCAGCTGGGACTATAGGTGCGGGTCACCATGCCTGGCTAATTTTTGTGTTCTTAGTAGAGATCGGGTTTCACCATATTGGTCAGGCTGGTCTCGAACTCCTGACCTCAGGTGATCCACCTGCCTCTGCTCCCCAAAGTGCTGGGATTATAGGCATGAGCCACCATGCCTAGCCAAAATCAACTCAAAATTACTTAAAGACCTTTTTTTTTTTTTAGATGAAGTTTTGCTCTTGTTACCCAGACTGGAGTGCAGTGGCACAATTTCAGCTCACTGCAACCTCCCCTTCCTGGGTTCAAGCGATTCTCCTGTCTCAGCCTCCTGAGTAGTTGGGATTACATACATGCGCCACCACACCTGGCTAATTTTATATTTTTAGTGAAGACGGGGTTTCACCATGTTGGTCAGGCTGGTCTCGACCTCCTGACCTCAGGTGACCCACCTGCCTCGGCCTCCCAAAGTGCTGGGATTACAGGAGTGAGCCATTGCATCTGGTGAGGTACTATACACTTTCAAACAACCAGATCTCATGAGAACTCTACCACAAGAACAGCAAGGGGTGAGTCCACCCCCATGATTCAATCATCTCCCATCGGGCTTCTCCTCCAACACTGACAACTACAGTTGGACAGGAGATTTGGGTGGGGACACAGAGCCAACTCATATCAGCAGGTCAGAGAGTTCCTTGTTCATAGAGTTACAGTCATGCATCACCTAACAACAGTGATATGTTCTGAGATATACATCGTTAGGTGATTTCATCACTGTGTGAACATCATAGAGTGTGCTTACTCAAAACTAGGTGGTATAGCCTACTACATACCTAGGCTATATGGTATAGCCTATTGCTCCTAGACTACAACCTGTACAGCATGTTACTGTGCTGAATGCTGTAGGCAATTGTAACACAGTGGTAAGTATTTGGATATCTAAACACAGAAAAGGTACAGTTAAGATACAGTATAAAAGATGAAAAATAGTACATCTGTACAGGGCACTTAAGAATGTGTGTGGAAAAGAAAGAAAGATCAGACTATTACTGTGTCTATATAGAAAGTAGACATAAGAGACTCCATTTTGTTCTGTATTTGAGATGCTGTTAATCTGTGACCCTACCCCCAACCTTGTCCTTGCAAGAGACATGTGCTGTGGTGACTCAAGGTTTAATGGATTTTGGGCTGTGCAGGATGTGCCTTTGTTAAACAAGTGCCTGAAAGCAGCTTGCTGGTTAAAAGTCATCACCATTCTCTTAATCTCAAGTACCCAGGAACACGTACACTGTCAAAGGTCGCAGGGACCTCTGCCTAGGAAAGCTAAGTATTGTCCAAGGTTTCTCCCCATGAGATAGTCTGAAATATGGCCTCGTGGGAAGGGAAAGACCTGATTGTCCCCAGCCTGACACCTGTGAAGGGTCTGTACTGAGGAGGACTAGTACAAGAGGAAAGAAGGCCTTTTGGCGGTTGTTGGCAGTTGACATAGAGAAAAGCATCTGTCTCCTGCCCGTCCCTGGGCAATGGAACATCTTGGTGTAAAACCCGATTGTATGCTCTGTTTACTGAGATAGGAGAAAACCGCCTTACAGCAAAAGGTGGGACTTGCTGGCACAATGCTGCTAAAAGGTTTATGGAGATGTTTGCATATGCGTATCAAGGCACAGCATTTTCCTTTAAACTTATTCATGTCACAGAGATCTTTATTCATATGTCTTACTGCTGATTTTCTCCCTACAATGATCCTATTATCCTGCCACTCCCTTATCTTTAAGATAGTAAAGATAATTATCAATAAATACTAGGGAACTCAGAGACCGGTGCCGGTGTGGGTCCTCTGTATGCTGAGCGCCGGTCCTCTGAGCCCACTTTTTCTTTCTCTATACTTTGTCTCTGTGTCTCATTTCTTTTCTCAAGTCTCTTGTTCCACCTAATGAGAAACGCCCACAGGTGTGGAACGGTAGGCCACCCCTTCAGAATGGTGCTTGCAGGACTAGAAGTTGCTCTGGGTGAGTTAGTGAGTGAACGTGAAAGCCTAGGCCATTACTGTGCACTACAAATAAAACAAGACTTTGATTTATTTATTTATTTATTTATTATTTTTATTATTATTTTTGAGACAGAGTCTCGCTCTGTCACCCAGGCTGGAATGCAATGGCCGGATCTCAGCTCACTGCAAGCTCCGCCTCCCGGGTTTACGCCGTTCTCCTGCCTCAGCCTCCCGAGCAGCTGGGACTACAGGTGCCCGCCACCTCGCCCGGCTAGTTTTTTGTATTTTTTAGTAGAGACGGGGTTTCACCCGCCACCTCGCCCGGCTAGTTTTTTGTATTTTTTAGTAGGGACGGGGTTTCACCATGTTAGCCAGGATGGTCTCGATCTCCTGACCTCGTGATCCGCCCGTCTCGGCCTCCCAAAGTGCTGGGATTACAGGCTTGAGCCACCGTGCCTGGCCCTGTTTTATTTATTTATTTATCTATTTAGAGACGGAGTTTCGCTCTTGTCGCCCAGCCTAGAGTGCAGTGGCGCGATCTCGGCTCCCGGATTCAAGTGATTCTCTTGCCTCAGCCTCCCGAGTAGCTGGGATTACAGGCATCTGCCACCACGCCCGGCTAATTTTTTGTATGTTTAGTAGAGATGGGGTTTCGCCACTTTGGGCAGGCTGGTCTTGAACTCCTGACCTCAGGTGATCTGCCCACCTTGGCCTCCCAAAGTGCTGGGATTACAGGCATGAGCCACTGTGCCCAGTCACTACTGTAGGTTTTATAAACACTATACACTTAGGCTATGATAAATGTATAAAAAATATTTTTTCTTCAATAATATTTTTACCTTATAAAGTTTAAGAAACCTTTTTGACTCTTGTAATAACACTTAGGTTAACATACAAACACATAGTGCAGCTGTACAAAAATATTCTTTCTTTATATCTTTATTATATAAGTTTTTTTATATTTTAAAATTTTCGGGTGGGCAGTGGTGTGTACCTGTAATCTCAGCACTTTGGGAGGCCAAGCTGGGTGGATCTCTTGAGCTCAGGAGTTTGAGACCAGCCTGGGCATCATGGTGAAACCTCATCTCTATGAAAAATATAAACATTAGCTGGGCATGATGGTGTGTGCCTGTAGTCCCTGCTACTCAGGAGGCTGAGGTGAAATGATAGCTCGAGCCCAGGAGGTTGAGGCTGCAGTGAACTCTGACTACGCCACTGAACTCCAGCCTAGGTGACAGAGTGAGGCTGTATCAAAAAAAGAAAAATTATTTTGTTTTTTACTTTTTAAACTTTTTGTTAAAAGCTAAGACACAAACACAAGGCTGGGCACAGTGACCCATGCCTGTAATCCCAGCATTTTGGGAGGATGAGGAGGGAGGATCACTTGAGCTCAGGAGTTCAAGACCAGCCTGGGCAAAATGGTGAAACCCCATCCCTACTACAAATACAAAAAACTAGCTGGGCATGGTGGTGCATGCCTGTGGTCCTAGCTACTCGGGAGGCTGAGGTGGGAGGATAGCTTAAGCCTGGAAGGTAGAGGTTGCAGTGAGCTGGGATTGTACTACTGCACTCCAGGCTGGGCAACAGAGCCAGACTCTACTTCAAAAAAAAGAAAAAAAGTAAGACACAAACACAAATATTCTCCTAGGTCTACATAGGGTCAGGGTCATCAATGTCACTATTTTCTACCTCAATATTTTCTCCCACTGAAAGATCTCCAGAGGCAATAACATGCATAGAGCTGTCATCTCTTATGATAACAATGTCTTCTTCTGGAGTTCCTCCTGGAGGACCTGCCTCAGGTTGTTTAACAGTTAACCCCTTTTCCTTTTTTAATGAGTACAAAGAGTAGACACCATGATTAAAAATACAGTATAAGGCCGGGCGCGGTGGCTCAAGCCTGTAATCCCAGCACTTTGGGAGGCCGAGACGGGCGGATCACGAGGTCAGGAGATCGAGACCATCCTGGCGAACATGGTGAAACCCCGTCTCTACTAAAAAATACAAAAAACTAGCCGGACGAGGTGGCAGGTGCCTGTAGTCCCAGCTACTCGGGAGGCTGAGGCAGGAGAATGGCATAAACCCAGGAGACGGAGCTTGCAGTGAGCTGAGATCCGGCCACTGCAGTCCAGCCTGGGAGACAGAGCGAGACTCCGTCTCAAAAAATAAAATAAAAATAAATAAATAAATAAAAATAAAAATATAGTATAGTAAATACATAAGCCAGTAACAAGTCATTTATTATCATTATCAAGTAGTATGTGCTTACCTAATTGTATGTGCTACACTTTTTCGCAACTGGCAGTACAGATTTGTTTACATCGGTATCACCATAAATGCACAAGTAATGTGTTGTGCTACAATGTTATAACAGCTACAATGTCACTAGGTGACAGAAATTCATTTGTAGAGTTTTTAAATTTTTACTTTGGTAGAGACAGAGTCTTACTGTGTTGTCCAGTCTAGTCCCAAACTCCTGATCCTCCTGTCTTGGCCTCCCAAAGTGCTGGGATTACAGGTATGAGCCACTATGCCCAACCTTCCAATAGGAATTTTTAAGCTCCATTATAATCTTATGGGACCATTGTTGTATGTGTGGTTCATGATTGATTGAAATGTCATGATAAAGCACATGGCTATGCTTGACTTCCCATAGTCAAACATTCAGTCTCTAGCAGGGCTTAGTAGTAAATCGGAAACTGCTTCTTAAAAGGAGAATAATTAACAGCAAAAGAGGGCATGACTTTGCTCTGGAATTATACGTACGTGTGCTAAGATTCTCCTCCTGGGGCTCACCAGTGGCTTTGTCTAGTGCCTTTAAAAAAATTTTTTTTTTTTTTTTTGGCTGGGTGTGGTGGCTCCCGCCTGTAATCCCAGCACTGTGGGAGGCCGAGGCAGGCAGATCAAGAGGTCAGGAGATCGAGACCATCCTGGCTAACACGGTGAAACCCTGTCTCTACTAAAAATACAAAAAATTAGCTGGGCATGGTGGCAGGTGCCTGTAGGCCCAGCTATTGGGGAGGCTGAGGCAGGAGAATGGCATGAAGCTGGGAGGCAGAGCTTGCAGTGAGCCAAGATTGCGCCACTGCATTCCAGCCTGGGCGACAGAGTGAGACTCCGTCTCAAAAAATAAATAAAATAAATAAATACATAAATTAATTAATTAATTAAATAAATAAATATATATATATATATATATATTTTAACCAAAGAACATTCAAAGTGTTATGTGTCCAAAGGGCCAAGTGGCACAGTGGCTTGTACCACAGCCTGGATTTGCTGCAGAGTCTTTTATTGCTTTGGGACATCACTCAAAATTGGTTCCTTTATGCTAAGTGGGTTGGAGCAGCACTGATAGAGTCTAGTATCTAGAATATATTTAAAAACTCTTAACAACTCTGTGATAAAAAGCCCAATTTAAAAATTGGCAAAGGGTCTAAACAGGCATTTCTGTAAAGACATACAAATTGCCAAAAAGCACATGAAAAGATCTTTAACACCATTAATTGTTAAAGAAATGCAAATCAAAATCACAATGAGATACTGCTTCATACTCACTAGAATGGCTATAATAAAAAAGATGGACAGTAACAAGTGTTGGCAAAGATGTGGAGAAATTGGAACCCTTATATATTTCTTGGTCAAAATGTAAAACAGTATAACCACTTTTGCTAGCAACTTGGAAGTTCATAAAAAACGTAAACATAGAGTTACCATGTGACCTAGCAATTCTACTCCTAGGTATATACCCAGGAACATTGAAAACATATGTTTGAGCCTGGGTGTGGTGACTCACACCTGTAATCCCAGCACTTTGGGATGCTGAGGCAGGTGGATCACTTGAGGCCAGGAGTTCAAGACTAACCTGGCCAATATGGTGAAATCATCTCTACTAAAAATGCAAAAAATTAGCCAGGCATGGTGGCACATGCCTGTAATCCCAGCTACCTGGGAGGCTGAGGCAGGAGAATCACTTGAACCTGGGAGGTGGAGGTTGCAGTGAGCCAAGATCACACCACTGCACTCCAACCTGGGTGACAGAGTGAGGCTATCTCAAAAAAAAAAGCCCCCCAAGTACTTATACATACTTATATATAAATATTCATAGCAACATTATTCATAATAGCCAAAAGGTGAAAACAACCCAAATGTTCGTCAACTAATGACAGATAGATACACAAAATGTGGTATATCCATACAATGTAATGGTATTCAGCCATAAAAAGTAATGAAGTACTGATACACGTGACAACATGGATTACCCTTTAAAACATGTTAAGTGAAAGAAGCCAGCCTCCAAAGGCCACATATTGTGATTCTGTTTATGAGAGAGGTCCAGAATAGGCAAACCCATAGACATAGAAAGATCATTGATGGCCAGGGGTTGCGGGGAGCACTGTTAAGAGGAATGGGCTTTTTGGGGGGTGATGGAAATGTGGGATTCGGTAGTGGTGATGACTGCACAACTCTGTAAACACGTTGAAACCCATTCAATTGTACTTTGTTCTTCTTTAATCTGAAAATAGTTCTTCAGTTTTTTTTGTTGCTCGTGACACTGACACCTTCGAAGAACACAGGCTGGTTATTTTTTACAATGTTCCTTGATTTGAATTTATCTGAAATTTCTTCATATTAGATTCAGGTTATGCATTTTTGAGCAGAAATGATGTGCCATTCTTAGTGTATCATTTCTGGAGACACACAATATCGGTTTTCCTGATGTCACTTTGTCCCAATATTGATGATGTTAACTTGGATCATTTGATGAAGCTTGTCCAGGTTTTGTCAAGTTACTATTTTTCTTTTTACAATTAACATGTAGTTTGTGGGAAGATACTTTGATACTATGAAAATGACTTATTCTTCATCAAACTTTCACACATTCATGATTTTCTAAATCCTCTATGGTTTAAAATGACTTGTTTCTACTCACACTAGAGACTGTTTAAATGTATTTGTGTTTTACTCCTAAATTAACACTGCTAGCTTTACATAAGAATGTTTTTCAAGAAAATTCCTGATACTCTGAATATCCTAATCAAAAGGGAAGCATTCAGGCTAAGAAAAATTTGCTACAAATAATTATAAAACAGTAGGGGCCGGGCACAGTGGCTCATGCCTGTAATCTCAGCATTTTGGGAGGCCGAGGTGGGTGGATGATCTGAGGTTGGGAGTTTGAGACCAGTCTGGCCAAAATGGCAAAACCCTGTCACTACTAAAAATACAAAAATTAGCCAGACATGGTGGCAGGCACCTGTAATCCCAGCTACTCGGGAAGCTGAGGCAAGAGAACTGCTTGAACCCGGGAGGTGGAGGTTGCAGTGAGCAGAGATCCCGCCACTGTACTCCAGCCTGGGCAACAGAGCAAGACTCTGTCTTAAAACGAACAAACCAGTAGGGTGCCTTCTCTTTTCTTTTCTCTTTTGTTTTCAAATGTAAACTCTATGTCTAGACATAGAAATGAACACACCATTGTTCAGTATAATTATATCCATTGTTTATGGGGCTGAATCAGTCTGGTGGGGGAGGATTGACTAATGAGGAGGTCAACAGAATTTCTTCCTTCCCATTCAAACACAGATTGGAACAAATACAGGTTTGGAAATGAAAAATAATGTTTTAAATGCTTTTATTAAGGTTATCATTTGATTGCTTTTTTATTGTGGTCCGGGTGATGGTGCGTGCATGCAGATTTATGGAAAAGCTAGTGGTTTAGGAGACATTCTGGAAATAAAATACTACAGAAGGACGTGATTGGGCTCCTTCGGTTGATATTTCAGCAGCACTGCTTCCTGACTACATGTGACCCTAACTTAAGCATTGTAAGCCTCAGTTTCCTCATCTGAAACATGGTGGGGGTAACAGTAGTACTCAACTCATTGTTTAGCAGATTAAATGAGACATGTCAAGCACTTGCTGTGGAATTGGCACCTAGTAAGTACTCTGTAATGTTTGTTATTATTGTCCTTATCATTGAGCAGTCTTTTTTTTTTTTTGAGACAGGGTCTCACTCTGTCGCCCAGGCTGGAGTGCAGTGTCATGATCTCGGCTCATTGTAACCTCTGCCCCCGTACTCAAGTGATCCTCCCATCTCAGCCTCCTGAGTAGCGGGACCAGAGGTGTGCAGCACCATGTCTATTTTTTCATGTATTTAGTAGAGATGGCGTCTCACTATGATGCCCAGGCTGGTCTTGATCTCCTGAGGTCAAGTGATCTGCCCACCTTGGCCTCTGAAATTGTTGACATGATAGGCATGAGCCACTGTGCCCCGCCTACATTGAGCAGTTTTAACTGGGCTGGGGTTATTGCAGTGACAATGTTTTTAGAAGGAAGATTATTGACATTGCAAGGCCGAGTGCACAAGCTTAAAATCTTACCACTGCCTATTAATTCTACCAATGTAGCCTCTTTCCTTTTGGGCCATGAAGGAATTTGTAGCTCCAGATGTTCCAATCAAAAAACAAAAGGCCTGAGGACATGATCACCCTCCTGAGCTGCCTTAGAGAGCTGGGTCCTGGAAGGGACAGGAGCAGAGGCAGGAGAACACCAGCTCTAGAAGAATGGTTAAGGGAGTGACCATAGCACCCAACCCCTGGGCTTAAATCTCACCTCCAGGAACAAGTGGTGTGAGCTTTCATTATTTGTATCACTCTGATACTTAAGTATCCCCACTTGTGAAAAGAGGAGCATTATTAATTACTCTTTATTAACAAGAGAAAAGCAAACAGAAGTTTAATAGCAGTATATCTCCTGTACATATGAGAGATACCCAGAGAAATAAGTAAATCTCCTAGAGTAGATCTCAAAAAGTTGTCTGAGAGTTCAGGCTTAAATACCATGTTTCCTGAAACAAAGGAAGAAGGGTATGGGGAAAGCCTGGTTAGGGAGAGATGATCAAGAAAAGCATCTTAATAAGGACAAGGTTTGTTACAACTTTTTCTTTTCTTTTTAAGACAGGGTCGGCCGGGCGCGGTGGCTCAAGCCTGTAATCCCAGCACTTTGGGAGGCCGAGACGGGCGGATCACAAGGTCAGGAGATCGAGACCGTCCTGGCTAACACGGTGAAACCACGTCTCTACTAAAAAATACAAAAAACTAGCCGGGCGAGGTGGCGGGCGCCTGTAGTCCCAGCTACTCGGGAGGATGAGGCAGGAGAATGGAGTAAACCCGGGAGGCGGAGCTTGCAGTGAGCTGAGATCCGGCCACTGCACTCCAGGCTAGGCGACAGAGCGAGACTCCGTCTCAAAAAAAAAAAAAAAAAAAAAAAAAAGACAGGGTCTCACTCTGTTGCCCGTGCTGGAGTGCAGTGGCTCTATTTCAGCTCACTGCAGCCTTTACCTCCCAGGCTCAGGTGATCCTCCCGCCTCAGCCATCCAAGTATCTGGGACTGTAGGCATGCGCCACCATGCCCAGCTAATTTTTGTAGAACTGGGGTTTTTCCACGTTGCCCAGGCAGGTCTCAAATTCCTGGGCTCAAGCCATTTGCACACCTCAGCCTCCCAAAGTGCTGGGATTACAGATGTGAGCCTGTTATGGCATTTTAATCAATTATTTCTCCATTGATAAGAGTCTCTAGTGATTTAGTTATCCTCTTTCTGGTGCAGAGAGAAAGACACCTTTAAAAATGGAGATTTCCTCCATAAATGTCAGTTCGTCTTTCAAAAGGATAACTTTTCTGAGCTTCTCCTGTGTCTACAGTTTCTCAAAAATAATCCTTATGTCAAAGGGGCACATGTGGGGTAGCATATTCTGGTCTTCTACCGTTATATTTTAGGGTGACATGTCCTGAGCCCCATCAATAGTATTTTCTATGTATTGCACTGTGGGGAATTTAACAAAGGCAGTGGATTCTAGCATTGCTAACCCCTCAATAACTAGATGCATACCAGTTTTTCCTCCTACTCAAAGAGAACAGCTGGAGTTGGTTGCATGTGTGCACAACACGGAACTGCGTTTTTACCAAGGGCTGGCTTACTCAGTGCCAGACACTGTTCTAAATACTTAACATGCAGTAACTCATTGATTTTTTTTGTTTTTTTTTTTCTAGCAGACAGGTGTCTCCCCATCACCCAGGATGGAATGCAGTGGCATGATCATAGCTCACTGCAGCCTCTAACTCCTGGGCTCAAGCGATCCTCCTGCTTTAGCCTCTGGAGTCACTAGGATTACAGGTGCAAGTCACCATGTCCAGCTTAACTCAGTGAATCTTAACCATAAGCCTGTGACTTAGGTTATATTAAATTTCTGTTTTACAGATAAGAAATCTCAGTCACAGAGAGGACACGATAAGAGGTGGAGCCAATTCAAACTCGGGCAAGTTTATACTTTTAATAAATAGGCTGCCTTTTAATATCTAGAAATATAAGCAGGAGCAGAACCTAAGAAGAGTCAGATCCTCCTAGCTGGTTATTAGGCATTTATGTCTTGACTTATGGAAACAGAAGGTTGGCATCCTGGGACGTCACTGACCTCTTTGTAGAGCTCGTCCAAGCTAGAGTCTCTGTGCAGATAGAATACATTGCTGCCGTCTCTGTGGAGACTTGTATAACTGGGGCAGGAGGAGAGGAGCCCATGGTGCTCAAAAATAGAAGAAAATGGTAAATAAAAGCTTCAAAAATCAACAGCGCTCAGTGGATTCTCATAGATGAAAACAAGCTCATCCTAATTTGTTAAATTTGGAGACCTGAGGTACTTGCTTCTCAGCTCCTCCACATCATGTTCCCCCCGTTTGACCATCTCTTCCAGTAGTTGCTGCAGAAACTGGCTGTGAACAAGTGTAACCTAACAATACCTTGCCTCAGCTGCCCTGTGTATCTCTTGCTTTCTGCCCCTGGGGCTTCCGAAAGCCATGCTGCTGAATGGGATGGCTGCAAGAATCTGTTCAGCCATGTGGTTGCATTGGCAAACCTGGAAGTTCGAGAGTTAACACCCTATGGTGTAACTGTTGACCAAGAGGAGATAGGAACTAATAGATAAATAACCCTTCTTCTATTTTCTGGCACAAAACTGAGGCTCATCCTACACAGCTCCTTAGAGTCCCCAGTGGAATTGTGCTCCAGGTGCCTACAGCAGTGACCTTGCAACACATCCTTGCACTGGCATTCCTTCCTTGTTTCTCTCTTGTCCTTAGATCTCTTCCCAAAACTCCTGAACACATATCCTTGTCTCTGTTTCTGCTTTTTTGAGTGGAGCTTGGGGTAAGACATCCATTGCTGACGTTAGAAAATGCAAGGACTTCATGTTGTCACGTCTTCCAATTTTTCAGGAGAAAATAAACATTTAGATTTTTGTGTGAAATCTCCTGATTGTAAATGGATGTCCCAAATACATATAACATTATCCAGATCAAATATTCATCAGACTAAATATGAAAGCAACCTGAATATAGTGGTTTGTAAAATTTTTTTTTTTTTTTTTTTTTGAGACAGAGTCTCACTCTGTCACCCAGGTTGGAGTGCAGTGGCGTGATCTCAGCTCACTGCAACCTCTGCCTCCAGAAGTGATTCTGCTGCCTCAACCTCCCGCGTAGCTAGGATTACAGACACACTCAACCATGCCTGGCTAAATTTTGCATTGTTAGTAGAGACAAAGTTTCACTATGTTGGCCAAAGTTGGTCTCGAACCCCTGACCTCAAGTGATCTGCCTGCCTTGGCCTCCCAAAGTGCTGGGATTACAGGCATGAGCCACTGCACCCAGCCTTTAAAATTCTTTATACCTAGAAATTGAGGATAGAGTAATGGAAGGGCTTTTTGTTAATTAAACTTAAAAATTATAACTTTGGTCAGGTGCAGTGGCTCATGCCTATAATCCCAGCACTTTGGGAGGCTGAGGCAGGCAGATTGCTTGAGCTCAGGAGTTTGAGACTAGCCTGGAAGACACAATGAAATCTCATCTCTACCAAAAATACAAAAATTAGCCAGTCTCATAACCTGGTCTCAAAATAAATAAATATATTAAAATAAAAAAATGTTTTATAGTTATTTACATTTTATCAAGTATTTTTATATACATTACCTCATGCAATAAATTAGAGAATTCCTGTTTACAGATCAAATAGTTGGGCTGAAATACCAAGGTATGAGAAGACAGGAAAAGTGAGAAAGAAACAGAGACCTTGTGGCCTCCCCAACATTCTGGGCCATTTGGGACGGGTAGGACATCTGGCAGACCACTAAACCTCCACCCTTCTGAAGCTGTAAAATCTCATCCTGTTTGATTGATTTGCAATATCACCACATCCCTTCTTAAAGTATTAGTTTGCTTTTTGCCTTTTCTTTTTGTAAATTTTGAAGAAACGATTTGTGGTTTGGGGATCACTCTGAGCATTACTGCGATTTGGATGCTTCTGATTATTCTTTTTATCTACTTCCCTTCCTCCCTCCCTCCCTCCCTCTCTCTCTCGCTCTCTCGCTCTCTTTCTCCCTTTCTTTCTCTCTCTCTTTCTTTTCTTTTCTTTTCTCTTCTTTTCTTTCACAGAGTCTCGCTCCTGTAGCCCAGGCTGGAGTGCAATGGCACGACCTCGGCTTACTGCCACCTCTACCTCCCAGGTTCAGGCGATTCTCCTGCCTCAATCTCCCAAGTGGCTGGGATTACAGGCACCTGCCACCACACCCGGCTAATCTTTTTTGTATTTTTAGTAGAGACGGGGGTTTCACCATGTTGGCCAGGCCGGTCTCGAACTCCTGACCTCAGGTGATCCACCTGCCTCAGCCTCCCAAAGTGCTAGGATTACAGGTGTGAGCCACCGTGCCTGGCCGATTTTTATGTATTTCTTTATATTTTTTGTGTTACCTAGTTTTCCCATAATTAGTGTCTATTACTTTTTTAGTCAGAACAAAAAGTATTTCCATGTAAATAAATGCATACGGTAATACTAATGTATATACTAAAATGTACATATATGTATTTAATATATAAAATGTATATACATACATGTATAATATATGTCATATTGGTATATGTATTTATATATTTATTCACACAAAAGTACACACACATATATATATTTCCATAGTTTTATGTTTTAGAAGATTGAAAACTGTCTTCTATTAGTTGGTCATATATCAGATGGATGAATTTCCAAAATAACTAGAACACAGTCACAACAATCAAGCAAATCAACAATTCAATCCCAAAACTTTGTTTCAGTTGCTATCATGGGGAGAGACAAAGATAAACAAGAGTCGATGGTAGAAATCACAGTGTTTGGGAGATGAGATGAACAGATATTTGGCAAAAGCATACTATTGAAATAAGAAACATTGACACAAGTCAGTAAAGCAACATCTGCAAACCTTCCCCTCTACCTTTTCTGGAGGGACACAACCCACGCAGACCCAGGGACTCTAATATTATTTCAGTGTTCCTGTAATATTTACAATAGTTCCTTTAGTTGTTTTCTCTGACTACTACATGATTGCAACCAGGTAAGCCAGTTCTGCAGCCAAAACCATCTGGGAGGAGGCAGCCTGGAGATATGTCGGAAAAGAAATAAATATGACTCATTTATAAAAGCTAGATGACTGCCATACTTGGCCCTGGGTAAAATATAAGAGAATACGATTTAGGTGAGATTAAAAACAAAAGATCAGAATAAGCGCTTCTTTAATCTATTTGAGAATAAGAATTTTAAGCCTCTCCTTGGAGCTTTTTACTTAGAATACTGAATTGCTCATGTTCTCTTTTTCCAATATTTTATTTTTTATTTTATTATTATTATTTTTTGAGTTGGAGTCTCGCTCTCTTGCCCTGGGGGGAGTGCAGTGTGGCGATCTCCGCTCACTGCAAGCTCTGCCTCCTGGATTCACGCCATTCTCCAGCCTCAGCCTCCGAGGAGCTGGGACTACAGGCACCCACCACCACGCCTGGCTAATTTTTTGTATCTTTAGTAGAGACAGGGTTTCACCATGTTAGCCAGGATGGTCTCCATTTCCTGACCTCATTATCTGCTCACCTCGGCCTCTCAAAGTGCTGGGATTACAGGCATGAGCCACTGTGTCCAGCCCCAGTATTTTATTTGTATTAGCTATACGTGCATACATTTTAAAAAACAAAATATTAAAAAGTTCAAAATCACCTCTCCTTTGCTCTCCAGTCCTACACTCTAGAAGCAACTACATTCAATACTTTTATTTGTTTATTCTTTTATTGGTTGCATATTTTTAAATAATATGCTTATTGTGTTAATTTCTGATGGATCGAATTTAGACATTGTGGAATCAGGCAGCTTCAAGTCAGAAAACTAACCCTTAGCAAATTTAGTAGCGAAAATTTAATACAGTCATAAAGGGGTTGGAACTTCAGTAACTTCAGTTCCTTTCTTTTCTTTTTTTTTTTTTTTTGAGACAGAGTCTCACTCTGTCGCCCAGGCTGGAGTGCAGTGGCATGAGCTTGGCTCACTGCACCCTCCGCCTCCCAGGTTCAGGCGATTCTCCTGCCTCAGCCTCCTGAGCAGGTGTGATTATAGGCGCACGCCACCACGCCCGGCTAATTTTTGTATTTGTAGTAGAGATGGGGTTTCACCATGTTGGCCAGGCTGGTCTCAAACTCCTGGCTCAAGTGATCCGTCCACCTCGGCCTCCCAAAGTGCTGGGATTACAGGCATGAGCCACTGCACCTGGCCTAGCCTTCAGTTCTTAATTAGGGGTGATTTTGCCCCCTAGGGAACATTTGGCAATTTCCGGAGATACTTTTGTTGTCACAGCTGGGTAGTGACTGTTGGTATCTAGTGGATAGAGTCTGTCAAGGAATGCTGCAACTCATTTTATAATACACAGGACAATCCCCCAAAACAAAGAGCCATCCGGACCAAAATGTCAATAGTGCTGAGTTTGAGGACCCTGGCTTAGAAAACCTGGAAGGATAATTAGGGGAAGTGGAGGTACCCTTAACTTAAGCAACTGCAGAAAACCATTATTATCTCCAGAGCCAAGGGGCTCTGTCTAAGGCAGAAAGAGTGGAAAGGAGAAATATCCTGGTTTCTCCTTCACTGCCATCCTCTAATCCCTGGCTACCACTTCCTATTGGCTGAACTCAGCCAAAACAATCATCAAAATCTTGGAAGCATAGTTTACAGAAGTAGCCTGTGCAATATGAGCTTGGAAATGGGAAAGGCAGGAAATGAATTTAAGAACAAATAGGCAAATACCCAGCATATCCTCCCATTATGGATGACGAGGATCAAATTATATTCAATGGCTTTCCCTTTATGCATATATTTAATATTAATCATAATATAATGAATACTGTTGCTTACTTATGTTGTAAATGTTGCTAATTGTAGTTACATTTTCTTTCTTGTACAACTTTTTGTTTTTTCTAGAGTTAACAACCTTTTTGTTTGTTTGTTTCATTTTCTGTGCGTGTATCACTAATTATTCCCAAATTGCCCATTAGGTCTATAAGACTTTTTGAATATTTTTTTTCTGGTTCATTTCTTCAAATGTATTAGAAAGTATATTAGTTTAACTTTTTTCATTGCCCTCCTTCCTAGAACCCTCTCTCCTTTAGCCGTTGTTCAGTGAAAATGTCCATAAGTTTCCAAGTCTTTTTTCTTTTTTTTAACCCATTTATAATTTAGAAAAAAAAAAGTGCAGCTCGCTGCCAGTGCAGGGTTCTTGGGGCAAATGGGAAATGGTTAAAGAAGGTTTACCTCTTTATACTCTCTGTTGGGATTTCTTTGTTAATCACATCATTTTCCACAATGAAACAGCCACACGATAAATAATCCATCTCTTTCATTTATTCTGTCCCAGAATTAGCGGTAGTCCCAGGATCCTGTGGTAATCATGGCATGTGGCAGTCCATAGATGGGAAGTCGGGACTTAGTAAATTAAATTCAGGTACCTTGCCTTTATTATTATAATTGTAATCAACAATGTCAGTGCGCCACCCTCATCATCCCCTTTACTGTGCTGACATCCCCAGCTCCAGCTACTGTAAGCATTGCCTGCTAATGGCACAAACGTACGCTTTTCTCTGGAGAATTGCTCTTGGTCAATGGGAACCAATTTACCTAGAAATGCTTGGGAGGTTATAATTTCTATCAGGAGGGCATCACGCACCCAATGACTGACTGATATGGGGGCAGGCAGATAAACAAACGATGAGCCCTTTCCTTAAAGACGATGACTCTGTGATATAATTCACACCGTCCATGGGATCAGGCTGAAATTAGACTTCAGCGGAAACCCTATCATTATTTAACCTCTGCCCCTGCTCTATCCTTTACCTTCTTACAGGTTTCTACTGAAAGTACATCTTCAATATGTCTCTAGTACAAGAATCCCTGCCTTGATACCATTTGACCCAGCCATCCCATTACTGGGTATATACCCAAAGGATTATAAGTCATGCTGCTATAAAGACACATGCACACATATGTTTATTGTGGCACTATTCACAATAGACTTGGAATCAACCCAAATGTCCATCAGTGACAGACTGGATTAAGAAAATGTGGCACATATATACCATGGAATACTATGCAGCCATAAAAAAGGATGAGTTCGTGTGCTTTGTAGGGACATGGATGCAGCTGGAAACCATCATTCTCAGCAAACTATTGCAAGAACAGAAAACCAAACACCGCAAGTTCTCACTCATAGGTGGGAATTGAACAATGAGATCACTCGGACACAGGAAGGGGAGCATCACACACTGGGACCTATTGTGGGGAGGGGGAGGGATAGCATTAGGAGATATACCTAATGTAAATGATGAGTTAATGGGTGCAGCACACCAACATGGAACATGTATACATATGTAACAAACCTGCATGTTGTGCACATGTACCCTAGAACTTAAAGTATAATAATAATAATTGGAGAAGAAGAATCCCTGCCTTGGTTTCTTCTTCTGGGAGCTCAATTTAGACAGTGATGAACATTTGATATTTTTGGCCTTCATTCCCTCTTCCTAACAGAACCAGAGTTTCTTATTCTTTTTCTTTTCTTTTCTTTCTTTTCTTTTCTTTTTTTTTTTTTTTTTTTTAGACAGAGTCTTGCTCTGTAGCCAGGCTAGAGTTCAATGGTGCAATCTCGGTTTACTGCAACCTCTGTCTCCTGGGTTCAAGTGATTCTCCTGCCTCAGCCTCCTGAGTAGCTGGGACTACAGGCACATGCCACCATGCCCGGCTAATTTTTTGTATTTTTTTAGTAGGGACAGGGTTTCACCATGTTGGCCAGGATGGTTTCGATCTCCTGACCTCGTGATCTGCCCACCTCGGCCTCCCAAAGTGCTGGGATTATAGGCGTGAGCCACTGCACCTGGCCCCAGAGTTTCTTTTTTGGGAAATCTGCTTCCTTTCCCTCTTTGTGGACAGTCTTGTGTCCTCTTCTGTGGACAGTCTTGTTGTGACTGTAAATCTAGGTACTCGCCCTTCCATCTAGAAGCTGAAGGAGTTACTGCATGTTCCTTCCATCTAACTCTTCCTCTTATTGCCAGGCCCAGACACGTAATCTCAACTTGGCCAATTCGACACTGTCTCCTGAGATTATGAGTTTTGAGTGAGTTATACAAAGACAGAATAGCCTGTTGAAATTGACTTATCTTAGCATAGGCTTCTTCTGGACGCTTCTGTGGTTCTTGCCCATTTCCAAGTTATTTGGAGGGCCTTTTTTGAATGCCCCAAATCTTTTGGTAAATTCTCTTTTGTGTAAGTTCTCTCAACTTGAGTTATCTTGTTTATAATAAAAAGAATCATAAATAATGCAGTTATCTAACTTTTTTTGGTTTATATGCAGAGTGAAAAAATCTGGAACCAGATCACTAATTCAGGAGATGGGAGACTCAAGGCTTCTAATCTTAAAAAGGAAAAGCCTACCTGGATAGCCCTCCTTGCTTCAATGAAGAGGTAGGAGTTTGCAAAGCTTCTCTCACCTGGTTAAATTACACTTTGATCTTTTATGAGATGCTGAACCAGATTTTTCTCTTAGAAAGCTGGTGTCTGGCTTTTAGTCTCAAAACATACATCTCCATCTGAAACCTCCTCTCAGCTGGCATTTTTTTCTTTTCTTATGTGTTCACGCACCAGCCCTGAAAATAGAGTGAGTCAACTGCATGAAGACAGCTGCACTTACTAATAAAAATATCTTCTGAAAGAAAATAGTCTTTTTTCTGAGTGGAATTTTACTCCAGAAATTGTTCAGTTTTGGATTGTAGGGAAGGAAATGAGCTCAACAGAAAAACCAAAATAGACACACATGATTGCAGAGGATCTAAAGACAACCTCCTGGTCTGAGTTGCCAGGCAACTGTCTCTCCAAAGATGCTATCATTTTAATTTTATAGAATAATTAGGTACCCAAATTTCTGACTCAAGATGTCTTGGGATAACAATGAACTCATCTTTTACGATTTTTTAAAAGTATAAGCAGAAACCTCTTTCTTGCTTGGAGTACATGTTTTACTGTTTATTTGTTCTCCCCCCCCCCCCCCCCCCCCCCCCCCCCAGTATCTTTGTTGTGTTTCTTCAAAACAAATAAGTTTTCATTTCTTTGGGATGTTCTTGCTGGATCCTGCTGAGAATGGGGATGGATGGAAGAACAATCTAGAAAGGATGTTGATTTCTAGCAGCTTCAGATTCTGATCCTATGGTTATTAAGATGTTTTATCCACAGGGAATGAAAGAAAAATATTCCACATAAACATCAATATTCCACTTAAAACACCAGTCATGGGAAACTTGGCCTTATGATTAGAAGCAAGGTCCCTGCACCTAAGTAAACAAAATATTAGGCCAGGCACGGTGGCTCATGCCTGTAAGCCCAGCACTTTTGGAGGCCGAGGCAGGCAGATCACTTGAAGTCAGGATTCGAAACCAGCCTGGCCAACATGGTGAAACCCCATCTCTATTAAAAATACAAAACTTAACCAGGAGTGGTGGTGCTCACTTGTAATCCCAGCTACTCTGGTGACTGAGGCAGGAGAATCACTTGAACTTGGGAAATAGAGGTTGCAGTGAGTGAGATCACACCACTGCACTCTAGCCTGGGCGACAAAGCAAAACTCGGTCTTGAAAAAAAAATTAAAACAAAACAAAACAATTTTTTTTTTTTTTTTTTTTGTTGAGATGGAGTCTTACTCTGTTGCCCAGGCTGGAGTGCAGTGGTGCAATCTAGGCTCCACCTCCCAGGTTCAAGCAATTCTCCTGCCTCAGCCTCCCAAGTAACTGGGATTACAGGCACCCGCCACTGCGCCCAGCTAATTTTTTGTATTTTTAGAAGAGATAGGATTTTGCCACGTTGGCCAGGTTGGTTTCAAACTCCTGACCTCAAGTAACCCGCCTGTCTCAGGCTCCCAAAACGCTGGGATTACAGGTGTGAGCCACCGCATCCAGCCCTGGACAAATAGCTTTTTAATTGGCCTTCACATATTCACCCTAATGCCCTCCAGCTAATCTTCCATATGCGATCGTCTGATCTTAGCGCTCTCCTGCCTCAAAAGTTTTAATAGCTTTGATTTTTATCTGTGAGGGTTCATTTGCAGACAACTTACTTATGACTCTTTCCAGTAAAAAGGAGTTGATACAGGGAATTAAGTGCTTATGAAACTGTTGGGAGGACTAAGGGGAGTGGGTTCTAGATTGGGTCCCCAGGAATGACTTTCAGGATACAATAGAACTGGACTGTTAAGGGAGCTGTTATCTTCATCCCAAATGGAGAAACTGGAACTGTGGGCTCTAAAGCACACGACGTTATCCAGGGATGAGGGCATTGCTACTGCTATACTTGTTGGCTCCCGAGTAATGCTGCCTCTCCTAGATCTGCAATGGCCAAATGAATAAATATGTAAATTTTAAAAGACCCCCACATGCTCTTAGAACATTGGAGCCCTTGACCCCAGAGCCCTTCGTTACTATGCTGTGGACCATGCTCACCAGCAGAAACTGCAGAAACAGTGAAGCATGGACTTGCCTCATCTCCACCTTCCAGGCCTCATTTAAGTGAATCTGATTGGCTGACTCTAGACGCCTCCAGTGCCCTAGTTGCAAGGTGTTTGTGAATGTAGTTTTTAGCTTTCCAGCCTCTGCAGTCACATCAAAGGGTAGAATGGATGGGCACCAATCTGTCACACTCTTGTTTTTAGGATGGAAACCATTCTTCATGTGGTTTGTAAGCCTTTTCATGGTCTAGCCTCTATCTCCTTCTTGGCCTTATCTTTCCCATGCTCCCTTCGTGCTGTTCACGCTCTGCCTTTCAGTCTTTCATATGCGCCATCCTCCCACTACAGGGCTTTGCACATGCTGTTTTTCTTCCCGAAATACTCTTCATCTACACCCGTTCCTCTTGACCTAGTTAATTCCTATTTCCCCTTTCAACTCAAGTGTCACTTCATTCTGGAAACCTTTGCAACCTTCCCATCTCCTGGCCACATGCCCCGCTACAGGCTCTCATGGCACCTAATAGCTTTCCTTGGTAGACACTTGCTGCAATTGCAATGTTGTAATTGTCTGATCATTTCATTAATAATTGGCTCCTCCACAAGGGTGTAGGTTCCAAGAGATTACGGACCTCATCTGTTCGTGCTCCCCATATTCTAGAAGCATAGAGAAGAAACTTAAATTCCTTTAGGGGAAAAACTGGAGGTAAAGGGGAAGGAAGGCTGTTATGTTTCATTTTTTTTTTTTTTGAGATGGAGTCTCGCTCTGTCGCCCAGGCTGGAGTGCAGTGGCCGGATCTCAGCTCACTGCAAGCTCCGCCTCCCGGGTTTACGCCATTCTCCTGCCTCAGCCTCCCAAGTAGCTGGGACTACAGGCGCCAGCCACCTCGCCCGGCTAGCTTTTTTTTTGTATTTTTTAGTAGAGACGGGGTTTCACCGTGTTAGCCAGGATGGTCTCGAACTCCTGACCTTGTGATCCGCCCGTCTCGGCCTCCCAAAGTGCTGGGATTACAGGCTTGAGCCACCGCGCCCGGCCTGTTATGTTTCATTTTATATCTTTCTGAACTTTTTAATGATTCATGTACATGTATTTTAACCTTAAAATGTGTAGTAGAGGCCAGGCGCAGTGGCTTAATGCCTGTAGTCCCAGCACTTTGGGAGGCCAAGGTGGGTGGATCACCTGAGGTCAAGAGTTCAAGACAAGCCTGGCCAACATGGGGAAATCCCCTCTCCACTAAAAATACAAAAATTAGCCTGGTGTGATGGCGCATGCCTGTAGTCCCAGCTACTCAGGGGGCTGAGGCATGAGAATCGCTTGAAACCAGGAGGCAGAGGTTGCAGTGAGCTGAGATTGCGCCACCACACTCCAGCCTGGGCACCGAGTGAGACTCTGTCTCAAAAAAAACAAAAAGGTGTGTAATAGAATTAGGGTGGAGGAGTATTTTCCCAGAGTGATTTAATTTCAGGGCCAGAATTAGGGACTTTGAAATCTTCAGAAGTTGACTTTCAAAAACCTATTAATTTCTAGTTAACTTATTGGAATTGCCTTTAAGAAAAGCCTAGAATAGGTATAATTTTCATAGAAATCCTCCTCAATAAAACAGAAACTTTTCTAGGGATAAGATCCTTCAAAAAAGAAGGAATCCCAGTTAGAGAAAAATGTTAAAGGATGCCACCCCTAGCCCTGGACCCATGAAACTCAAATTCTGCTAGTATAACAACAAAAACAGCCTTCCGCATAAAGTGCTACTGTTATTTTTCTCTTTACTATACTTTCTAATTACTCTGTAATAAACACACTAAAAATCATAAAAGTTAAAGTAAAAAAGAATTAATTTGATTACAACTATTCTAACATTTTTCTCTATTGAACCCTTTGAAAAACAGTTCACATAGATACTAGTACATGAAGGATGGCTCCGAAAGACAATAATGAAACTGTGTCGTTTACATAATCATCTTGCAAGTAGAAGCATGTGTTTTACTGCATTCTGGTGCTACCAGTCATGTTAAATCACAATTCCAAGGAACAACAGGGAAGGATTTAGAACTTACATTCAATAATGGAGTTGAAATGTGGACATTTCCTTTCATGAAAAGGAATTATTACTATCAAAGCACCCCTCTGGCCTAAGACCAGTAGCTTTGGTTAGAAGCAGCAAAATCAAAGGACCTGAGAACACCCCAGCATATCCAGGGCTGTACTCTGAACGCCAAGGGCTATGAAAGAGGAAAATCCCTAGACTATTCTAGAACCAAGGATTTTATTGAATCTTGACGTTAGGAGAAAACTTGAGGGTCATGATTCTAGTCTAAACTCTGTCCCAGTTCAGAAACTTCTTCCTAACATCCTAGCCAGATAGTTGTTTGGTACGAGTGTAAACACTTAAAACTTAAAACAAGTTAAATAATTAGACGTTAGCAATTAACACTTAAACCTTTTAACAAGTTAATACCAAGGGATCATTAAAAATAAGAAGTTGAAGGACCACCTGGGAGCATTCAATGGAGAGTAAGGGCCTCCAAGAATCCAGTGAAAGTATTTCTTCTCTTTCTTCTCCTATTGTGTTGAATTTCATCAACATTGCTTGAGTATGTGGTCTCTGGAGGAAAAACAAATTTATACTCCTCTTGCTTTTGTTTATATTTCTTCTTCATCAAAGTTTCCTCCCAATTAATTAGCCTATCCCATGACCTATCTTTGTTTCTTAAATGTAAAACATTTTATATACTAATTAGTGCTAAATTGCTTTAAGGCTTAAAAAAAAAAAAAAAAAACAACCTTGGTGGCTCACGCCTGTAATCCCAGCACTTTGGGAGGCCGAGGCAGGTGGATCACCTGAGGTCAGGAGTTTGAGACCAGCCTGACCAACATGGAGAAACCCCGTCTCTACTGAAAATACAAAATTAGCTGGGCGTGGTGGCGCATGCCTGTTAATCCCAGCTACTTGGAGCAATCACTTGAACCCAGGAGGCGTAGGCGTAGGCGTAGGCGTAGGCTGCAGTGAGCCGAGATGGCAGCATTGAACTCCAGCCTGGGCAACAAGAGTGAAACTCCGTCTCAAAAAACAAACAAACAAAAAACCCTTAACTTGAATTTAGGAGGTCTCTGAAATGCAAATCAGGTTGGTTAATACACTTACACAGCTAGTGAAGTAAACCATTTGGGCACCATCTTTGATTTCTCAAGTCACACTATTCAGCCTTACTCCATTAACTTCCTTTCTTTCTTAGCAACTCTATACTCTACACCTTCCATTGCCCAGTTTTGTTCTCTTAATTTAGAAATCGTAGCAATTGCAGTTTAGGAATTTTGCTAAATTTTGCTTCATTTTGCTAAATGAAGAGACGATGACTGTGCTCAAGATTTAGTCTTTTTTAAACTGCTATAATAAACCAGTCCTATAAGTAAGGAGAAAGAAATTTGGAGATATGTTAATGAACTAATCATACATGCTGTTGCTGCAACTCTTCGCAAGCATCTTGAGAGAGAAAGCCAAAGAAATCAGGTTTGTCATCATTACAGACAATTAGGCCAGCAGAAGGATGTTCTCAGGCACAAAACAACTGGTTTTGCTGGCGGCAGCTTCTGTTGAATCATCAGTAAAATTTAAACAACATATCGGAGTAAATGGCAAGAGTCAAAATAGGAGAAACCCAGAGAAATAAGTTGGTTCTGTCTTCTGCTTATCAGCAGAACAGTCCGTAGTTATTTTAAAGTAATTTGAAAGTTCAGACAAACAGAATAAGTTCTTTAAAGGATTTGCAGGTCTGGCAGCTTAGGTGGGAAGTCTGGGAAAGCCAGAAGCTTAGGAATAAAACATATGGAGGCAAAGAAAATGCTTTTGTGAGTGAAGGAGAAAAAAGTGGACTTGAACTCATAAGAACTGTGAAATGTTCTCATTTTTTGCCATTTGAGAAGGATCTGTGACAAGGATGTGTGTTACTAAGGGTGTCACTTAATAATGGGAAACAGAGTCTATGAAAAACACTTAAACATGAGGGTGTGACAGCTAAGGAGAAGGAGGCCTTCTCTTCCTGCTTCCAAAGCATGACCTCATTTTGCCTTAGGGTGGCTGAAGTGTACCCATCAAAGCAGAGAATCATCTGAACATGGGAGCACACCCACTAACACTGCTGTTAATTAACTCTGGACCTGTGAAAACAAAGCCACATCCTCACTCTGAATATGGAAAAGCTGAGGACAATGAGCTCTTGCTTAGCTTTCTGGATTCCATCCTTGCAATAGCAAGACATGGCACCATTTGTGGAGGCCCACTATGTGCCAGGCATTGCTAGGCCATCATACTCACTATGGCACAACATCTCCTGAACAATTCAGTGAGATTGATATTATCCCCACCCCATTTTTTACATGAGGGAACTGACTCAGAGAGCTCAAATGACTTGCCCAAGACCACAGGGAGTAGAAAGAAGAGAAGACAGCCTTGTCTGACTCAAAATCCCAGGCTCTTTGCTGCTAAGAGATGTCTGGAAAAATAGAAAGTTGTTTGCTGCTTCTCAGAGTTGCAGAATCATGTCCATAGCCCATCCCTTCCCTTCCTTACTACTTAGGAGCATTTCCTTGCTAAGGGTGTGTGTGTATATATACATATATATATACACATATACACACACACACAGCAGTATACAGCAGGTCCTTGAGTAATAGCGGTTCTTTTTTTTTTCTTCTTTCTCTCTCTTTCTTTCCTTCCTCCTTCCCTCCCTCCTTTCTTCCTTCCTTCTCCTTCCTTCATTCCTTCCTTTCCTTCCTTCCTTCCATTCTTTCTCTTTCTTTCTTTCTTTCTCTTCCTTCCTTCCTTCCCTCCCTCCCTCCTTCCTTCCTCCTTCCCCCCCCCCCCTTCTCTCCCCCCCCCCCCCCCCCCCCCCCCCTCCTCTCCTCCCCTCTTCTCCTCTCCTCCCCCCCCTCCTCTCCTCTTCTTTCCTTTCTTCTTCATTTTTTTTTTTGAGATGGAGTCTCACTGTATTGCCTAGGCTGGAGTGCAGTGGCAAGATCTCGGCCTCCTAGGTTCAAGCAATTCTCCTGCCTCAGCCTCCCGAATAGCTGGGACTATAGGCGAGTGCCACCACGCCCAGCTAATTTTTGTATTTTTAGTAGAGATGGGTTTTCACCATGTTGGCCAGGCTAGTCTCGAACTCCTGACCTCAAGTGATCCACTTGCCTTGACCTTCCAGAGTGCTAGGATTACAGGTGTGAGCCACTGTGCCTGGCCCTTTCCTTCTTTCTCCTTCCTTCCTTCCTTCCTTCCTTCCTTCCTTCCTTCCTTCCTTCC
>NC_045435.1:135270426-135300020 GCF_002776525.5 Piliocolobus tephrosceles
TCCTTCCTTCCTTCCTTCCTTCCTTCCTTCCTTCCTTCCTTCCTTCTCTCTCTCTGTCTTCTCAGCCTCCCAAGTAGCTAGAACTACAAGCACAGTGTACCACATCTGTCTATTAAAAACATTTGTTTTGTAGAAACAGAGTCTTGCTATCTTACCCAGGTTGGTCTCAAACTTCTGGCCTCAAACAATTTTCCTGCCTCAGCCTCCCCTAGTGCTGGAATTACAGGTGGGAGCCGCCGCACTCAGCCAATGACATCGTTTCATTCAACGTCATTTCATTATAATGTCAACGAGAAAAACAATTCATTCCTGGCCAGGGCCACTGTCTGTGTGGAGTTTGCACATTCTCCCCATGTCTGCATGGGTTTTTCCCCAGTATTCTGAGTTCCTCCTGAATCCCAAAGATGTGCACATTAGGTGAATTGGTGTATCTAAATGGTCACAGTCTGATGAGTGATGAGTGTGCATGTGTGCATGAGTGCGCCCTGCGATGGAATGGGTCTTGTCCAGGACTGGTTGCTGCCTTGCCCCTGAACTGCTGGGATAAGCTCCTGCCACTGCAACCCTGAACTTGAATAAGCAGGTTGGAAAATGAATGAATAAAGAAAAACTATTATAAAATAAAAACGTGTAAAGTATCTGATAATCATACAAATGCACCACGATAAACAATGCGGGACAGAAGCACTTGGTGGGCCTCCCTATGCGTGATTGTTTATGAGCCCTATGGTCGCGGGAGGTGCTCCTCACAACTTTCATTTTGCAAATATTGATTTCTTGATTTATTCCACAGCCACTATAATCACCATCACTCATTGATTCCCCCAAAACTGGGTAAATGATTATCTTACTTATCTTTATTAATTTTTCTTAAATGTATGAATAACTCATATTTACATCAATGTTAATATTATAAGTGTTTATTTAGAAGGTCACTGATGCTTTTGTGACCAGAAATATGCCGTAGAAATTTAAGTCTTGTTTGTATCATCTAGCCTATGGTAGAATTGGTTCTGTCATACATCGTTTCACTTAAAACCTATTGATGACATTAAGTGAGAATTTCCCATGTGTGTGTACATCTGTGTGTGTATATGTTATAAAGGTATGTATCCTATTGGTTCTGTTTCTCTGGAGAACCCTGTCTAGTACACTAAATGTGGTTCCCAGACCACCTCCGCCAGCAGCAGTGTCTCCTCCAGTGTCTAGACATCTGGAAACTCAGGCCCCGCCCCAGATCTACTGGATCAGAATCCGTTCTTTCAAGCTTGAGAAGCACCAATCACCTTCCTCACTGTGACATTTAATATGGGCCTTTAAAAAAGTACTAATTATCCTGCAGCAGATAGCGACTCTGAGAAATAGTTCCTGTGCCCTTCATTAAATCTTTGACTTTTTTTTTTTTTTTTTTTTTTTTTGAGACGGAGTCTCGCTCTGTCACCCAGGCTGGAGCGCAGTGGCCAGATCTCAGCTCACTGCAAGCTCCGCCTCCCGGGTTTACGCCATTCTCCTGCCTCAGCCTCCCGAGTAGCTGGGACTACAGGCGCCAGCCACCGCGCCCGGCTAGATTTTTGTATTTTTTTAGTAGAGACGGGGTTTCACCGTGTTAGCCAGGATGGTCTCGATCTCCTGACCTCGTGATCCGCCCGTCTCGGCCTCCCAAAGTGCTGGGATTACAGGCTTGAGCCACCGCGCCCGGCCCAAATCTTTGACTTTCAAAGGAACAGTCATTTCTACCCACCCCTTGCCAGCCCCAGAATCCCCATCAAGGAAGCAGGGGGAAGAAAAACAAGGAAGTGTTTTTAAAGGGTTTGCTGATAAGGCTTCAGGCAGCTGCCCTGACTGGCACCTGGGTAGTACAAGGTAATGCTAAATATTAACACCTAAGAAGATTAGCACAGATTGCAGGAGGATTCTAATTGGGTTAAAGGTCACTTGCTTACACATCCCTTCAGTTTGAGGGAGCCTCCAACCCTGTGGGGGGAGGGGCCTCAGAGTGGACGTGGCAAGGCAGGAGGCCAGGAGGAAGAGCCCAGGCACAGTTCTCGTGACCTCCTGTGCGGTGTGAGCTCTGCTTTCTTCCAGCCTCGGTGGGGACCAGTTATGGGGACTCTTCCAGAGAAGAAGGTGGATAAACACGGGAAGGGCTTCTTGAGGCTCCAGGTTTTGAGCTAGAACAAGAGGTTACTTGGCAGAGGAAACTATTCAATAAGAGATAAGAAGAAAAAGAGTAAACTTAAAATTGAGGCAAGAGATTGCTAAAGAGAATAAAAAAGTCAAGATGGAGAAAAAAAGAAAAACTTCTGCACTCCTACAACCATATAATATTATCTATTTTTTTCATTGGGATCATTTTTTTGTTTTGAGATTTAAACACCGTTGCCTCCAACTTCTGATTCCTTAGAAGTCTAAAGCTCTCCCAAAGTTTTTTTCAGGTTGCCAGGAGCTTATGTTCTCATGGTCCCATCAGGTTTACAGTCTACATACCTTTCTAATGCTTGGGTCTCTTCTATGAAATCTCATGCAGTGAAGGTTCCAGGCACAACGCACAATTGAATACACACAATGATTCTGCCTAGGAGAAATGATATTCTAATTATTTTACAGATAAGGAAGGAAATGGTGGCTCAGAGAAGTGAAGAAATCAAGCCAAGGCAATATAGCCCGTAAACTGAGGAGACCGGATCTGGATTCCAGTCCATCTGATGCGTGGTAGTCGGATATATTGATGGTCCCCAGTGTCCCACGCCTCCTGGCGTCTGTACCCTGTGTGCTCCCTTCCTCTGGACTCTGGGCTGGGCCTGTGACTTACTTTAGCTAATGGAATGCCATCACTGTTCAAGGCCTAAGCTCTTGGTAGCCTGAGCTGCCTTGTAAGAAGGCAGACTACCCCGCTGGAGAGACCACACCAGCACTCAGAGGACAGTGTGAGCGAAGCCCCAGGCACATGACCTCAATTTAAGGGATCCCATTTGTCCTTGGCCTTTCCAGTGATCTCAGCTGAGACCTCAGATGTGTTGGATGTTAAGCTGCAGCAGACAGCACATGGAATAGATATGATGAAGCTGTGCCCTCTTCAAATTCCTGACCCATAGAATTGTGAAAAATAATACAATGCTTGTTGTTTTAAACCACTGTGTTTGGGGTAGTTTGTTATGTAGCCATAGCTTAAAAAGACACACACTGCTGTCCTGTGGCTGAGGAGAATGAGATAATGATGGGCTCCAGCAGTCCCCGAACAAGGACAAGAGAGCAGGGTTAAGAGTGGGTTAAGGAGAATTGTGCGGGTGGACTGCAAGGGTGGAGAGAAGAAAAGAAAAAGGGTATAATTATGGAGTCCTCTAGCAGGAGAGACAAGAACTAACAGAATTTTTAACCTTAGGTCAAATACCTTTGTCAGGCAGCATTTCTGGCCCAGTGCAAATCCTCATAACAGAATTAATGAGTATGACTCTTAGCACTAGATCAAAAAGAGAATTAATGAATGGAAAAGGAAAAGGCAAGACACAGAACCGTCTATTTCAATTTCGACAAGAAGATAATAGACCAAACTATTTACAGTGGCTCTCTCTAGGTGGCAGGATTACAAATAATACTTTATTCCTTTGTATTCTCTTCTAGTTTTTCCACATTTTCTACAATCACCTTTTTAAAAATTTAATCTTTTCAAGTCTTCTTTTTTTTTTTCATAGTCACTTCTTTATTTTTGATACAAATGTACGTGACACATGTCTTGACAATCAGCCCACCCGCCACCACACAGGTAGGGTCTGGTCCCTCAGGGAAGAGGTGGGATGGGGAGAGGAGCTGGTGGGTGCTGCCATCTGCCTCTCCAGCCTTCCCAGGCTGCAGCAGGTTCCCAGGCCTCCAGAGGGTGGGAACGCAGCCGGGGCAGGTAGCTAAGTTTTAATATCTAAGAAATATAAGTACATGGATTTTTAAAACTGTCATATGGGCCAGCCATGGTGGCTCATGCCTGTAATCCCAGGACTTTGGGAGGCCAAGGTGGGCGAATCACTTTGAATCCAAGAGTTCAAGACCAGCCTGGGCAACGTGGCAAGACCCCCATCTCTACAAACATGGCAGGACCCCATCTCTACGAAAGATACAAAAAATTAACCGTGAGTGGTGGCACATGCCTGAAGTCCCAGTTACTCAAGGAGGCTGAAGTGGGAGGATCGCTTGCCTGAACCCACGAGGCAGAGGTTGCAGTGAGCCGAGATTGCGCCACTGCACTCCAGCCTGGGTGGCAGAGCGAGACCCTGTCTCAAAAACAAAACAAACAAAACAAATTGTCATACGTACAATGCCGCAGAAAGGCACTAACCCTCTGCCCTATCTTTCCTCTTCCCATCTTGTACCCTACAGGCAACTCCTTAAAACTAATTCTGGTTTTAGTTCTTTGAGCGGTTAGGTCCACATGTCTAAAAATATTCTTGTAGTTCTATTAATTGGTTTATTAACCAGAGGCATCTACTCGTTTCCTGATACAAAATTCTTACTTTTTTTTTTTTTTTTTTGGGACAGAGTTTCACTCTTGTTGTCCAGGCTGGAGTGCAATGGTATGATCTCAGCTCACTGCAGCCTCTGCCTCCCAGGTTCAAGCAATTCTCTTGCCTCAGTCTCCTGAGTAGCTGGGATTATAGGTGCCTGCCACCACGCCCACCTAATTTTTGTATTTTTAGTAGAGATGGTTTTGTCATGTTGGCCAGGCAGGTCTCGAACCCCTGACCTCAGATGATCCAGCCCCCCTCGGCCTCCCAAAGTGCTGGGATTACAGGCATGAGCCATGGTGCCTGGCCAAAATTCTTACTATTTTAATCACATGTTTATTACCTACTATGTACAGGCACCATCAGGTACTGGTGAGAGGGTACAGAGTAACAGAGAGAGTTTTTGCCATTTCAGAGCATATATTCCAGTAAAGGGAGGTGGTTCACTAAACACAAATAAATAAATAATATCCAATAAGAAAAAGGATGAAGGAGAAAAAAAATTGGGTGTAGGATAGAATGGTTGAGTGTATTTTTCCAAAATTGGCTGCAAAATATCTCCCACATGCTCATCTAGCATATTACCACTCACCTACCAAAAGGTAGATTTTATTTTCCTTACCCTTGAATCTGGGTGTGTTGGTGACTTACCTATAACAAAGAGAACACAGCAGAAGCAATGCTGTGTGACTTCCAAGGCTAGGACATGCAGCGGTGGTGAAGTTCCCCTCCTTTGCTGAATAGTTGTTCTTGAAACTCCCCAATGCTGACCAGGCATGGTGGCTCAGGCCTATAATTTCAGCACTTTGGAGTCTGAGGTGGGTAGATCGCTTGAGCTCACGAGTTTGAGACCAGCATGGACAATACGGCAAAACCCCATTGCTGGACTAGTCATATGATAGAATACCACACTGCAATAAAAAGAATAAACTACTGAGGTAGCAGCAATAGAAATAATTTTCATTATGTTTGGTGAAAAAAAGCCATACACAAGAAAATATACTTTTTGGTTTATCTGAAGATCAAGAACAGGCAAAACAGATCAATGGTGATAGAAGTTAGAATAGAGATTATTTCTAGGAAGAGGTGGCTTGACAGGGAAGGAGCATGAGGAAATGTTTTGGGATAGTAGTGATGTTCTATGTCTCCATCTGAGTGATAGCTGCTCTGGTGTACACACATGTAAAGAGTCAGTGAGCTGTTCACTGAAGATCAGTGCACTTCAAGCACTCATTGTATGTGCAGTTGGCCCTCCGTATCCGTGGGTTCAACAATCCATGTTATTCCTAAATGCTGAAATTCAAGAAATAGAGTTTACATTATTATGCAAATATTACTCCTGGCTGAGTCAAGTTGGATGACAGAAGTACATTTCCTTCACAACAGGGCTAATCAATGTCATGACCTCTGTAATCACTTGAATATTCTTTTTTTTTTTTTTTTTAAGACAGAGTCTTGCTCTGTCATCCAGGCTGGAGTGCAGTGGTGCCGTCTTAGCTCACTACAGTCTCCACCTCCTGGGTTCAAGTGATTCTTCTATTTCAGCCTCTCGAGTGGCTGGGATTACAGCATGCACCACCACGCCCCGCTAATTTTTTGTATTTTTAGAAGAGATGGAGTTTCACTATGTGGTCAGGCTGGTCTCTAACTCCTGGGCTGAAGTGATCCACCCATCCAGGCCCCCCAAAGTGCTGGGATTATAGGTGTGAGCCACTGCACCCGCCATCACTTGAATATTTTTAACATCCAAGTCAAATTCTCTTTTATTTCTGTATCAGTTAGCATTACAGTATAGCAAATCACTCTTAAATTTAGTGGTTTGAAATAACGATGGCGATTCCATGGATTTGATTGGGCTTGGCCAATCTCTGATGGACTCATTCCCATGTCTATGGTTGACTTCTGGATTCAGCTGAAAGGCTGATTAGGATTGTCTTGGCTTAGTTTTCCTCCATGTGTTTCTCATCTTTCCAACAGGTTAACCTGCGTGTTTTCTCATGGTGGTGGTGGTGGAACTTCAAGAGAGAAAGCAGAAATATGCAAATATTTTTTCATGCTTCCCTCTTACAACAAGTTTGCTATTGTGCTATTGGCTTAATCAAGTCTCATGGCCACCTCCAGAATTGGGGTATTTGCAGGGAGACTACAAAAGGGTGTGGACACAGGGTAGCCATTAATTGGGCCACTAATGCAATCACTCTACACTTACACTACCAATTCCTCAAAACCATACCACTACTACTACTTCTTCTTCTTCTTCTTCTTCTTCTTCTTCTTCTTCTTCTTCTTCTCCTTCTTTTTTTTTTTTTTTTAGACAGTCTCACTTACTCGGTCTGGAGTGCAGTGGCATGATCTTGACTCACTGCAACCTCCACTTCCCGGATTCAAGCAATTCTCTTGCCTCAGCTTCCCGAGTAGCTGGGACTACAGGTGCTCGCCACCATGCCTGGCTAATTTTTGTATTTTTGGTAGAGACAGAGTTTCACCCTGTTGACCAGGCTGGTCTTGAACTCCTGACCTCAGGTGATCCACCTGCCTTGACCTCCCAAAGTGCTGGAATTATAGATGTGAGCCACTATGGTTGGCCTGCTTTATACTTTTTGTACATTTATCTCCCAGTGTTTCTAATCGGTTCTTTTTTTTTTTTTTTTTTTTTTTTTTTGCTGCTGAGAGAAGAAACATATGCTTTCTTCACTATATGACTAATATCATTATCTTCTCATTCTTTTCTCTTTTTTTCTTTTTTTTACAGACAGGATCGTGCTTTGTTGCATAGGCTGGAGTTCAGTGGCATGAATATTGCTCTTTATAGCCTCGTCTTTCTGGGCTCAAGCAATCCTCCCACCTCAGCCTCCCTAGTAGCTGGGACTACAGGTGTATGCCACTACACACAGCTAATTTTTGTATTTTTTGCAGAAATAGGGTTTCGCCATGTTGCCCAGGCTGGTCTTGAACTCCTGGCCTCAAGCAATCCTCCCACCTTGGCCTCCCAAAGTGTATTATTTCTATTGTTTGAAATTTATTCCATGCTTCTTGAAAGCATTCTTGTGGGAGTTCACTGAGGTTTTGATTGAATGTGAACTGGATGTGCTTAGGTTGCTTAAATAGCTGATATCTTAGAGTCTCTTTTCATAGCTCTCCTCGGGAAGTTCCACTGTTTCTTATATACCACATCTTTATTCAGCAGAAAGAGGAGACAAAATTTCTAAGACTTCTCATGAATGATAATAAATGTGATGCTAGTATAAATCTTGTTCCTTTATTGGTGATCTTTTTTGTTTCTTTATTGTTTCTTACCCTCCCCTTCAGCTTTGCATTGTAAAATTTATTTTACATGAGAGAGGAATAACCTCTCTTGTTTAAACTACTGCTAATTTTTCTCCCTGTTTTATGTACCTAACCCTAATTGTAACAATTATAATTTGGCTTCTGCCTGTCAGCCTGGGATCCTTCTCCACTGCAGCCATCGCCTGCATTTTTTCTGAGTTGCTTCCCTTTCTCCGTTTCATCTGGAGAAATTCCACTGGGCTTTTAAAATATCTTCCATGTCTTCTTCACATGGTCAATCTTCCCTCTAGTTTTTCGAACATGTGGTAAACGGAGTAGTGGTTTGAATGTGCTTGTCTGCTGAATCTAACATCTGTAACAATTAGTATCTGCTACACTAACTGGTTTCTCTTATCAGGGTTTCCTGCAATTACCCTCAAAGGGCTAGACTGTCTTCAGTTGGGTTTCCCAAGAAGCAGACCTTAAGACAGGATGTGAGTTGGGGCTGATGCCAGAAAGACTAGAGGAGAGCCTGATGGGCCTGACCAAGACTCCTAAAGTTAGAGAAAGCTCTTAGATAAGACTTCTCAGGTGCCTGCAGTAGGAAGTGGATGGTGTTTTTGGAAACATAAGTACGGCTGTGACAATGTCTGCAAAATACATCCCATATCTAAGAGTCCATTTAATAAATAAGGAAAGAACTAGCCAATCTCATGAAAGCGCTTTGCCGTTGGCCAGACGCGGTGGCTCACGCCTGTAATCCCAGCACTTTGGGAGACCGAGGCAGGTGGATCATCTGGGGTCAGGAGTTGGAGACCAACCTGACCAACATGGAGAAACCCCGTCTCTACTAAAAATACAAAAGTAGCCAGGCATGGTGGCACATGCCTGTAATCCCAGCTACTCAGGAGGCTGAGGCAGGAGAATCGCTTGAACCTGGGAGATGGAAGGTTGCAGTGAGCCGAGATCATGCCATTGCACTCCAGCCTGGGCAACAAGAACGAAACTCCGTCTCAAAACAAAACAAAAACAACAAAACAAAACAAAAAAAAAGGACTTTGCCCTTTCCAATGTGGGTTTTATTGACTCAGTCTGACCCAGTGGACTGATTCTCCTGAAAGTTTATTTTTGCTCCGAGGCAGTCCACCAAACCTCGTGGTTCTTCCAAATGTAGGAAGAGATAGTTTATCTTATTATGTGTAGTCAGCTGATGAAAGAGGTACCCTTTCAGGCTCCTGAGAACCAGAAGAGCGTATCCTCCCTTCTGGCTGAGTGGCTGGGAAGCCAGCTGTCTAGCCATTCTATCTTCTGTGTCATGATGTAATTTAATTTCTAAAAACAACCCAAGCCCAGAGTCTGATGGCCTGGCCAAGTCTCGTCCATTTGTGCTCTCTCAGAGAGGCTTGTCAAAGGCTTACATTTGTGCCCAAAAGAAATGGCAGATAATAGCCAAAAATTGCAAATGACTTAACCAGTTTGAAATTCAGTTCCTTTATCAGAAAAACAAAGAGCCTGTGGGGGGAGATAATCTCCAGGGTTTCTACAAGCTTGAGGTCTCTGATTCTATATGGTGGCAGATCTGGCCTGTGACTCCACAGCCAAGGGGAGTCATCTCTGTATGTCACAGATTTCCACTGAAGACCACTGGTAGGAGATGGCCCCTTACAACTCAATCCCAGACTTTTGGCCTTCTTTCGACTCTGTAATCTCACATCTGAGAGTACACCCCAACAAAATACTCAGATGTCAAGTGGTCAGTACAAAAGTGTTCACCACCGGTAAATGGAGATTCACAGAAGAATCACCAAATGGTTTATGGAACACCCAGCTGATTAAATATGATTCAGACAATAGAAATATTTCAAAGAATGTTCAGTGGCATACAGAATTAATTATACAGCCTATTAGACACCATATGAAAAAAAGGATACGGGCTCTTGCCTGTAATCCCAGAACTTTGGGAGACCAAGGTGGGCAGATCACCTGAGGTCGGGAGTTCAAGATAAGCCTGGCTAACGTGGTGAAAACCTGTCTCTACTAAATATACAAAAAGCTGGATGTGGTGGCGCATGCCTGTAATCCCAGGTACTCAGGAGGCTGAGGCAGGAGAATTGCTTGAACCCAGGAGGCGGAGGTTGCAGTGAGCCAGGACCGTGCCACTGCATTCCAGCCTAGGTGACAAAGTGTGACTCTGTCTCAAAAACAAACAAGCAAACAAACAAACAAACAAAAAAAAAAAAAAACAGAATATAAGGCCAGGTGCAGTGGCTCATGCCTGTAATCCCAGCACTTTGGGAGGCTGAGGCAGGTGGATCACCTGAGGTCAGGAGTTCAACACCAACCTGGCTAACATGGTGAAACTCCATCTGTACTAAAAATACAAAAATCAGCGGGGTGCAGTGGTGCATGCTTGTAACCCCAACTCTTCGGGGAGCCGAGGCAGGAGAATCACTTGAACCCGGGAGGTAGAGGTTGCAGTGAGCCAGGATCATGCCACTGCACTCCAGCCTGGGTGACAACAGTGAAACTCTATCTCAAAAACAAAAAAAAAAAAGCCAGGATATAAAACCATACGCTCTACGTAGAAAGATCCAACTGATTCCAATATACAATTACATTATAAAAGAGCTGAAATTTATATATTTAAAATTATATATATATATTTATCAATGACCATAAGATGAAATTTTAGTTTTCCTCTTTATCTTTTACTGTATTTTCTACATTTTCTACAAATACCAGAAATATGTATTATTTTTATAAACAAGAAAAAAACAAGGTTTTTTCTTTTCAGAAGAATTAAAACAGTACACATTTGGACCTTTGTATTTGTCTGCAAGAGTTCTAATATGGGCACCAGGCACTATTCTGGACATCTTTTACTCACTGGATTTAATTGTCATGGCTCTCATAGGTAATTACCATTGCTACTTGCATTGTCTAGATATAATGATGGAATCTGAGCCCCTATTCTTTCCTGTATCTTGCAAATCCTGCTGTCTCAGTTTTTGAGTGTCAGTGGTGTCATCTTCTGCCCAGACTTGTGCTGACACTAAAGAGAGAGGGTGACGTCATTTACTCTCAGTGCTGTTGGAGTTGGGGGATGGGAATTGCAGATGATGAGGCCTTTAATTCCACACTGTGCTTGCTCCATGGCTAGTACGTACAGCTGGATTTTCTGCTACTTTATTAAAGGCAAACAGACCTTGCAAGGCAAAAATGGTTTTCCAAATGACCATACTGTATATCTTAAGTGAGGAATACATGGTTCATTTATGAACCCAACTTTGACCCTTGTAGCAGATGCTGTCAGTGCCCCACCCATATGTTCTTTGCCTACCTGGAGGACTTCCTATGTCTCTCTGTTCTAGCACACTCTCTGTCTTTGCAGTAGGAGTTGTTCAGTCCACTTCAGAGTAGTTCAGAAGTGTCAGGTAGTTAATGGCCCAGGAGCAGCTCTCAATCACTGAGGGATGGGCATTGGAATATGAATACCTCAACTATCTCACTCCACAGTGGGAGAGTTTTGAGGCATGTTCCAGCAGACTCTCAGCAGGATTAAAACCCATTTGCCAGCTGGGCACGGTGGCTCACGCCTGTAATCCCAGCACTTTGGAAGGCCAAGGTATGTGGATCACTTGAGATGGAGTTCAAGACCAACCTGACCAACATAGTGAAACACCGTCTCTACTAAAAATTCAAAAATTAGCTGGGCATGGTGGCATATGCCTGTAATCCCAGGTACTCGGGAGGCTGAGGCAGGAGAATCACTTGAACCAGGGAGGCAGAGGTTGCAGTGAGCCGAGATCATGCCGCTGCACTCCAGCCTGGGCGACAGAGCGAGACTCCGTCTAAAAAAAAAAAAAAAAAAAAAAGAAGGAAAAAAAATTGGCCTACAACAGAATTATTCTTATTAACATATCCTTTATTAGCTTTCCTCCCTTCCTTGTCTCTCTTACCCACTCTGTCACTTTGGTCCTGAATAAACGATTTGCCCCCAAATCCTTGCTTCAAGGTCTGCTTTGGGGAAATACAAACTAAGAGAACCTCATTCCTTATGTATCTGACAGTACTCACAGGGTATCACTTTTCCCTCCAAAAAACCAAGGTGAAATTAGGGGGACATTAAGTTTATTTTGATAAACAAAGTGCATGAAACTGGAAGGTGTCCTAAATTCCGATGGTCTGAAACTTTCTAAGTTGGGTATTTTTAGCACCAGTTTTTAAAACCCTCAATGCAAGTAAGCAGCGAATCACTTCATGTTACTACAAAGAGAAAACTCTTTCTGGACAATGGCCAGAAAAGAAAAGACAAGAACCCACTTCATTTCTCTAAAGGGTTGAAGATATTTCTTCCTAGGCCAGCAAGAGCTTTTAAATTATTGTGCCCTAAAAATAGCATTCTCACCTGAATGGGTTATAGAAACTGAAATGATGGGTTATTTTCATCCGCCTCCAGAGCAGCTGCTCAGGAACTCCGAATGTGAGAGGAGATTATGCAATGACTCGGTACTGTCTTCGCCTTGCCAAAGCACATCATTGTTCTCCTGTGACTAGGTTTTGAGGTAATGCAATAGGACATTTCAGGACCTATGCCAGGAGGGAAAGAAATGGGTGAAGACTGGGAAAGACAAAGAGAGGATTTGAAGGTCTGGAAAGATGTAAGATGAACAAGTCTAGAGAGCTAATGTATAATGTAAGGATATAGTTAATAAAATTGTGTTGTATTAGGGATTTTTGTTAAACAAGTAGATTTTGGCAGCTCTTGTTACAAAACAGAAGTATTTGTGAGATGACAGGCATGTTAATCTGCTTCATTGAAGTAATCATTTTACTATTAATATATGTATCCCATAACATCATGCTGTAAACTTCAAATATACACAGTAAAATTAATTCAGGCTGGGTGCAGTGGGATTAAGCCTGTAATACCAGCACTTTGGGAGGCTGAGGCGGGCGGATTGCTTGAAGCCAGAAGTTTGAGACCTGCCTGGGCAACACAAAGAGATCCCCATCTCTACAGAAAGAGAAAAAGATTAGCTGGCAGTGGGGGCCAGCACTTGTGGCCCCAGCTATTCAAGGAAGCTGAGATGGGAGAATCGTTTGAACCCAAGAGGCGGAGGTTGCCCTGAGCAGAGACTGCGCCACTGCACTCCAGCCTGGGCCACAGAGAGAGGCTCTGTCTAAAAAACCAAACCAAACCAAAACAAACAAACACACACAAAAACAGATAAACTGATAACATGGTAACTTTCTTTTTCTTTCTTTTTTTTTTTTTTTTTTTTTTTGTTGAGACGGAGTCTTGCTCTATCACCCAGGCTGGAGTGCAGTGGCCGGATCTCAGCTCACTGCAAGCTCTGCCTCCCGGGTTCCCGCCATTCTCCTGCCTCAGCCTCCTGAGTAGCTGGGACTACAGGCGCCCGCCACCTCGCCCGGCTAGATTTTTGTATTTTTTTAGTAGAGACGGGTTTTCACCGTGTTAGCCAGGATGGTCTCAATCTCCTGACCTCGTGATCCGCCTGTCTCGGCCTCCCAAAGTGCTGGGATTACAGGCTTGAGCCACCGCGCCCGGCCGAACTTTCATTTTCTAAACACAATAGGTGACCGGGCAGCAAACTCAGGGCCTGGAGGGCGCGGGCAGCTGGAAGCAGTGGAGTGGTGACCTGATGGGGAGGCAGCGGTCCCACAGCCCCAAGCCCCAATAAGAGTGCCTGGGCCTCAACCCTCGAGGCTGCCTCGGGTGCCAGCGAAGGCCTACTGCATCTTTTGCACAGGGAAAGAGGAAAACTCTCCAGAGGAGAGATTTGGATAATGCAATAGAAGCTGTGGATGAATCTGCTTTTCTGGAAGGTCCTTTGGGTCGATTGCGCTCAGTGGTGCAGGTTCCGGGCCTTCATCTGTATCCTTCAGCTCGCCCCTCTCCGCAGGCCTCAGCATTGAAGAACAGTCTTGGCACTTGCATACATACTCTTCTTGTTCTACCCTCACCCACATCGGGATAAGCCATGATCGCAACCATTGGCTTTTCCGTACAAGATCTTCCACAACATATGTCCATCTTCCAGTCAGGCCTGGATGCAGCCGCTGCTGCTTGGAGCAGAGATGAAGAAAGTGTTCTCCTTAAGTGGCTTACTGAATGATGAGGAGCAGAATAAAGGTCTTTGATCAAAAAGGAAAAGATAGGAAGGGAAGGGAAGGGAAGGGGAGGGGAGGGGAGGGGAGGGAAACTATTGGTTACTGTGCTTAATACTTGAATGACGAAATGATCTGCACAACAAACCCTCATGAACATGTTTACCTATGTAACAAACCTTCACATGTACCCTCAAATCTAAAATAAAAGTTAAAAAAAGAAAAAAAAGAAAATCTGGAAGGAACTAGGGCATTGTGGGGCCTTAAGAATAGGGCCTCCAGGATTGTCACAGTTTATGCCTGTCATCCTGGTGTAGCTATAAATAACCTCCTCTTTCATTCTCAAAAGTGCCTTGGTTTGAAATAAATTATGTGGTCACTCAGCCAGTTTAAGGAGGCAATTGACTTGCTTAGCACTGTCTTTATGTCTCCCTATGGGGTAGCTTTTACTATTCATTGTTTACCCAACTCTGAACACATCCAGTTGTCACTCAACCTTCTATTCCTGGTGTCTTGCAAATGATGGGTATATAAAGGTGTTGGTTGAAGGAATGAAAGAATGGGAAGACGCACTACTTGTTGATGGTAATTGGGACCTGGAATCATAGAGTTAATTTGGGAAGAGACCTTCAAACTCATCGGTTTGCAGGTGTGGAAACTCAGCCTCAGAAATGTGAAGTAGCTTGCTCAAGGCCATATCGTTACTGGCAAATCCAGAGCCTAATGTTTCAAAACTATTACTACTCAAAATGTGGTCCCTGGATGAGTAGTACCAGAAGTACCTGGTGGTCTGTTAGAAAGGTGGAATCTCAGGTCCCACCCCAAGAACTATGTCAGTGTCTATAAAGGAGCCAATATTTTATCCTAATTCCAGGCTAATAAGTTAGGCTGTTACTGTTTCATGGATGCCGACAGAGCACACAAGCCCTGGATCAGAGATAAAGGATTTTATTACTCTCATCACAACTGGCATCATGAACATGTTGTTTTTAATCAGTTCCCCATGTCTCCCAAGTCTCATAGGGGAGATGTGGAGAGGCCCAGGTGATGCTGGGTTTGTGTCACAGCTGAGACACACTAAGATTAGGGAGCTCACTGTTTTTATGGTGAGCAGTAAACAAGCCTGCTCTTGGTTTTTTGTTTAGCGTGGGGGGTGCTGGGGAGGGAAATTACTTCGTCCCATGATGTTACTCTCCGCAACAATAACCCTATGAATTGGTCCCGGTAATAAGCAGCCAGAGTCTTGCATTCTTGTGATACAGAGCAAGAACATGTAGGGGCATTGAGGGCCCATGGTGCACTGCTTCTCCCAAGAATCTACGGAATCAAAATCTACATTTTTTTTTTTTAAGACGGAGTCTCGCTCTTGTTGCCCGGGCTGGAGTGCCATTGCAATCTTGGCTTGCAATGCAACCTTGCAATCTTGGCTCACTGAAACCTCCGCCTCCCGGGTTCAAGCGATTCTCCTGCCTCAGCCTCCCAAGTAGCTGGGATTACAGGCATGTGCTACCATGCCCAGATAATTTTGTATTTTTAGTAGAGATGGGGTGTCTCCATGTTGGTCAGCCTGGTCTCGAACTCCTAACCTCAGGTGATCTGCCTGCCTCGGCCTCCCAAAGTGCTGGGATTACAGGTGTGAGTCACTGCACCTGGCCCAAATCTGCATTTTAAACAAGATCCCTTAGTGATTTGTTTGTACATTAAAGTATGAGAAGTGCTGTTCTAGACTGCATGTCCAGAGCATCTGCTGTTTACAAATTAAGCCATTCATATACATGGAATCAACCTAGGACTTATATCATTACCACGTGATATGGTTTGGCTGTGTCCCCATCCAAGTCTCATCTTGAATTGTAGCTCCCATAATTCCCACGTGTTGTGGGAGGGACCTGGTGGGAGATAATTGAATCATGGGGATGGTTTCCCCAATACTGTTCTCATGGTAATAAATAAATCTGACAAGATCTGATGGTTTCTTAAGGGGTTTCCGCTTTAGCTGGGCTCTCATTCTCTCTTGCCTGCTGCCTTTCGCCTTCTGCCATGATTGCAAGGCCTTCCCAGCCATGTGGAACTGTGAGTCCATTAAAACTTTTTCTTCATAAATTACCCGGTGTTGGATATGTCTTTATCAGCAGCGTGAAAGTGGACTAATACACCAGAATTTGCATCTCTTCCTCTCACACCCCTATTCATTTTCACTGGCCCTGACTTTACAGTATAACAATGCCGGGGAAGGGAGAGGGGAAAAAGAGTCAAGAGTGGAGAAGAAAAAGAGGAGCTCATACAGTAAGTTCCAAACAGGGAATTATTTTTCTCATATAACAAATCCAGAGATAGTAGTTCAGGACTAATATGCTAAATCCACAATGCCATTAGGAATCCATATTGTTTTCATTTTTCTGCTTTTTCATCCTTAGCTTTTGGCTTTCATCCTCATGATTGCAAAATAACTATTGCACCTCCAGGCATCACGCCTTTATTCAAAGTAGAAAGGCAAAAGAGAAAAATTCATATCAGATGAGCAGTTCCTTTCTATTATTAAAATAATGATTTTGCTGAAGCCCCATGCAGTGTACTTTGTCCAAATTCCATTTTCCAGGAATGGGTCACATAGCCCACACCAAGCTATAAGGGAAACTGGGAGACTATGTATTTTAAGTCGCCCATTGCCCCTGAAATAAAGTTGCAGTTTGCTTAGAGAGGAAGATAAGAGTGGTGGGTATTAGATAGTCAATTAGTAGCTCATGCCGTAGAGCCCACCCAAGCACACTGGGAATGGGGAGGGAGCAGGGGGATGTCTGGTCCCAAAGTTTATCATGAGGAGTAAAGAGGGCCATTGGCCTTGACCTTGCAGTCACAAAGGGCCTCAAATTTAGTCTTTTGGCTTCACATATATTCAATCATTGCATTTTGTATGTATATTTTTTTGTATGTATATTAAAATTATAAATATATTTAAGGTAAATTTAATATACAGTACATTTTAAATAATTCTCTTTTGCCTTTTTTTTTTTTTTTTTTTTTGAGACAAAGTCTTACTCTTGTCCCCCAGGCTAGAGCGCAATGGCGCGATCTTGGCTCACTGCAGCTTTCACTTCCTGGATTCCAGTGATTCCCCTGCCTCAGCCTCCCGAGTAGCTGGGATTACAGGGGCCTACCACCATGCCCAGCTAATTTTTGTATTTTTAGTGGAGACGGGGTTTTACCACGTTGGCCAGGCTGGTCTCAAACTCCTGACCTCAGGTGATCCACCTGCCTCAGCCTCCCAAATTGCTGGGATTACAGGCGTAAGGCACCGCACCCAGACTTTTTATTTTTCTTTTTTTGAGATGGAGTCTTGCTCTGTTACCCAGGCTGGAGTGCAGTGGTGCCATCTCGGCTCACTACAACCTCCGCCTCCTGTGTTCAAGCAATTCTCCTCCCGAGTAGCTGGGACTACAGGCATGCACCACCATCACTCTACTAAGTTTTGTATTTTTAGTAGAGATGGAGTTTTGCCATTTTGGCCAGGCTGATCTCAAACTCCTGAGTTCACATTGATCTGCCCACCTTGGCCTCTCAAAATGCTGGGATTACAGGTGTGAGCCACTGTGCCCAGCCTCTTTTGGCTTTTCTTTACTAAAAAAAAATAAAAATAAAAAACACAAAACTTCCAGGAGTTTAAAATATAGTAGTAACCTATGTCTCTCTTATTATGTGGCCCTTTTGCAATGGCATAATTAGTAAGAATGGGCAGTTGATGGAGTCCCACATATATAAAAAAGAATTATCCTCTGTGATCTGGAGAAGTCAGTTGGGCTAAGTAGGAGCAAAGCAAAGCAAGAGACATTTGGTGTTATAGTTTTGGCTTTCTCTATGGGTGGTAGAAAGTGGGTATCTTGGATCTGGGAGCCATTTCGATGGCTTTACATCCTATCCAAGGCACTTCTCAAGGCAGGACAAAAGTAAAATTCCTGCCTCAGTGTAACCAAAGTCTGTTCTCTTTTTTTTTTTTTTTTTTTTTTGAGACCGAGTCTCGCTCTGTCGCCCAGGCTGGAGCGCAGTGGCCGGATCTCAGCTCACTGCAAGCTCCGCCTCCCGGGTTTACGCCATTCTTCTGCCTCAGCCTCCCCAGTAGCTGGGACTACAGGCGTCCCCTCGCCCGGCTTGATTTTTGTATTTTTTAGTAGAGACGGGGTTTCACCGTGTTAGCCAGGATGGTCTTGATTTCCTGACCTCGTGATCCGCCGGTCTTGGCCTCCCAAAGTGCTGGGATTACAGGCTTGAGCCACCGCCCCCGGCCCGAAGTCTGTTCTCTTAAGCAGAACAGTAGACTGAATTCTGAGTCAAGATCATGACGCCCAGAGTGGCTACTTTACCCTGTTTCTCATTCCTCCCTTTTTCTTCACTCCTTGAAGGAATCTCAGTCAGTATGCACGTAGGGCAGATGCTGTGAAAGGGAAAGTTGCTATAGTAGGTTCAGTTAGAGCAAACTGTAGCACTGAACTTTAGCTAGTGTCCACTTACTCCAAATCTAGGCACCCAAAGCACCGCTAGCCCATGGTTCCCCATGCAGTACTCTGGCTGCATTACCTGCTTCCCTCTGATTGTTAGAGAAAATACCAATAATGTTAGGAATGATGCCTTAGGTCCTTCTACTCAAAATGTGATCCACAGACCAAGATTATCTAGGAGCTTATTAGAAATGCAGGATCTCAGTCCCGACCTCTGATATTCTGAACCAGTATCTGCAATTTAACACGATCCCTGGTGATTCAGTGTGCACGCTGAAGTTTGAGAAGTTCAGCCTTAGTGGTGTTTGAGCCAAACTGTGTTTGAGGTTTGAGAAGCTCAGTCTAACAATGTGGTCTTCAAATCACATATCTAACTCTTTGCTTATTCGGCCACTTATGATTGTAATTTGGTAGCTGCAGCAGGAGTGCCTATCTCAACATCCTTTTCATTCCTTTCCTAATAATAGAACCTCCACTTTATTTGAGGTAACAATGTGCCTGGCTAAAAGACTACACTTCCCAACTGCCCTTGTAGCTAGATGGGGCTATGAGACTAGATCTTCATCAATGAAGTGTAAGTGGAAATATTTATGGGACTAACGGAAAGTCTCTTGAAACTCAGGATGTATCCTTCTTTCTTCTTTCCTCCTTATTGCTGCCTGGGACATGGACATCATGAGTGGCTTTTAGCAGTCATCTTGGACCATGGAGTGACCTTGAGAAAGGAAGTTACAGGTTGAGGATGACAGAGCAGAAGAATGAAAGCTTATAGTTCAGATGACACATTGAAATTACTGTATCGATTGGGACTTACATATGACCAGACTTCCTTTATGGGAAAGAGAAATGTCTGTCTTGTTTAAGCCACCATAATTTGGGTTTTCTGTTTCTATAACTGTTATTTGTGTGTCTAGAACTTACTGGCAAAAATAATGCAGATGTTCAGCTCCTCAGAAAGGAGTCTCCTTGTAAATCAATAAAATAGAATTCTAGTTTATACATCAGCTTCTGTGAACTCCACTAATGTGAATCTGTCCCTGAGAGATGACCTGGTAACTAAGTGCTGGGGGGAAGGCAATAAGAGTGCCGGCTGGGGAGGAACACTTGGTGGCCAGCTGGTCCCTCTTAGGCAGCACACCTTCTTGCTTTTCATTTTCTTCTAACCTTAGTATGTACAATTAGCAAGAGATAGAGGGAAAACAAAAAGACTGAATAACCCATTGTTCAATCTCTAAGAATCAACTTATTTATAAACTATTTCCTGAGTTAGGAAGTTAACTGGTCTTTGTTGTTGTTATGTCTTTGAATGTTCTAAGTAGAACATTCATCTCTTTTGAAGGCTATTATTGTATTCTTATTATTAAGCATGCAGAATTTCACTGTCATTCTGACATCTTAAATCACTTTCCACACTACAGGGATGGGTGTTAATAATTAATATTTGTATTATGCTATCTTATGAACACTTTTGAATACTCAGTTTATTTAATCCTCAACAGCCCCATGAGTAGGTATTCAACCCATTCATCTATAGATGAGGAAACCGAGACTTAGAGAGATTAAGTAATGTACCCAAAGATACACAGCTCAGAAGTAGCATTTTTCCAGTCTCCTTGCCACCATGCCACACTGCTCTAATTCTATGCAGAGACTCACATTATGAGGCCATACCACACTGCTCTAATCCTATGCAGAGACTCACATTATGAGGCCAGAGTATATGTGGATGGGACATATTGGGGATGTGGCACATATAAACTTTTTCAATCACACCATGTAGACATTGTATATTTATATATGCAATTGTCTATTTACAGCTGCAGGTTACACATCGGCTGCAAGCTGGTTTAGTTTTTCTTTTCTGAAGAGCTAGAAGGCACAAGAGATTATCCACATTACCCCCTCATCCCTCAGACTCCGAAGTCTAGAGAAGTGAAATGATTTATCTAAGATCTTAATTAGGTACAAGTCCTAGACTATACACCCCAAACCCCTTAAGTCCATGAGAATGAATGTTCCTTCTAAAACATCATCATGATTCTCAGTAAATTCTGAGCAGATCATGGATATCACAGCAATGTTTTGGCCAAGATGAAAAAGTATCTCTGGCTTCATAGTTGTATCAAGGTGCAATCCCGGTCCCTAGTTAAATCTGGCCCTGACTTCCAGTCATTAACACCAAAATGAATCATTGGCTTTTCTGGGACCTGCATATTAGTACAGGAATTAATTCATTTAGAAGCCACAGCCTGCACAGCAGCTCTGGTCTTAAAATAGCACATAACTACCTTCAAAATACTTTGTTTTTTTTTGTTTTGTTTCATTTTGAGACAGTGTCTCACTCTGTCACCCAGGAGTGCAATGGTATAATCTCAGCTCACTGCAGCCTGGACCTCCTGGGCTCAAGCCATCCTCCCACCTCAGCCTCCTAAGTAGTTGGGACTACAGGCATGCACCACCACAGCTGGCTGTTTTTTGTACGTTTTGTAGAGATGGGGTTTCACCACAATGCTCAGGCTAATCTCGAACTCCTGGACTCAAGTGATCCGCCTGCCGCAGCCTCCCAAAGTGCTAGGATTACAGGCATGAGCCACCGTGCTTGGACAATACTTTGAATATATATTTGAAAAGAGCCTGAAATCAATCACAAGGTAACTTAAGACATAAATATTACTCTGTGGAGCTATAGACATGAAATTGGCTGTATGTAAGCTCTAAACTGTCAACTTGTCTTCTGATGTAGGAAGAGCTAGCTGTTCTTTTGAGCACCAGACGAAGTAGTTAGACTTCATGTTGTAGTTACAGTTAGACTTCATGTGATATGAAAAACTCCGTATCTTTATATGCTAAAAGCATATTCAATATGGTCAAGATGTTCCCACCACAAGAGGTAGGTGAGCAGTAATATGCTGGTAGGCTGGCACCCTGAAATAAAGCATCCTGATTTGTAGCATTTGCTGATATCCATGGTGTACATTTCCCCTATGGCCAGATTGAAGCTCCCAACATAACGTAAGTGAACGCAGCATTGGGAAGAGATGCACTCTTTAGCTCTGGCACTTTACTGAGAGTCCAGAACTGAGATTGACTTAGGGGTCTGTAGATTCATATCTCCCACATTACTCTCATTCCAGGACATATGCTTCTTGTCCAGAACACAAGTCTGAACCATTTAATTTTTTTTTTGTTCTTTTTTGTGTTTTATTTTTTGGACCAATGCATTCAAATGAGTCAGTGCAAATAAACTGCATATGTGATTCTTCTTTCCCTTATTTGGGAAACCGCAAAATTCGTTGCATCTTAATGAAGATCCAGTGATATTCACCCAGGTCATTTGCAAACCAACTGTTTTTGTGACATCCTGGTTGAATTTATGAAACATAGAAGAATATACTCTCCCGTATCCACCTCTGCAATGCTCCCAGATTCCCTACTGCCCTGGTCTCTCTGGGTAAACAGAATGAAGAGCTAAGTTCATACCAGCTGCAGTTTTAATATCCCCTAGCTGTGTAAATGTATGGATGTTAAAGCCTTATTTTTTCTGCTACTTAGTATGACATTGGTGGATATTATTTACCCAGGCAATAAAAAATTATATTACTGTGTCACACTAAAAATAAAAATTAGAATATGCAAACACTTAACTTCCATTTTTGGCAAGAAGCTTTTTAAAAATCTTTTTATTGAAGTTCACATACATATGTTAAATTATATAATGTACATTAATCTTAAATGCACAGCTTGATAAATTTTTACCTAGGTACATACATATAACAACCATCCAGATCAAGAACTAGAACATTTCCATCCCAGAAGTCTCCTCCTCATGCCCCTCCCCAGTCAATATATGCCCCTCACCAAGGTATTTTAATATGTTTGTTTGAAGATAGTTCTTAATCATAAACTCATAATAGTAGAACTGGTCCAGAATGCTTATTGTACAGATGAGGCAATGGAAACTCAGAGGGTAAGTGGCCCATTCACACTAGTTTGTTGTCTGGGCTAAGTCTAGGATTCAGTATCTAACCCTAGCCCAATGGCTCTTAAAGGGTGCCCCCAGAGCAGCAGCATCAGTATCACACGTGAATTCATTAGAAATGCAAAATCTTACGCACCCACCCCAACCTAATGAATTAGAAACTCTGGGGTGGGACTCAACGATCTGTGTTGGAACAAACCCTCCAGTTGTTTCTTATGCTCATTCAAGTTGAAGAACCACTGGACTACACCAAAGTCTGTAAGTCAAATATTAGAGTTAATAGAGTTCTTGTTTAATTGTGAGATTTTACTTAATACCAGGCATGAAATAGTTTTAAGGGGGTGCTTAGGAAGCATGGGTGTCCATTTATATCATTCAGTCAGTATAAAAAGGTACCCATTATTAGCATGATGTGGAAAAAGAATATGGTCTTAGTCTGCTATTCATTAGCTGTGTAGATTGAGCAAGGCACTTAATCTCTTTGAGATTATTACATTTGTTTTGTATAATGTGTGTATTAATATATCAATAGGTGTGTATTACCTTATTTTTAGTAGTTGTATATGTGAAATATTTTATAATTAAAAATTGAGGCAGGACGCAGTGACTCACAACTGTAATCCCAGCACTTTGGGAGGCTGAGGGGTGGATAGCTTGAGCTCAGGAGTTTGAGACCAGCCTGGGCAACATGGTCAAACCCTGTCTCCACAAAAAATACATAAATTGGGCGGGCGTGGTGGTGCGTGCCTGTAGTCCCATCTACTCGGGACACTGAGGTAGGAGGATGGCTTGAGCCAAGGAGGCAGAGGTTGCAGTGAGCCAAGATTGCACCACTGCACTCTGGCCTGGGCAACACAGCAAAATCCTGTCTCAATCAATAAAATAAAAATTGGAATGAAAATTTTATATGCGTTCAAGAAGGATTTCAATGAGATAACTCAAGAAAAGATAACCAAATATTGTAAAATAAGAAAAGAAACTCCTTGAAATTTTACCACACAGAAAGTTCAGGTTAGACACATAATAATTTGCCTTTATTCTGAAAGGTTTTTAGGTAATTACGAGGCAGAGCAAGCTATTTAACACTCTTGTCCCTCGGTTTTTTCTAGTAGCTGAACTACGAAGTCCTTTACAGCTCTAGTATTTTACGAGATCCTAGAACTCAAAGCACTTTTTGAGAGCCTAGAATTCAGATCAGCTTGCCAGGGGTGCCCTGCTCCTGGCAAAAGTTAAAGGCAGTTTATTTCTGTCAGAGATAATTAAGCTGGGAGGGCTTAGAATAGAGGGGACAATTTTAAGGATGTAATCGAGACCTAGAGCTGGCAGACCAATTAGGAACCAGCCGGAGCAGTGAGAGGAGGGATGCCGTGAATGTCATTGCTGCTGACAAGACAATGACTGTTCTGCCCTCCTTGATAACACCAATGTTCAGGGAACAAGTGTATTTGCCTTGTTCTTAAGTGTTGGGTTATTTTGAATTCCACTTTAATAGTTACCTCATTGCCTAGTAAAATTGGATAATAATTAAAATATATACCATAAATTCAATGTCATTTTTGAATGAATTATGATGACAGTATTACTGTTATGTTTTTGAAACTTAGAGTCCTTTTTTAAAATTATTTTATTTATTGTTTTTTTGAGACGGAGTCTCGCTCTGTCGCTCAGGCTGGAGTGCAGTGGTGTGATCTTGGTTCACTGCAACCTCCCCTCCTGGGTTCAAGTGATTCTCCTGCCTCAGCCTCCAGAGTAGCTGGGATTATAGGCACATGCCACCATGCCCAGCTAATTTTTGTATTTTTAGTAGATACAGGGTTTCACCGTGTTGGTCAGGCTGGTCTCAAACTCCTGACCTCGTGATCCACCCACCTTGGCCTCCCAAAGTGCTGGAATTTACAGGCGTGAGCCACTGCACCCGGCCAAGAGTCCTTATTTTTTAAAGATACGCATTGCAATATTTATAGATCAAATACTATGTCTTGAATGTGCTTTAAAATAATTCAGAGGGCGGCCGGGCGCGGTGGCTCAAGCCTGTAATCCCAGCACTTTGGGAGGCCAAGACGGGCGGATCACGAGGTCAGGAAATCGAGACCATCCTGGCTAACACGGTGAAACCCTGTTTCTACTAAAAAATACAAAAAACTAGCTGGGCGAGGTGGCAGGCACCTGTAGTCCCAGCTACTCGGGAGGCTGAGGCAGGAGAATGGCGTAAACCTGGGAGGCGGAGTTTGTAGTGAGCTGAGGTCCGGCCACTGCACTCCAGCCTGGGCGACAGAGTGAGACTCAGTCTCAATAAATAAATAAATAAATAAATAAATAAATAAATAAATAAAATAATTCAGAGGAGGAGGAAGAGGGAGGAAGGTAAACTAAAGATTGGCCATGTGCTGATAACTACGGAAGCCGAATGATGGGTATGTGGGGTTGATTATATCACCCTCTGTACTTTTATGTTTAAAATTTTCCATAATAAAAAGGGTAGAAGAAAATAATAGTAAAATAAAATGCTTCAGAATTAGCTCCTTTTCGCAGTTATCTATGCCTGCAGAAATCCCACCGACTCTGTCTCCAAGTCCCATTGCTTGCCTGGGGCATTTTCCCCATCTGTTTGCTCGCCATCTGGTATGAATTGATTTGCTTGCTATGCAATGACAAACTTTTAAACCAATGTTGACGTTGATTTCATCAAATTAGAATTCTAAGAAGTTTTCAAAGGAAATTGGACTTTTCCATTCTTTTAGGAATGGAAACTATCACAACCCCTCCATACTGGACAGACCAATAAAGCATTTCTTACAGAAAAACTGAACACACACACACACACACACACACACACCACACATATATATATATATATTTTTCAGTTGGAATCTCGCTCTGTCACCCAGGCTGGAGTGCAGTGGTTTGATCTCGGCTCATTACAACCTCCACCTCCTGGGTTCAAGCAATTCTTCTGCCTCAGTCTCCTCACTAGTTGGGATTACAGGTGCATGCCACCATGCCCACATGCCCAGTTAATTTTTTCTGTATTTTTAGTATAGACGGGGTTTCACCATGTTGGCCAGGCTGGTCTCAAACTCCTGACCTCAGATGATCCACCCGCCTTGGCCTCCCAAAGTGCTGGGATTACAGGTGTGGGCCACCCTGCCCAGCCTGGACTTCTATTTGTTAAGCACCTACAGTATGCCAGGTACTATTTTAGTATACTATTTTTTATTTGATGAAAATTGATTTAATTAGAAATAGATATTATTATCTCCCTCTTAGAGAGGAGGAAGTTTGACCTTGCCAAGGTCACATAGCTCACCAGGATTCCAGTTCATAGAAGGATAAATCCAAAGCTTATGTTCTTTCTATTGTGTACCCGTGTTCTGCATTTAGTGATACAAATGTCCACCTGGAGGCTTGTTAGATATGAAGAACCTCAGACTCCACCCCAGTATAACTGAATCAGAATCTGCATATATATATATATACACACACACACATATATATATTTAACACAGAGTCTTGCTGTCTTAAAAAAACTGGAGTACAGTGGCAGGATCTTGGCTCACTGTAACCAACCTCCACCTCCCAGGTTCAAGTGATTCTTGTGCCTCAGCCTCCTGAGTAGCAGGGACTACAGGTGTGTGCCACCATGCTGGGCTAATTTTTGTATTTTTAGTAGAGATGGGATTTCACTATGTTGGCCAGGCTGGTCTCGAACTCCTGGCCTAAAGTGATCCACCCACCTCAGCTTTCCCAAGTGCTGGGATTACAGGCATGAGCCATGAATCTGCATTTTAATGTGGATTCCGGGGTATCTGTGTGTACATTTAAACCATTCAAAATTGAGAAACTGTGCAATAAAAAAAAATAGCCTTATAAATTTATCTCAAATAAAAATAACGGTAAACATTTCTGCTAACATTTATTGAGTTCCTACTATGTGTCAGATATGTGTGGTTGTTTCTTCCTCAGAAGAACCCTATTAGAGTTGAGGAAATACGCTTTAGCATTTAAGGAACTCCAATGACACAGAGCTAATTAGTAGAAGAGTCTAAATTTGAACTCGCCTTCATCTGATTCTGGAGCATGGACTCTATAATCCATTACCCTTACCACAAACGTTAAATCCAAACATTCTGTATCATCTAAATAATGCAAATTAACTGCCAGGCTCCTCAATTTAATATTAACATAATTTGATTCAAGACTTACCTTTGATGGGCCAGGAATGGCGGCTCACACCTATAATCCCAGCACTTTGGGAGACCAGGGCGGGTGGATCACCTGAGGTCAGGAGTTCGAGATCAGCCTGGCCAACATAGTGAAACCCTGTCTGTACTAAAAATACAAAAATTAGCCGGGCGTGGTGGCACATGCCTGTAGCCCCAGCTACTCGGGAGGCTGAGGCAGGAGAACTGCTTGAGCCCGGGAGGCGGAGGTTTAGTGAGAGAAGATCGCGCCACTGCACTCCAGCCTGGCCGACAGAGCCAGACTCTGTCTCAAAAAAAAAAAAAACTTACCTTTGATGAGGAGGACAGTCTAAAACGTTGGATTCAATATAATATTGCTGTTACTTTAAACAAATCTTTAAACCATGAGTTCATACCACCAATGTTTCTTAGACTAGAGCCAGTGTATCCAAATAAGAATACATCAAGGCTGCCATGATGGCTTATGCCTATAATCCGGGCACTTTAGGAGGCCAAGGCAGGCAGATCACTTGAGCCCAGGAGTTCAAGACCAGCCTGGGTAACACGGTGAAACCCCGTCTTTACTAAAAACACAAAAATTAGTGAGGCGTTGTGGGGCGAGCCTGTAGTCCCAGTTACTGGGGAAGCTGAGTTGGGAGGATTGCTTAAGCCAGGAAGGTCGAGGCTGTGGTGAGCCACGATCATACCACTGCCTGATCTCAGTTCACCACAACCTCTGCCTCCCAGGTTCAAGTGATCCTCATGGCTCAGCCCCCCGAGTAGCTGGGACTAGGTGGCACAGATGCGTGTCACCATGCCCAGCTAATTTTTGTATTTTTACAAAAGATAGGGTTTCACCATGTTGGCCAGGCTGGTCTCGAACTCCCGGCCTCATGTGATGTGCCTCCCAAAGTGCTGGGATTACATGCATGAGCCACCACACCCAGCTCTCTCGCTTGCACGCGCTCTCTCTCACCCCATACACACACACACACACACACACACACACACACACACACACACACGTAAATATATTTTAGGCTGGGCATGGTGGCTTATGCCTATAATCCCAGGACTTTGGTAGGCCGAGGCTGGCAGATCAACATGGTGAAGCCTTGCTTCTACTAAAAATATAAAAATTAGCTGGGCGTGGTGGCAGATGCCTATAATCCCAGCTACTAGGGAGGCTGAGGCAGGAGAATCACTTGAACCTGGGAGGCAGAGGCTGCAGTGAGCTGAGATTGCACCACTGCACTCCAGCCTGAACAATGACAGCAAAACTCCGTCTCAAAAAATATCTATATATCTATATATAATATTTCATATATGAAAAAATATATATCTATATATAGATACATATTTTCTATATACAGATATATATTTTAGATATATATCTATATATCTACATATAGATATATATACATATACATAATGTATACCTACATATGTATAGATATATATATACATATATATCTACATATAGATATATATACATATACATAATGTATATACATATACATAATCGATATATTATATTAATATATGTTTAATATATGTATATCAGGGTGAAAATTTTACATGTATATGTATATATCAGAGTGAAAATTCCAGTAGTTTATTTGGATATTCCTCATTTACCAATATGTGAACTGAATATAGGATGAAGCTGATCCCTCAAAACAATCCTGGGATTTATTGAGGAAGGATTATAAAAGACAAAGTGCTTCTGGATTCCACTTTCACATTACTAGACAACTTAAACTTTTTGTTTCCAGTAGCAAAGTTTAGGATCCTTAGAATCTCCTCAAACATCTTCAAATAAACAACTTCGTAATATTGTATGGTGTAAAAGAATGGATACATTTTGCTTATTAAAAAATTCCCACTGGGCAACTCTTTCATCCTCTTTCCCATGTGAGGAAAAAAGAAACATACGTAATGTTTTGGTTGGTGGAGAATATAACAGACTATAATTCTAGGCTTACTTTTAGTAAGAGCAACAAGAAGTCATAATTAGCTCTAAAGTAGACTAAATTGGTATGAATATGAAATCACCTACAGCTACAAAAGATAGCACATTTCTAAAAATACCAGAGAATTATATTTTTTTCCGGTTTGGCCTAACGCAGAGCCTCCAAAGAAGAGAAACTTAATTACCTTTGTGATCTAGTGTTGGCAGATCTCAGTCTATAAAATAAGTTATTAAATATCTTCCCCTTTAGGAAGCAAAGAGGGCGGTAGAGTGTCACACTGGAAATCGGGGAACTAAGTGGCATTAAAATCACTATCTAAATAAAAGTAATGAACTTGAACTTCAGAGTATTTGATTACAAGAAAATTAGATCCTCCTAAAATATGTATAATAAATATGCAATTAACAATACATTAGTCAGTGGACCTTTTTCTTTCCTCTTTTCAGTGGCAAAGAATAGATTAAAACAATGATAACTAAGCACCCTAAAATTCCTATCTGTTTAGTATTGAAAAATGTGTAAGTAGATAATTAAAACAGTTAGATGAAGAATACTTCCAGCCTAAAAAATAAGTCTCTGTGTTTTCCCTGTGCATCTCACTTATTGTCCACTCAAGCTGCTGTGAGTATGAGTTGATTTTGTAGGTTACTATCCTTCCATTCATCACTCATTTTCCAAGAATGAATATGGAAATTGTGGTGAGGAGTTCAGTCTGAAATGAAAGGCAATTCTACTATTACCTTATCCTGGAATTAAAAAAAAATATATTCTGGGCCAGGCACGGTGGCTCAAGCCTGTAATCCCAGCACTTTGGGAGGCCGAGACGGGCGGATCACGAGGTCAGGAGATCGAGACCATCCTGGCTAACCCGGTGAAACCCCGTCTCTACTAAAAAATACAAAAAATTAGCCGGGCGAGGTGGCGGGCGCCTGTAGTCCCAGCTACTTGGGAGGCTGAGGCAGGAGAATGGTGGGAACCTGGGAGGCGGAGCTTGCAGTGAGCTGAGATCTGGCCACTGCACTCCAGCCTGGGTGACAGAGCGAGACTCCGTCTCAAAAAAAAAAAAAAAAAAAAAA
>NC_045435.1:135300120-135317274 GCF_002776525.5 Piliocolobus tephrosceles
CTCTACTAAAAATACAAAATTAGCCGGGCATGGTGGCACATGCTTGTAATCCCAACTACTAGGGAGGCTGAGGCAGGAGAATCGCTTGAACCTGGGAGGCAGAGGTTGCGGTGAGCCAAGATCGTGCCATTGTACTTTAGCCTGGGCAACAAGAGTGAAACTCCGTCTTAAAAAAAAAAGAAATCAGAGAGGTTTATTTCTGAATGACCCATTTCTAAGCCAATGAAAAACAATCTCTGGGCCAGGCACGGTGGCTCATGCCTGTAATCCCAGCACTTTGGGAGGCCGAGGCGGGTGTATCACCTGAGGTCAGGAGTTTGAGACCAACCTGGCCAACATGGCGAAACCCCATCTCTACTACAAATGCAAAAAAATTAGCTGGGCATGGTGGTGTACTCCTGTAATCGCAGCTATTCGGGAGGCTGAGGCAGGAGAATCACTTAAATTCGGGAGGAGGAGTTTGCAGTGAGCTGAGATCGAGCCATTGTACTCCAGCCTAGATGAAAAGAATGAAACTGCATCTCATAAAAACAAACCACAACAAAACAAAACAAAACTTTCTTTGTAAAATTTTGTCCTAAAGTATACTTGTGTATTCATGTGCACGCACACACACACACATACACCAGTACTTTTTTTTTTAAAGAAATGAGGGGCCAGGCATGGTGGTTCATGCCTGTAATCCCAGCACTTTTGGGAGGCCGAGGTGGGTGGATCACGAGGTCAGGAGATCGTGACCATCCTAGCTAACGTGGTGAAACCCCGTCTCTACAAAAAATTAGCCGGGTGTGGTGGTGCATCTGTAGTCCCAGCTACTTGGGAGGCTGAGGCAGGAGAATGGTGTGTACCTGGGAGGCAGAGCTTGCAGTAAGCTGAGATCGCGCCACTGCACTCCAGCCTGGGAGACACAGCGAGACTCCATCTCAAAATAATAATAATAAGAAAGAAAGAAAGAAAGATTTCGCATTAGATGTAAAAATAAAAGGGCTTTTTTTTTTTTTTTGAGGTGGAGTCTCACTTTGTCGCCCAGGCTGGAGTGCAGTGGTTCGATCTTGGTTCACTGCAGCCTCCATCTCCCGGACTCAAGCGATTCTCCTGCCTCAGCCTCCCAAGTAGCTGGGATTACAGGCATGCCCTACCATGTCCGGCTAATATTTGTACTGTTTGTAGAGATGGGTTTTTGCAGTGTTGGCCAGGCTGGTCTTGAACTCCTGGCCACAAGTTATCTGCACTTCCGCCTCCCAAAGTGCTGGAATTACAGGTGACAGCCACTGTGCCTGGCCCTTTCTGGGGTTTTCTATGAAAAAAACCAACCCACCAAGAGAGTCTATTTCTATTTTCTCTTAGGTATTTCTCCATCTCTTTATTTGTGCTAAGATATGATGTTCTGTGAGGGTTCACTTGACAAAAATTCCTAGATGAGAAGTAAGAGGAAGGATAGGTCTATAATTAGAGGGGCTGGCAGTTGCAAAATGAATTAGATACCCATCATTTCATTCTAAGGAAGTACTTAGAATGAGATAAACACGATTTAAAGGAAAGCAAATATAAACGACCATGGGTGTTTGCTCTGTCTTTAATGGCATCCCTGGTTGGGTCTGCTGGGAGAGATGGCTAGCAAGGACTCTGCCAATTCTAGTATTACCAGTCAGGAATGTTACCAAAAAAAAAAAAAAGGTTCATATATGGTATAGAGGATGGGACTATTTAAACTCAGAAGTCCTTTTCAACGCTATCATTTGAGTTGCTCATAGAGTGAAACTTTAAGGGTCCACTCATCTTGCTTACTTCCTTTTTCTCTTGATTTTGGCCTTTCAGCCAGCATTTAATACCAACTGTGACTGCCACCATTTGGTGCCATGGGTGAAGCAGGTTTTATCTGAAAATCTGCTGGTGGCAGCCTGTGGCACTGATGCAATAGGAAGCAGCCTAAGTGGTAGCTGCCTTGTTCTGGTTCCCAAACACGGAAGTCATCCCCAAAAGAAAGAGGAAGTGGTTCTACAGTCCCCCGCTCCAGACCTACGGAAAGTTCCCCTCCCAGTCAAACTAGTTTTCTGCATCACTTTTGTTGAGATAGAGAAATACCCAATGTGACCTTGAGAAAGCTGATGAGTTTGCAGAGGACGCTGGTCGACAGAGAGAGAGAGGAGAGAAGAGAAGCAAGCAGAAAGGAGAGACATGTAGCTCTTGGGAGACAGGAAGCTGGAGACAGGAGGAGCTGTCTCTCTTTTGGCTAGTGTTTCATTTCCCACTTACAGGCCCTGAGGCTCAGCTGAATTAGAAACCAAACCAAAAGACAGAGTCATCTGGTCATCTGGGATACACCTGGGGAATCCCAGCAGGACCTGAGCACTTCCCAGATATAACATGGTAGTATTATTGATGAGCCTAAGGAAGCCAAGGGCCTTTAGGAAAACATAAATCTATATTTATATAACTTGTTAAAATAGGAAAGGAGTGGTGTGTATAATATACTTTTAAGTGATTTATATTTTTAAAATGGTTAAAGCTGGGTGTGATGGCTCATGTCTGTAATCCCAGTGCTTTGAGAGGCTGAGGCAGGACAATGGTTTGAGTTCAGGAGTTTGAGACCAGCCTGGGTAACATAGTGAGACCTTGTCTCTACCAAAAAAAAAAAAATCAGCCTGGGTAACAAAGCAAAACCCTGTCTGTATAAAAATTTTGAAAATTAGCTGGGCGTGGTGGCATTGCACCTGTAGTCCCAGTTCCTCAGGAGGCTGAGGTGGGAGGATCACTTGAATCCAGGAGGTCGAGGTTGCAGTGAGCTGAGATCAGGTCACTGTATTCCAGCCTGGATGATAGAGTGTGACCTTGCCTAAAAAAAAAAAAAAAAAATGAGCTGGAACATGGTGGCACATGGGTATAGTCCTAGCTACTCAGGAGGCTGAGGCAGGAGGTTCACGTAAGCCCAGGGGCTCGAAATTACAGTGAGCCCTGATTGTCCCACAGCACTCTAGCCTGAGCAACACAGCAAGACCCTGTCTCTAAATAAATTAATTTAATGGTTAAAATATCATAAAAGAGAGCTCCTGCTTTCAGGTGTTGGAATGAAGAATTTTTATCTTCTCTTAAATACACACACACACACACAAGCATGCACACATGCACCCACACACACGTTCTGGAATTTTGGAATACTGGTAACAAGTAGATTCATTCATTTATTCATATTTTCAGCAAATCTTTACAGAAGGCCTGCTATGTTCCAGGTACTAAGTGCTTGGGGTACATTACTGAAGAAGATAAAGATCCTTGCCCTCACAGAGCTTGAGTTCTACTAAACAAGTAAATCCTATACTATATTAGGCAATAATAAGTGCTATGGAGAACGAAAAGGAGAGCAAGGTAAGGAGAATCTGGAATTTCAGAGGTGAAGGGCCAGGTTGCAATGTTAAATGGGGTGGTCACGATAGACATCACTGAGAAGTTGAGAACGGAGCACACTCGCTGCAGGAGAAGAGGGAGTTGGCCAACTGGCTACCTTGGGGAAGACACTGGGACGGACAGCTCCTCACCTCCTTCAAAACAGAAGGAACAGCTAGAACAAAGGCCTCAAAGCAAAGAGACACACAACATATTCAAGAAACAGCAGTGGGGCTGAAGGTGGTTGAAAGGGGGAAATTGAAGGGAAGAGTGGAACGGAGGTCAGATGGGCAGTGGGGCCAGATCCTGCATGGCGTTATGGGTCATTGTAAGGTCTTTGGCTTTTCCTCCAACTAAAATGAGGAGCCACCGTCGGGTTTTGAGCATAGAAGTGACATGGTCTCACTTACATTCTTAAAGGATCACTCTAGATGTTATGTTGAAGAGCTTTTTACAGTATTTAGGCACGAAATGATAGCTCAGGTCAAAGGGTATCAGGGGAAGTGTGGTAAGAAGTTGGATTGTGGGTACCTTTTGAAGGTAGAGACAACAGGATTCCTCATGGATTCAATGTGTTGTGTGAAATAGAGAAGTCAAGCATGACTCAGGTTTTGGGCCTAAGCAACAAAGCAACAAGGACTTGCTACCTAATGGGGAAAGCCATAGGTAGAAGATATTTTGTTGCCATAGGACAGAAGTTCAGTTTGGGGCATGTTGAGTTTGAGATATCTATTAGATATTGAAGTGGAGATGTGGAATAGGCAGTTGGCTATATTAACTTGGAGTTCCAGATGGAGCTCTGGGCTGGAGCAATAAATTTAGAAGTCTTTATCATGTAGATGGAATTTAAAGTAGTTAGACTGGATGACATCACCAAAGGAGTGAGTTTAGAGAGAGAAGAGGAAAAAAGACTGAGTCCTGAGGTCCTTGAACATTAGCAGTCAGAAAAATGAGTAAAGAAAAGGAGACTGGGAAGGAACAAGTACAAGGGAGGAAAAACACAAAGAGAACATGGTGACCTGGAAGCCACATGAAGGATATCCAGAAGGAACGAGCAACTGTATCCTGTGCTGATAGGTCAAAAAGACAAGGATAAAGAGCATACCACTGTATTGAGCAACAAGGGGGTCATTGACAAGGGTAAGAGCAGTTTCTGTAGAGTCACAGGGGTAAAAGCCTGATTAAAGTGAGCCATGAGGGCAAGAGGGAAGAGGAATTTAAGATAGCATAGAAAATTCTTTTAAAGAGTTTTGCTGTTAAAGCAAGGAAAGAGGTCCGGGGTGGTAGCTCACGCTTATAATCCCAGCACTTTGGGAGGCCGAGGAGGGCAGATATCCTGTGGTGAGGAGTTCAAGACCTGCCTGACCAACATGGTGAAACCCTGTCTCTAATACAAAAATTAGCCAGGTGTGGTGGTATGCACCTGTAATCCCAGCTACTCAGAAGGCTGAGGCAGGAGAATCACTTGAACCCAGGAGGCCGAGGTTGCAGTGCGCTGAGATTGCACCACTGCACTCCAGCCTGGGTGACAGAGGGAGACCCTGTCTCAAAGAAAAGGAAAGAAATGTAGTAGTAGCTGGTGAAGGAGTGGGGTTCAGAGAAATTTGTCTTTCTTTTTTTAAAATTAGAGAATCAATAGTATGTTTGTATGTTAATGGCAATCATCTAGTGGAAATAAAAAATGATTATATAGAGAAAGAAAGGGAATAATTGTTGGAACAATGTCCTTGAGTTGAAGTTAGGAGATGGGTTCTAGTGCATAGAGAATGCTTTAGTATAAGAGTATGGATTACTTCTTTCAATACTTAGAAGGAGGGAAGAGTAGGAGAGTGCAAATAGTGGAAGAGATATGTTAGTGGGAATCTGTGGAAGTTGCAAAGGATTCCAATAAGGAGGAAAAAAGAAAACATAACAAGATTCGGAAATCAGAATGGCTTTGGATTTCTCAATGGCAACACTAGAATCTAGCAGACAAGGGGGCCAAGGCTTTAAAAACCTAAGGGAAGACAGCTAGTAACCCAAGAATTCTACACTTAGCCAAACTATTATTAAGTGAGGATAGATTAAATGCATTTTCAAACACAGGAGGTGTGCTAGATACCTTATTTGCCCCTTGAGATCCTTCTCTATTCCCACTTTGTGCTCAGGGAGGTAGACCTGCATGGGTTGCTTCACCTGGGTCTCTTGCCCTCAGGCTCCTGGGTGGGTTTGGTCAAAGTGTGACACTGGTAGGAGATCAGGGGGCAGAAAGAAAGAGATGGATACTGTGTTCCTTTACTGAAGACTATAGATCTTGGTGGGCAACCTTTTCCTCTAAGCTGCATCTCTCTCTGGATTCTAGTAAACACTCCTTCCTCTATCCCTTTCAGGCCTAAGGCTTCCTGCTATTGCTAGTCCTATCTCTTCACACTGTTCACACCTTTGTAAACAGTCCCTCCATTAAGCTTTCCTCTAGCACCCCCTTAAGAATGCCATTTTTCCTCTGGTTGACCTTGACTGGATACACAGGTATCCAAAGACTTACCAGTGAGCCTTTTTATCATAAAACCATTGGAGGAAGTTCTCCACTAAAACAAAAAGAAGACACGAGATGGAGGCAAAGGGAATCTTCTGAACAATGGTGAAAGATAACAGGATGACAGCTGTGTATTCAGTTTCAGAATAACCAACTCAGATTGGAGCAGGCCAGAAGGTTCTTAAAGGTGTCTTTAAGAAGGTAAAAGTGTTAAAATATCCAACAAGGAGTTTTACACAGCTGGGATAGGAATTTGAAACTGAATTAAAGACATGGAAATCTAAGCAAATGAAAAAGAAGATGGTTGGCTGGGTTCAGTAGCTCACGCCTGTAATCCCAGCACTTTGGGAGGCAGAGGCGGGTGGATGACCTGAGGTCAGGAGTTCGAGACTAGCCTGACCAACAAGGTAAAACTCCGTTTCTACTAAAAACACAAAAATTAGCCAGGCGTGTTGGCAGGCACCTGTAGTCCCAGCTACTCGGGAGGCTAAGACAGGAGAATTGCCTGAACCCAGGAGGCGGAGGTTGCACTGAGCCAAGATCGTGCCACTGCACTCCAGCCTAGGCGACAGAGGCAAGACTCCGTCTCAAAAAAAAAAAAAAAAAAAGAAAAGAAAAACAAGATGGTTATTAATTTTAGATGTAAGAAAACATTGGGCAATAAAGAAAAAGCAATCATAGTATAGAAAACAGGTCAATCATCAAACAGCATTTATGCAACAAAAATTCCAAGGGACTGCTGAATTATTTCCTTTTATAGACTTCCTCATAATATATAGCTTCCCTATTTTTGTAATGTAAAGCTTTCCACAGAAGGTATTTACCAGAATAGCACCTAAAATTACCAGGACATTTATTTTAACATGATTTGACCTAGGTCATTTTACAGACTAGATAGTAAAAAATCTCAGTTTATCTATAAACTTCTGATCTGTGTGACCTGGGGTAGGTTACTAAATTTCGCTGACCCTTACAAAGTATGAGGATTGCAAATATAACACACAGAGTGCCTGGCACATAGGAGGCATTCATAAATGACCACTTTTGTCAGCCACCTTAATGGAAGAATGCTGGTTAGGGATATTATAAAACCACAAGGAATACAACTTTGACCTCAATTTAGGTGGGGAGTTGAGCATCTGGAAGTCATGAGGTGTTAGAAGCCTGACACTATTATAAAAGTAAACACTTCTCAGACTAAGCAAATATGATATGGAACTGACAACAAAATTGAGGGGAAAATGCTCTGAGGAAGATGACTGAAAGAATAAAGTAGAGTAAATTGGCTTTCAGAGGGGCCAAGAGCAGTATACAGCTCTCCTTTAAAACAGTGACATAAAGACTCAGCTTCTCCTGGTGGTCTAGGACTACTGGGGAGGGTTCTGGTTCCTTTCCTAAGTATACAAACAACAAAATCAAAAGTTTTATTTTATTTATTTATTTATTTAGTGACAGGGTCTTGCTCTGTCACCCAGGCTGGACTGCAGTGGCATGATCGCAGTTCACTGCAGCCTTGATCTCCTGAACTCAGGTGATCCCCCCACCTCAGCCTCCCAAGTAGCTGGGACTTGGCTAATTTTTTGTATTTTTTTGTAGAGCTGGGGTTTCGTCATGTTGCCCAGGCTGATCTCAAACTCCTGGGCTTAAGCAATCTGCCCGCCTTGGCCTCCCAAAGTGCTGGCATTACAGGTGACAAATAAAGAATTTTAGCTCCAAGAGTTCTTTAGGCCCATCACTAGTCTAGAGGTTGGTCAGATATTAATGGTTTGAAAGGTAAAGAAAGTCATTGATAACAATTAACATGTGGGGAGCGCTTAAGATTTGCCAGTGATTATTCTAAGCCATTTTACATGAATCATCCCGCTTAATCTTCACAACAATTCTAGGTCCTTTTATCCTCATTTGACAGATAAGGAAACCAAGACTCACGGAGGTTAAGTAAATTGCCTAAGGTTACACAGCCAGTAAACTCAAAGAGCTAGACCTGGACTCAGATTTGCCAGCCTCCAAAGGCTTCCAGACTTCTAACTGTAACGCTAATATACAGCAAAGTCTTTAGTTGTGGATTTTCTCACTAGCATAACAGCATTGATCAGGTCATATTTTAGCAAGTAATTTTCAAATATGAAGTGACAGAGATAACGTACAAAGGTCAGGCAATTTTAAGCAAATGCTCTTACAGGTGTGTACTAGGATAGAGCCTTAAAACCATTGACTCCTTCTAAACATGGAGTTCAGACATTCGAATACATTTACCTAGTAAAGTTCTAATAGAAAAAGAGTTATTTTAGGGCTAGTATAAGGCCATCCATGTATTCCCAGTGTCAACTGTGCTCGACGTAATAAGTGTGGAATTAATGTCTAGTGACCGGTTAGATGACCCGCGTAGTGGATCTTTTCAAATCTCACATGAAGGATCTCATACAAAAACATCAAGAACATTAAAGCAAGCCCTGACAATAATTTTTTTAAAATAACAGTCTATTTCCAGGGTAAACAATTACTTTGTCACGCCCCTGCTTAGGGGTGGGAAAACCTGCTTCTGATGTGGGTCCAGGTTGAGGAACACTTCGCCACTTGAGAATGCAACTAAAGTCCAGAAATCCAGGACCACGGCAATACTCCAGCCCAGGGTTGTAGGGCAGCCTCTTTAACAGCCGGGCGACCCATTTCTATCTAGGCGCCCGCGAAGCGCCGGTGTGGGCGGGGGACCGCTCTCAGCCTGAACAGTGGGTGGGCCGGCAATGACAATGCAGGAATTCCGCGCCCGCTGCAGGGTTTGCGGATCTGTCGGAAGGGTGGGAGGGAGCACTTTTCACCTGACACACCCAACCCCCCTGCTGCAGCCCAGGGCCGCGGATGAACGGAAGGAAAGCGCTTCAATACTGTCAGATCAGTGGACTTCAGCTGCAGCAGAGCGGCCCACTGCGCCGCCGCCCGCACACGCTCAGCCCCTCTGCGCCGGGCAGGCAGCAACGCATGCGCAGTCTGTTCTCGCTCGCTCCATCAGTCCCGGCCCGGCCCGGGGCCCCGCCCCCGCAGGCCCCGCCCCGCTCCTGTGCGCTGGGCGCCCCATATCCGGGTTCCCGCCGCCTCCACCGCCGCCGCCTCAGCCGCCCTGCATATTTAGTCTTGCTGGGAGTGGTGTAATTCCCGACCAAGATGGCGGCCGTGGGGCGAGTCGGCTCCTTCGGTTCTTCTCCGCCAGGATTATCCTCGACTTACACAGGCGGCCCCTTGGGCAACGAGATAGCGTCCGGCAACTGTGGCGCCGCGGCAGGCGACGATGAGGACGGGCAGAACCTTTGGTAACGACTCCACCCCTCCCTCAGCCCCTGCTGGTTCCCCCGGCCTTGCGCGGACGCCTTGGGATCCCGTGCCCGCTGGAGCTCGGCGCCGGGCCCGGCCACTGCGTTCCCGGCAGCACCATCCCCGGCGCGCCGAGGCCGGGTCCGTCCCTGCCGCGCTGCGGCTCCGGCCTCCGGCCTCACCGTACGCCTTGCTTCCCGTTAGGTCCTGCATCCTCAGCGAGGTCTCCACCCGCTCGCGCTCCAAGCTCCCTGCGGGGAAGAACGTGCTACTGCTGGGTAAGAGTTCCCTGCTTCGCCCCGCCCCGCCTGGCCCCCAGCGGCCCGGGGTACCTGGTCCCCCGGCTAGCTCGCTGGCTCTCTTTGTGCGGACAGCCGGCCCAGCCCCGCCCCGCCTCCCGACCTGTCGCGGAAGGCTGGGCAAGAAGGGGAACCCTCGACCCTCGACCCAGGACCTATGGGGACCCGCCCTCCCTCAGGTTCCTCCTCCTCCCGGGGATATGGGGGTGGCCCTGACAGCCTCCCCTGGGAAGGACAGAATTCGATCGCTCATCTGAGGGATTCTGGTGTCCTAGGGTTTATCTAGAAATTGACAGTTTTTCTTTCATCAGAAAAATTGGTAGCAGGAGGCTCTGCAAGAGCTCCGGCGCAAATGGCTTGCCATTAATATTTAATAGCTGACTCTTTGTATAATTGACAGAGGCTACAACTAAGACCTGGCGATAAATGTTCTTGATTCAGTGTTCTCTGGTACAATGTGCTCGTGTTGCAGCTACCTTAACTGTCACATGTAATTCTGAAATCTGTAAAGGACAGTAGAACACACCTTTCTAGTTAAGTCTCTTCAGCCAAATGGATGTAATAAGGAGAAATGGTCCAGTGTCAGTTCTCCTGATTGTTCTGTATCTCCTCGGCTCTCTGGAAGTTGTGTATTCTGTTTCTTTAGTGACTCTGGGGGTGGGGATAGAGGACTGAGGGAGAATAGTTCGCAGGTTCGCATTTTTGCAGGCTTGGGTCCTGAATCATTTAAAGGAGAAATTTCTCTATATAGTTCTTTACATGCAAGATAACTGAAGTTTGGCTTATACGATGATTAAATTTAAAAACTTTGGTATTTGATATCGGCTCAATGCCAGAGGCTTTTTTTTTAAATGTCCATCTAAAAACAGGAAAGGAAACAAAGAAGTCAAATGCTGCTTGATAGGCTGCATGGTTAAATATGAATGTTTACACAGAAAAAATTACTTTTTTAATGGACTTCTGCCGGGCAAAAATATATGATTATTTATATTCTTTAAAGCTGCATGGAGCTAGTTGAAAAACTAGTTTTTACTCTTGTTTTTAATGTGATTGAAATCACCTACTGCAGATTAGCCTGGATTGAGTCACTGTCCTATCACATATAAGCCCTAAGATCTTAAGCAAGTTGCTTGACATCTATAAACCTCAGTTTCTTCATTTTTAAAATGGTTGTTATGGAAATAATAATACCCGCCTCCAGGGTTGTGGGGGGGGATCAAATGAGTTAATGTTTGTATAGTGATAATATTTGCAAGTGATATATTTATCTTAAACTGATTTAGAAAATATTTGTGCTCAGAACTTTTTAAAAAATTGAGTTAGTGCCTTCATAAGTGATATTAATAGGGCAAAAATAAATTAGGATCCAAGAGCAAAAAATTGTAGAATAAATTTTTAGTTTGCTAATTTAAACAAATTACCACTCATTACTAAGCTAAAATGGATTTAAGATCATATGACCTCATTGAAATCGATTCTATTTTAATTACTTTAAGTAAGACTTATTTGGAAACACTGCCATGGTAAAGGTAAGATTCAGTAGTTTTGTTCTTAGTTTATACATTTCCTCCAGTTATTTCTGCACATTAGATATTGCATAGATTATTCTGTTTGTGGTAAAACAAAAGTGGTGGTTTTGTTCATTTTTTGGTATACTGAATTTGTACTGAGGTTGTGCCATGTTTTTTTTTTTTAAAACCCCCCTTTGACACCGGGTCTGTGCATGGGACTGAGTGTTCTTAGAGGTCCCAACCTCCTTCACGCCATCATACAAGAAGAGATTAAATTTCCTTTTTTATGAACTTAATAGTTAGTAAAGTTCCATCTAGTATCAGGTAATATGAGCTTGAAACTTAATATTTTTCTTTCAGTACTGTTGGGATTTTCATCAGAGTCCTTTTCAGCTTTGGAAGAAGCTAATAACTGATTTGTATACTGGTTACAAAAATAGAGTTAATTTCTAAGATACCCCTGAAGATTTCTTACAGACATTTTACCATCACATATGGCAGCATTCACTCTGTGCTGGTGGAGGAAAGAAATATACAAATAGGGATTGTGGTTTTCTTTGTTAGGAGTTTGAAGGTGCTGGGCAGGAGGATGCTTGGCCCTAATATATCTTTCATGAATGCAGGTGGTCTCTGGAGTCTCTTATTTTAAAAAACAAATCTAAAGCCAGGCACAGTGACCCAGCCTGTAATCCTAGCACTTTGAGAGGCCGAGGGGTGGATCACTTGAGCTCATGAGTTGGAGACCAGCCTGGGTAATAATGGTGAAACCCCATCTCTACACAAAATTTAAAAATTGGCCTGGCATGGCAGCTCCCGCCTGTGATCCCAGCGCTTTAGGAGGCCGAGGTGGGTGGATCACCTGAAGTTAGGATTCCAGACGAGCCTGGCTAACATGTTTAAACCCCATCTCTACTACAAATACAAAACTTAGCTGGACGTGGTGGCATACACCTATAATCCCAGTTACTCGGAGGCTGAGGCAGGAGGATTGCTTGAGTCCGGGAGGCGGAGGTTGCAGTGAGCCAATATCGTGCCATTGCACTCCAGCCTGGGTGATAGAGTGAGGCTCTGTCTCAAAAAAAAAAAAAAAAAAAAAAAAGTTGGGTATTATGGTGCGTGCTTGTAGTCTCAGCTACTTGGGGAGGCTAAGGTGGAGGGACAACTTGAGCCCCAGAGACAGAGGTTGCAGTGAGCTGAGTTCGCACCATTGCACTCCAGCCTGGGCAACAGAGTGAGACCGTGTCTCAAAAAATAATTCTAATAAATAACATAAAACAAATCTGAGCCTTTTGCAAGGCTTTACATTTCAGAAACAACCTAGAATAGGAACAATGATGTAGACCTAAGTACTCCCCTAACAACACACACAAATTGCAGTTTAGCTTTCCACATGCTCTCTTCTACTACTACCTGATGGGAGAAAAGGGACATGACTAGTAATGTGTGTGTGTGTAAGAGCCATTCTCAAAGGATTTTAATACAAATCTCATTTCACCTCCTCTCTCCTCCCAGATCAGGGCACCAATTTATAGATGGGTAATGAGTTGTAGGGACCTGTTGAGTGGATTTTCCAAGGTCACACAACATAAGGGCCGTGTTCTGTGACTCTGGCATGGATTTCTGACTTGATAGAAGTTCCCACAAGGGAGAGAGTGCCAGGTACAAAATTCTTTCTACTCAAAGCCTGTCTTTGAGCAAACGTACTGGTAATTATTTTAAAGGAAAATCTAAATATTTATTGGATTCTGGGATGCAGCTGTCGCCATGGCACTTGTGTTTAAGTAGTTATTTAATCTGCCTAGGCCTGACTTCTAATGAAATCCAGAAAGTCTATGATATTAACTCTTCTTTCTTGAAAAGTTTTGAGAATGGATTTCAGTAAGATTTGTTTTTAATAAAGGTAGGACTTCTTGCGCATGTATTTTAAGTAGATTCTAACTTCTAAATTGTCCTTTTTAAGAACTACATTTTCATTTTTACCTTTTATATTTAATTACTTTTAATACAATTGATTATATATCTTTTTTGTTTGTTTGTTTGTTTTTTGAGATGGAGTTACCCTGGCTGGAGTGCAATGGCATGATTTCGGCTCAGTGCAACCTCCGCCTCCTGGGTTCAAACAATTCTCCTGCCTCAGCCTCCTGCGTTACTGGGATTACAGGCATGTGCCACCACACCCAGCTAATTTTGTATTTTTAGTAGAGACAGTTTCTCCATGTTGGTCAGGCTGGCCTTGAACTCCCGACCTCAGGTGATTTGCCTGCCTTGGCCTCCCAAAGTGCTGGGATTATAGGCATGAGCCACTGCGCGGGGCATATTTGTATTAGCTGCTTTTAAAGGCAGTTTCTCCATATTGATTACTTTCCCATGTTTTGATAAGAAAACTCCCTAAGGAAAATAATAATTAATAATACCTAACATAGAGCACTTACAGGTACTAGTCATGTAAGGATTGTTTATGTACTCTATCCCCTTAAAGAGCAGGAAACAGACACAGAATTTGTGTTTTGTTTTTCAGGCAGGGTCTTACTTTGTCACTCAGGCTGGAGCATAGTGGTATAATCTTGGCTCACTGCAACCTCTGCCTTCTGGACTCAAACCATCCGCCTGCCTCAGCCTCCTAAGTAGCTGGGACTACAGGTGCGTGTCACCACTCCTAGCTAATTTTTGCACTTTTTGGAGAGATGAGGTCTCACTGTGTTGCCCAGGCTGGTCTTGAACTCTGGGCTCAAGCAGTTCTCCTCTCACCTCAGCCTCCCAAAGTAATGGGATTACTGGGGTGAGCTACCACACCCCGCCAGACACAGAAATGTTAATTAAATTGTCCTAGGATTACATAGCCAGGAGGCAAAATCAGTATTCAAAATTTTACAGCCTGAGGCCGGCCCTGTGGCTCCTGCTTGTAAATCCCAGCACTTTGGAAGGCTCAGGGGGTGGATCACCTGAGGTCAGGAGTTTGAGACCAACCTGGCCGATAATATGGTGAAATCCCATCTCTACTAAAAGTACAAAAATTAGCCGGACATAGTGGTGGGCTCCTGTAGTCCCAGCTACTCAGGAGACTGAGGCAGGAGAATCGCTTGAACTGGGGAGGCAAAGGTTGCAGTGAGCCGAGATCGCACACCATTGCACTCTAGCCTGGGCGACAAGAGTGGAACAGTCTCAAAAAAAAAAAAAAAAAAAAAGTGTGCAGCCTGGCTCGCAGAGCTAGTACTCTTAATCTATACAATCTCCCTAAAGGAAAAGAACTTTCCTTGTAAGTAGGTGATGCTTAGCAGTTTTTAAGGAATTTTATCTGATTCTTCTGGGTGTATATCTTTTAGTGCAAACAATATCTCACTTATTTAGATTAATTGAATTCATTGTCAACAAAGATAACATGTAACCGTGTTCCCAAGCACAGTGCCTGGTTTTTAGATAGGACTTCAGTGTAACTTTTTGATTTGCGGTGAGAATTAATGAAAACTAGCTGGTCCTTTGTCAAGTCATGTAAGCCTCATCTTTCTCATCTGTAAATTAGACTATTTGAATTTAGTGATCTCCAAAGCCTTGTTTGATCTGACATTTTATAAATTTTCTTGTTTTAATCTTGTGAGTTATCGAATATTTTTAAAGAAATGTTTTAAGGCATATTGAAATTGGGTTTTAATTCATTAGTATAGATGTGGGCCATTTAATTCCCCACAGGAAAGAAATGTAAAGTCACTATATTGTTCCCTGAAGGTATTGGTCCACGGTAATATGCAGCAAAAAAGTCCCACAAAATGCTGAACATCAGTAAGTATATGTGAAAGTCTTTTTTTCCCCCCTTCAGGAATAAAACTCTATTATGCTTGAGCTATTGTAGGAAACCTTAAGATATACACAGTGGAATTCAGAGATCTGTGCAGAGAACTATCTTGTAACTGGCAAAGGAGTGTATGGTTTTCTATGTGAGGACTGATTATAAAAATAATGAGAGTGTTCAGTCTAAAACTATTGATTTGTTGAGGAGCTGGGATTAAAGATCATCAAGGTTCCATGAGTTATGCTGTTTTCTGGCATGACTGGTTATGGGAATATGATGCAAGGAATAGACTGTTACCATATATATGATATTGAATTTTTTCAAAGAATTAACATGAAATTATTTATTACATGTTTATTATATATATATATATATTTTTTTTTTGAGACGGAGTCTGGGTCTGTCGCCCAGGCTGGAGTGCAGTGGCCGGATCTCAGTTCACTGCAAGCTCCGCCTCCCGGGTTTACGCCATTCTCCTGCCTCAGCCTCCCGAGTAGCTGGGACTACAGGCGCCCGCCAGCTCGCCCGGCTAGTTTTTTTGTATTTTTTAGTAGAGACGGGGTTTCACCGTATTAGGGAGGATGGTCTCGATCTCCTGACCTTGTGATCCGCCCATCTCGGCCTCCCAAAGTGCTGGGATTACAGGCTTGAGCCACCGCGCCCGGCTGTTTATTATATGTTACGGCTACTAAAATATATATAGTGTTTTGAGAGTAAGATGGCATATTGGCATCTTATAATAGGGTCAGCAAACTTTTCTGTCAAGGGCCAGATTGTAAATAGTTTAGCCTTTGTAAGTCATGTGGTCTCTGTTGCAACAACTCAGTTCTGCTCTTGTCGTTCCAAAACAGCCATGGATAATATGTAAATGAATGGATACAGCCTTGTTTCAATAAAACTTTATTCACAAAAACAGGCAGCAGGCCAGTTTTGGCCTGTGGCCTGAAGTTTGTGAACCTCTGTGTTTGTTTGTTTATTTAGAGACGTGGTCTCGCCCTGTCACCTAGGCTGTAGTACACTGGCACTATCATAACTTATTGTAGTCTCAAACTTCTGGGCTCAAGTGATCTTCCTGCCTCAGCCTCTTGAGTAACTGGGAATGCAGGCCTGTATTCCCACCATGTTGGCTAATTTTAAAAATTGTTTATATTTTTCTAGAGAGAGGGATTTACTATGTTGCCCAGGCTGGTCCCGAACTCCTGGGCTAAAGTGATCCTCCCACCTCAGTCTCCTAAATCACTGGGATTATAGGTATGACGCACAGCCCTTGGCTGTGTTAGGTGATGATTGGCGTCAGTTTTATCAGTAAGCACAGATGCCAGTTAATAGAGATTTCTGGTTAATGGGATATGGTGTGTGGCACATAATAGGTGCCTAACGAATATGTGTTGAACAAATGATGAACAGTCTTTACTTAAAGTATCATTGTTATTCCAGTTAGGTGTAGTTTGAGCACAGGTTTAAGAATTGTTAAGAGGACTTCATCTAATATTTCCCCCAGTGCTACTGTCAAAAGCAGAAAACAGAACTGGCGAATCACAGATACAGGCTGGTAGAGCAGTAATTCAGCTGGTGTGAAATCCATGTGAGAGAGAATGTCAGCAAAAGCACTTAGAAAATATAAAACAGAAAGGAGTCTTGAAATAGGAAGAGAGAAGTCCAAAATTTAGTGTGGGACCCTGTCACTAATAAGTAAGTGGCCGGGCGTGGTGGCTCAGGCCTCTAATTCTAGCACTTTGGGAGGCCAAGACAGGCAGATTACTTGAGGTCATGAGTTCGAGACCAGCCTGGCCAACATGGTGAAACCCCGTTTCTACTAAAAATAGAAAAATTAGCCAGGTGTGGTTGTGGGCGCCTGTAATCCCAGCCACTCGAGAGGTGGAGGCAGGGAGAATTGCTTGAACTCAGGAGGTGGAGGTTGCAGTGAGCCGAGATCACGCCACTGCACTCCTGCCTGGGTGACAGAACAAGAATCCATCTCAAAAAAAAAAAAAAGTAAGTGACGGTGGACTATCACATTTTTGGGCCTTATTTGCTTTATGTGTAAAATCAAGACAGTGGCTATTAGACCCCCCAGACTATCATTTTATTCTTTTTTTCACCAAACATTTATTGGAGACATGTCATATATAAAATGCTTTACTGAATCATCTGGGGTAAACAGAATGACTAAGACTCAGCTCCTGCCCTCCAGGAGCTTATAAACTCCCGTGGGGAAGAGACTCAAAGTAGTAAAGATCAAGTATGCCAGTATGAAATGATTGCTAAATAGGTCACAAAATATTTTGTGAAAAAGATGGTATTTTTTTTTTTTTCTGAGTTTTTTAATTCACCTGACCAAAAGCCTTT
>NC_045435.1:135317674-135353195 GCF_002776525.5 Piliocolobus tephrosceles
GCAGCATGATTTATAATCCTTTGGGTATATACCCAGTAATGGGATGGCTGGGTCATATGATATTTCTAGTTCTAGATCCTTGGGGAATCGCCATACTGTTTTCTATAATGATTGAACCAGTTTACAATCCCACCAACAGTGTAAAAGTGTTCCTATTTCTCCACATCCTCTCCAGCACCTGTTGTTTCCTGACTTTTTAATGATCACCATTCTAACTGGTGTGAGATGGTATCTCATTGTGGTTTTGATTTGCATTTCTCTGATGGCCAGTAATGATGAGCATTTGGAAAAGGTGGTATCTGAGTACAATTTTGCTAAGTAGGATGGGGAGGAGAAAACCTGTGAAAAGGGCCTAAAACCCAGAGAAGAGGGCCAAGGCAGTTTAGGTATGGTGGAAGGAGCCCTGACAAAAGCCACAAGGTCTTTGAGTCAGCCTCCCTATCCTTTGAAGCGGTGGAGTTGTGGACAAATTAGAACCCCCTGACCTGTAAACTGAGATTATTTCATACATTATTTCATACATCATGGGATTAAAAGAACCAAAAGAAATTATGTCTAAAACACTTGCCTCTCAGAATTGGAAATCACTATTTTAAATTATGAAAGTAATGCATGTTTCTTGCCAGAGAAAGAAAAAAAAAGAAAAAGGTAAGAAGATAAAGTGAAAATAGCCATGCTCAGTGGCTCCCGCCTGCAATCTCAGCACTTTGGGAGGCCAAGGTGGGGGCATGGCTTGAGACCAGCCTGGGTAATACAGCAGGACTCTGCCTCTACAAAAAAAAATTTAAAAAATAACTGGTGTGGTGGCACATGTCTTTTGTCCCAGCTACTTGGGAGGCTGAGGCAGAAGGTTCATTTGAGCCCAGGAGTCCAAGGTTGTCGTGAGCTGTGATCACACCACTGCACTCCAGCCTAGGTGACAGAGCGGGACCGTGTCCCAAAAGAAAGAAAGAACATGAAAATAATGCATGATCTTACCACTTAGAGGTAAGTGTTCATTTTTTCTTATTTATTTATTTTTTATTTTTTAGAGAAAGTTTTGCTCTGTTCCCCAGGCCAGAGTGCGATAGTGTAATAACAGCTTACTGCAGCCTCCAATTCCTGGGCTCAAGTGATTTTCCTGCCTTAGTCTCCTGAGTAGCTGGTACTATACGACACCATACCTGGCTAATTATTTTTTGGAAATATGGGAGTCTCACTATGTTGCCCAGCTTGGTCTCAAACTCCTGTGCTCAAATGAGCCTCTGGTCTTGGCCTGAAAGTGCTGGGGTTATAGGTATGAGCATCTATTAACACACCAGGTCGTGTTCATTTTCTCTATGTGAATATTTTTTTCTTAAAAATAAACTCATGATTTATATTACTCTTTTGCAATCAGATTTTTTTTAACTTCATGTACCATGGTTCTCTTCATGTAACATGAGTTTTTTTCATGTTAATAGATGTGGCTTTATCTTTCTTATTGACCGAATAGTATATATCGCTATATCATAATTAGAATGGATTGGTAGACAGATTATTATTGTTATACCTCATTTTCCACTTGCCCAGTATTTTCTTTGGTTGGGATAAGTTCCCAGAAGTGGAATTGTTAGGTCTTTTAAATCTTTCTGCATAAGTATTGTCAGTCTTCTAGGAAAGCTATACTATTTTACTTTTTTTTTTTTTTTTTTGAGACAACATCTTGCTCTGTCGCCCAGGCTGGAGTGCAGTGGTGCTATCTCAGCTCACTGCAACCTCCACCTCCCAGGTTCAAGCAGTTCTCCTGCTTCAGCCTCCCGAGTAGCTGGGACTACTGGTGTGTGCCACCACACCTGGCTAATGTTTCGCATTATTTAGTGGAGACGGAGTTTCGCCCTGTTAGCCAGGATGGTCTCGATCTCCTGACCTCGTGATCCACCTACCTCGGCCTCCCAAAGTGCTGGGGTTACAGGTGTGAGCCACCGCACCCGGCCACATTTTTACCATCAGTATGTGAGGGTACTTGTTTATTTAGCACCATTGCCAATACTAAGTATTATTCATTTTAATCTTTGACTATCTAATAGGTTAAAAATTTGCATCTTAATGTAAAGATGATTTAATTGTAGAATACATACCATATTTGATTCAGAACCATTGCTTTAGTGTGACTTTGACCTCCTAGGGCACGAGAACTATTAATAGCCATTGTAATCAACCACTGTGGTTAGCATTTACTGATCTTGGTAAATATTTATTGGATTAAACTAAATGTTTTCTTTGTTTTTGTTTTTGTTTTGAAACGCAGTTTTGCTCTTGTTGCCTAGGCTGGAGTGCAATGGCGCGATCGTGGCCCACTGCAACCTCCGCCTATCTGGTTTAAGCGATTCTTCTGCCTCAGCCTCCTGAGTAGCTGGAATTACAGGCATGAGCCACCACATCTGGCTAATTTTGTATTTTTAGCAGACGGGGGTTTCTCCATGTTGATCAGGGTAGTCTCGAACTCCCAACCTCAGGTGATCTGCCCACCTCATTCTCCCAAAGTGCTGGGATTACAGGCGTGAGCCACCGTGCCCAGCCAACTAAATGTTATTTTTAATTCATATCTAGACAGCCTGTGGGAGTAAGAAAAATGAGTAAGGATAAGTTCTGTTTTTTTAATGTAATGTACATTGCTGAATGATCAATCCAAAGGTGGAGCTTTGGCCAGCTGCAGGGATGGGAACTATCATGTATTGTATCTGTGACTTGTGTTGAGTGTTCTGCTAAGTGCTGTATTATGTAGCATGTTTACTGTTTTACAGGAAAGGGTTTTAAGCCCCAGGTTACACAACTGAACTGGAATTCATTTTATTTATTTATTTTTTGAGATGGAGTCTTACTCTGTTGCCCAGGCTGGAGTGCAGTGGCACGATCTTGGCTCACTGCAACGTCTGTCTCCCTGGTTCAAGCGATTCGCCTGCCTCAGCCTCTGGAGCAGCTGGGACTACAGGCATGCCACCACGCTTGGCTAATTTTTGTATTTTTAGTGGAGATGGCGTTTCACATTGTTGGCCAGGCTGGCTTGAACTCCTGACCTCAGTTGATCTGCCTGCCTCGGCCTCTGTAAGTGCTGGGATTATAGGTGTGAGCCACCACTCCTCGCCTTGAGCTGGAATTCAAAATTAGGTTTGTCTTTTTGCTCTACAGGCACCCCTTGACATGTTGGAGGGATGTAGTCATAAATAGGCATGCATAAATATTTATTTACAGTCACTTTGTCTGTGTCCTGCATTTGGTTAATAGTCTCTCCCTACTCTTAGCTACCAGTGTGAGGGAGGACGATGCCCTCTAGGAGATGGGGAGCACACCAAAAGTCCCTCACCTTACCTGGGTCCTCCAGATAACCCGTGGAAGGCCATGCAGAAATGTATGCCACAAGTAGTTTAGTGAAGACCCCTCATGACTCTTCTCACCAGAGCTTTCAGATAAAATAGGATAATTTATGTCATATAAGGCCAAATCAAAAATGTCAGCTTTACAGTGTTGATATCTCAATTGGATAAGGAAGGGATATAGCAGATTATAATTCCCTGTCTCCTGATGATCATAATGCTGGGGACCATGTCAGACAGTGGCATGCATACTTGGGAAGTGTTCAGGATAACTATTATCATTAATGTATTATGTGCTCTTAATTGTTTTGCTTTCACTACTCATTTTTCACAATTCCTGTTTTTATTGTTATGTATATATTGTTATATATTTTATTATATTGTTATATTTTTATTGTTTTATATATATATGTTTTTATTGTATCTTATATTGCTGATATAAGATACAAAGGAGTTGGGCCGGGCATGGTGGCACATGCCTGTAATCTCAGCATTTTGGGAGGCCAGGGTGGACAGATCACTTGAACTGAGGACTTTGAGACCAGCCTGGGCAGCATGGTGAAATCCTGCTCTACAAAAAAATACAAAAATCAACCAGGCATGGTGGATGCACCTGTAGTCTCAGCTACTCAGGAAGCTGAGGTAAGAGGATCACCTGAGCCTAGGAGATTGAGGCTGCAGTGAGCTGAGATCTTGCCACTGCACTCCAGCCTGGGCAACAGAGTTGCCCTGTCTCTCACACACACACACACAAACTGTATACACAAACACACACATATATATACACACATATATACACATGCACACATATATATACACATATATGTATACACATATATACACATACATATGTACACACATACACATATAATACGCATATATATACATATATATAAATTTTATTTCTAGCATATTACTGATCAAGAAGTAATGGATGAATCTGTAGTGCAAGTTACTCGGGAAATTCAGGTGGGAGGATTGCTGGAGCCTAGAAGTTCAAGACTATCCTGGGCAACATAGCGAGACCCTGTCTTTAAAAAAAAGTAGTAGTAATGGATGATAATAGTAAAGCATTTTAAATCCATCACTATAGAGATGGTCTGATTTTACTCTCCTCCATTTAGAAATTGGGGAACAAATGGAATTATCTGACCAGGTTTGCACAATCAGTAATGACAGTGTTGCAGTTAGAAATCACATTTCTAAGTCTTCACAGTTCTAATCTGTTAATTGTTACTATTTTTTGAGATGGAGTTTCGCTCTTGTTGCCCAGGCTCGAGTGCAGTGGCACGATCTCGGCTCACTGCAGCCTCTGCCTCCATGATCTCGGCTCACCGCAGCCTCTGCCTCTTCAGCCCTCCTAAGCAGCTGGGATTATAGGCATGCACCACCACGCCCGGCTAATTTTGTATTTTTAGTAGAGACAGGGTTTCTCCATGTTGGTCAGGCTGGACTCAAACTCCCAACCTCAGGTGATCGACCCACCTAGGCCTCCCAAAGTGCTGGGATTACAGGCTCGAGCCACCGCACCCATCCCCCTGTTAATTGTTATTATAAAGTTGGTGGAGATTACATTCTATTGTTGAGTTAGAGATCTGTCAGGGAGATAAAACAGTATCACCCTGTACTGTTTTGGTGACCATGTGTGGAATTAGAGGAGTTTTTTTTTTTTTTTTTTTTTTTTTTTACATTTTTAAAGAGATGGAGGAATAAAACAAAAATGTGTAACAGAGACCTATGTGGCTTGAGAAGCTTAAAATATTTGCTGTCTAGTCCTTTACAGAAAAAGTTTTCTGGCACCTGCATGTAGATAAGAAAATAGCTTTATTATAATAGTATTGCTTTTATGAAATTTTTGTTGTTGTTGTTGTTTGAGACCGCGTCTTGCTCTGTTGCCCAAGCTGGAGAGCAGTGGTGCAGTCACAGCTCACTACAGCCTCAGCCTCCCGGGCTCAGGTGATCCTCCCACCTCAGCCTCCTGGGTAACTGGGGCTATAGGTGTGTGCCACCATGCCCACCTAATCTTTGTATTTTTTTGTAGAGATGGGTTTTTGCCATGTAGTTCAGGCTGTAATGAAATGATTTGTTTTTTTAAATATGCCCTCTTTAAGAAAATCTAGTATATAAACTTGCAAATTTAGATAAAATCTTCAGAAAATAATTTTAGCATCATCACCTAAAGGGGTTTTTATGGAAGGGCTTTCATCCAATCTTTGAACAGGACTCTACTTGTGTAATTGTATGTTTACAGATCATTAACTATTTGGCTGGCAGTCTTAAAACTGATGTGTCTGTTTCACTGCCAGCTGAAGGCCAAGGAACTGAAGATAAGTAGCTGGATTATTTCAAGCATTGTTTGAAACCCCTTTTCTATACTTGCCACTTTAAAGGTGTATTAATTGTGTAGAATAAGGTAAATTTTTTTTGTTTTATTTTGCTGGAGCTATTAGGTGTGTTGTGTTTTCCAAACAATAACTTACAATTTAGTGACTTAATTTTTTAAATTGCTTGTCATTAAGCATTTTTAAATTTTTATTATTTATTTTTATTTATTTATTTTTTTGAGACGGAGTCTCGCTGTTGTTGCCCAGGCTGGAGTGCAGTGGCACAATCTCGACTCACTGCAACCTCTGCCTGCTGATTCAAGCGATTCTCCTGCCTCAGCCTCCCAAGTAGCTGGGATTACGAAGTGCCCACTACCATGCCCAGCTAATTTTTTTTTTTTTTTTAGTAGAGCTAGGATTTCGCCATGTTGGCCAGGCTGGTCTCAAACTTCTGACCCCAGGTGATCCACGTGCCTCGGCCTCCCGGAGTGTTGGGATTACAGGCCTAAGCCACTGTGCCCAGCCAAGCATGATTTTTAAACATATCAATGTCAAAGGACAGGCATCCTGAACTTTAAAATGTTTTATCCTTCTAATTGTATAGGTGAATAAAGAGAAGAGGGTTCATAATGGAGTTTTTAGTATTTTCAAACATTGTGCAGCTTGGTTGTGGCAAGGCAGCTAAGGACCAACCCTCGGTCCCATGGCTAGAAAAAGTTTTCCTAAGTTTAGTGAAGGAGGAATGTATTATGAGCTTACACTATTAATTGATCTGTTATTGATGAGAGGTGGCCATTTGAGTTTCATATATATGAGTAATGAATGATTTTAATAGATTGTGATAAATGGCCAGGAAAAGCAGTTACAAATGAAGTATATTATGAAAATAGAGACTCTGGTTGGAATCAAGAAATAGGAAAGTTTGGGCCAGATGCCCTGGCTCATGACTGTAATTATAACATTTTGGGGCCGGGCGTGGTTGCTCAAGCCTGTAATCCCAGCACTTTGGGAGGCCGAGACGGGTGGATCACAAAGTCAGGAGATCGAGACCATCCTGGTCTACACGGTGAAACCCCGTCTCTACTAAAAAATACAAAAAACGAGCCGGGCGAGGTGGCGGGCGCCTGTAGTCCCAGCTACTCTGGAGGCTGAGGCAGGAGAATGGCGTAAACCCGGGAGGCGGAGCTTGCAGTGAGCCGAGATTGCGCCACTGCACTCCAGCCTGGGCGACAGAGCGAGACTCTGTCTCAAAAAAAATAAAATAAAATAAAATAACATTTTGGGAGACTGAAGTGGGAGGATTGCTTGAGTTCAAGACCAACCTGGTTAACATAGGGAGACCCCATCTGTACAAAAAATTAAAAAATTAGCCAGGCATGGTGGCACACCCCTGTAGTCCTGATTACTCAAGCTGAAGTGGGGGATTTCTTGAGCCCAGGAGGTTGAGGCTGCAGTGAGCCATAATTGCACATTACCGCCGGGCGCGGTGGCTCAAGCCTGTAATCCCAGCACTTTGGGAGGCCGAGATGGGCGGATCAGAAGGTCAGGAGATCGAGACCATCCTGGCTAATATGGTGAAACCCCGTCTCTACTAAAGAATACAAAAAAAAACTAGCCGGGCGACGAGGCGGGCGCCTGTAGTCCCAGCTACTTGGGAGGCTGAGGCAGGAGAATGGCGTAAACCTGGGCGGCGGAGCTTGCAGTGAGCTGAGATCCGGCCACTGCACTCCAGCCTGGGTGACAGAGCCAGACTCCGTCTCAAAAAAAAAAAAAAAAAAAAATTGCACATTACCCCAGCTTGGGTGACAGAATGAGACCCTGTCTCAAAACAAAGAAACAAGAAACCCACAAAGCAACAAAAAGAATATGAAGGTTGGTGAAAGAGCTATACATAAGATGTAGTTTCTGTTTTTGGTGAGCAAGCAATCTTAAAAGCAAAGACTTTATATCTTGCTGACTGTTTTTTGTTGAATGAGGGGCAGACCTGACACACTTAAAGACTGCTGGAGGAAACACATGTATAAGATGACCCTCTGCAGTACAGTGTGCTAGAAGTCTGCAGTGGGCTATTCAGAGCACAGAGAGGGCACTTAACCAAACACGTGGAGTCAAAGAAAGCTTCATCGAGACCAGAAGAAGATAGTGTTCTCCCAGGTGAGGGGAAGGGAAGAGTATTCCAGAGAGAAGTGATGGCATATGTGAAGGTGTAGAGTTGGGAGAGAATGAGGCCTCTGACTAGAAGTTCCTGAAAGAAATTGTGTGTTCAGAGCCTAGCATGTTGGTAGGGGACACGGTGAGCAATGGGCCGGAAAGGTAAGGGAGCTTTTTGTAAGAATGTTGACCTTTACATTTTGCCCTTTACCTGTAAGAACAGTAGGAAGACCCGATGGGTTTTTTTCTCACATCTTACCAAAATTCCAAACATACAGAAAAGTTGAAGGGATTTTACAGTTAATACTCATATATCTCAACCTAGATTCTACCATTAACATTTTTTTTTTTTTTTTTGAGACGGAGTCTCGCCCAGGCTGGAGTGCTGTGGCTGGATCTCAGCTCACTGCAAGCTCCGCCTCCTGGGTTCACGCCATTCTCCTGCCTCAGCCTCCCAGGTAGCTGGGACTACAGGCGCCGCCACCTCGCCCGGCTAGTTTTTTGTAGTTTTTAGTAGAGACGGGGTTTCACCGTGTTAGCCAGGATGGTCTCGATCTCCTGACCTCGTGATCCGCCCGTCTCGGCCTCCCAAAGTGCTGGGATTACAGGCTTGAGCCACCGTGCCCGGCCTCTACCATTAACATCTAATTACATTTGCTTTATGTCATGTGTCCTGCTCTATTACCCATTTTTTAAAAATGCATTTCGAAGTAAGTGCAGATATCAGTGCACTTTCCTCTAAATACTTCAGCATATGTATCATTAACTAGAATGCCCTGATGAAGGGTCTTAAGAGGGAGAGTGGCATAATGAGATTGGTTCAGGAAGATCACTCAGCTGCAGGATGGGAATGGATTGGGGGGTGGTATGTACTTACTGAATGCTCACTTTTAAGTGATGTGTTAATAGAGTGAGGAGAAGAGAACTGGGAGGAGGCCATGTGTTAAGCTTTGTGCCTAAAGACATAAAAAGATAAAAACAGTTTAACAAACAATATAATTGGAAGATGTGTATAACCCTAGAACAAGACTGCATCTTTGCAGATACCTCAGATCAGATTCCTGGAAAATAGGAGATAAAAAAATGGGATTTCGTTTACAGAATCTTTGTCTTCATTAGCTTTTTAGACCTTTTATAGAACAGATCTGTTTTCAAATGTTGCATTTGCCATCAAGACAAATCATGTCAGACTGCATTTAGGTGGAAAGAAAGTGAAAGCTACATAATCCCCTCAGGGGTCTTAAGAGGATTTTGAATTGAAGCTTAAGATGTATGAAAAGAAGAAATGGTCTTAAAATGTTTATAAAATACAAATGTTCAATTTTCAATTACCAGGGCCTGATGAGATGGCTCATGCCATAATCCCAGCACTTTGGGAGGCTGAGGCGGGCGGATCACTTGAGGCCAGGAGTTCGAGACCGCCTGGGCAACATGGTGAAACCCCGTCTGTACTAAAACCACAAAAAGTAGCCAGGCATGGTGGTGTGCGCCTGTAGTCCCAGCTGCTTGAGAGTCTGAGGCAGGAGAATCGCTTTAACCCGGGAGGCGGAGGTTGCAGTGAGCCAAGATTGCGCCATTGCACTTCATCCTGGGTGACAAAGTGAGACTCAAAAAAAAAAAAAAAATCACAAATTTCAATTACCAGATGTTATTAAAGTTGATAAATGAGAGAGGAGGAAGAGTGGTTGATAGAAATTTTGCTCCCAGAAAGATTTCGTTTCAATAAATAAAATGCTTCCTGAAACATTTTAAGAACCTTCTTCCTGCCAAAGCACTGTGTGAGGTGGTCAGAATATTCTTGGGAATAAGTTTTTGTTTTTTCCTTATTCTGTTTACCCTAAGAGCTAAAGGGAGTTGTACCCTTGCAGAGGTTGACCTGAATTCTCTTTGGAGGCATGGAATATTCTCTGCTACCACCAATCTTTATGACTATAGCCTTGGCCTCAGTTTCCCCATTTGTAAGAAGAGGGGATTTATTACAGTTCCTTGTAGCCCCAAAATGCTGTGTTTATGAAATGTTATTTATTCTCAATGTGACCGTTTCTAATTTGTTACAAGAAGTGAGAAAGTTTGAAATCACACGGTGGGGAAATAATCTGAAACTACCATGTTTAACATACTACATTTATTTGACCATATGCTCTTTCCTTTTTCAAATTTTATGTTGTAAAGTTTACTTAAAACACATTACAAAGTACTGAATGTTAAGAGGAATAGCTGTCATTTAAAATTCTAGCAGAGAAAAACCTATCAACATAGTAAAACAAACTTCTGGTACTTCAAGTTAGATTCACAAGACTAGGAACATATCCACCTGTCACTCAGAGGAAGTCCACAGAGAAGAATGCATTAATTCATTTTTCTTTCTCTTCTGAAAATAGCAGTGACTCTTGGAAGTGGAGATAACTGTTTTCTTCAGTGAGTCATGATACAAAATATAAAAAGTCTTTGTGGTCGTTGTTGTTGTTGTTGTTGTTACATAGATTAGAGATTTCTATGTTGCCCAGGCTGGCCTCAAATGCCTAGCCTTGCCCTCTTATGCACTAGGACAATAGCCCTGAGCCACCACGGCTCCCAAACAGTCTTGCTTTAATGGTCTCTAAAGACATCAGCACTGTTGAGTATTAGGAAGAGGGTGCCTTGGCATTAAATTCCTATGAATTTAGACCTGGCTCTGTCATTTCCTACCTGTGTGAACTTGGATAAGGTACTTAACTGGGCCTCAGTATCCTACCTGCCAAATGGGAGATCATCACGCCCCTCAGAGTTGTTGTGTTGGTTATTGTCGGCAGGATACTCTGCAGATAGGCACTCTGTAAGTGTTCACTGCTGTATGCTGCCAGCTGCTTCTGTAGAGAGGGAAGTGGGAACCACTGGTGGCTCCATTTGACTAAGGTATGGGCAAAGGGACATAATTCTAGTCTTTAATTTTTATTGTATGGAAACATGTTGACTTCATCCTTTTTCTGTCCTAGTTTTTCAGGCCTTTGCATTTCAAACTTGTTAATATACAATATAGTTTTAAAATGCTGCCAAAGTAGGTAAAGGGACAAAATTTGTATCCTGCATTCAAGGATTTGTGAAACTTAGATCAATTTTTGGCTGCAACTGAATTGATAGCACTTTTTTATGGTTTGGTTTGGGTTTTTTGTTTTTGTTTTTGAGATAAGTGTCTCACTCTGCTTCCCAGGCTGGAGTGTAGTGGCATGATCACAGCTTACTGCAGCCTTGATTCTCCCATGCCTGAGCTATCCTCCCACCCCAGCCTCCTGAGTAGCTGGGACCACAGGCGTGCACCACCACACCTGGCCAATTTTTCTATTTTTTTTTGTAGATAGAGGATCTCCCTATCTTGACCAGACTGGCCCTGAGCTCTTGGGTTCAAGTGAGCCTCTTGCCTTAGCCTCCCAAAATGCTGAGGTCCATGCCCAGCCACTTTTTGTTGTTTGAGACAAGATGTGTCAGTGGCTGCTCTGTAGGAGGCTTAGAAGTATACATTTTAGGCTGGGTGCAGTGGCTTACGCTTGTAATCCCAGTATGTCCAGAATTGGTGGGTTCTTGGTCTCGCTGACTTCAAGAATGAAGCCGCAGACTCTCTCAGTGAGTGTTATAGTTCTTAAAGATGGTGTGTCCGGAGTTTGTTCCTTCAGACGTTCAGATGTGTCTGGAGCTTCTTCCTTCTGGTGGGTTCGTGGTCTTGCTGACAGGGGTGAAGCTGCAGACCTTCGCGGTGAGTATTACAGCTCTTAAAGGCGGTGTGTCTGGAGTTCGTTCTTCCTGGTGGGTTCATGGTCTCGTTCTTCCTGGTGGGTTTGTAGTCTTGCTGGCTTCAGGAGTGAAGCTGCAGATCTTCCTGGTGAGTGTTACAGCTCATAAAGGCGGTGTGGACCCAAACAGTGAGCGGCAGCAAGATTTATTGCAAACAGCAAAGGAACAAAGCTTCCACAGTGTGGAAGGGGACCTGAGCGGGTTGCCACTGCTGGCTAGGGCAGCCTGCTTTTATTCCCTTATCCGACCCCACCCGACATCCTGCTGATTGGTCCATTTTACAGAGAGCTGATTGGTCTATTTTACAGAGAGCTGGTTAGTCTATTTTACAGAGAGCTGATTGGTCCATTTTGACAGAGTGCTGATTGGTGTGTTTACAATCCTTGAGCTAGATACAGTGCTGATTGGTGCATTTACAATCCTCTAGCTAGACATAAAAGTTCTCCAAGTCCCCACTAGGTTAGCTAGATACAGAGTACTGATTGGTATATTTACAAACCCTGAGCTAGACACAGAGTGTTGATTGGTGCATTTACAATCCTTTAGCTAGACACAGAGTGCTGATTGATGTATTTACAAACCCTGAGCTAGACACAGAGTGCTGATTGGTGTGTTTACAATCCTTTAGCTGGACATAAAAGTTCTCCAAGTCCCCACCAGGTTAGCTAGATACAGAGTACTGATTGGTGCATTTACAATCTGTATGCCTAGACATAAAGGTTCTCCAAGTTCCCCACTAGACTCGGGCTCAGCTGGCTTCACCCAGTGTATCTGCTACCGGGGCTGCAGGCCAAGCTGCCCGCCCATCACGCACTATGTGCCTGCACTCCTCAGCCCCTGGGCGGTTGATGGGACCGAGCTCTGCGGAGCAGGGGGCGGCGCTTGTCAGGGAGGCTCTGACTGCCAGGGAGCCCACTGTGTGGGGGCGGTTGGAGCATGGCAGGCTGCAGGTCCCGGGAGCCCTGCCCCACAGGGAGGCAGCCGAGGCCTGGCGAGAACTCGAGCACAGCGCTGGCAGGCGGGCACTGCTAGGGGATCTGGCGCACCCACCACAACTGCTGGCCTGTGAGCTCCGTGCACAGCCCCGGTTCCCCCGGCTTCTCTCCCTCCGCACCTCCCCACAAGCAGAGGGAGCTGGCTCCAGCCTCGGCCAGCCCAGAGAGGGCTCCCACAGTGCAGTGGTGGGCTGAAGGGCTCCTCGGGCGCCGCCAGAGTGGACGCCAATGCTGAGGAGGTGCTGAAGAGTGAGGGCTGCGAGCACATTGTCACCTCTTACCAGCACTTTGGGAAGCTGAGGCAGGCAGATCACGAGGTCAAGAGATTCTGGCCAACATGGTGAAACCCCTTCTCTATTAAAAATACAAAAACTAGTTGGGCATGGTGGTGTGTGCCTGTAGTCCCAGCTACTCAGGAGGCTGAGGCAGGAGAATTACTTGAATCTGGGAGGCGGAGGTTGCAGTGAGCCAAGATTGCGCCCCTGCACTCCAGCCTGGCAAGAGAGGGAGACTCCATCTCAACAACAACAAAGTGTACATTTTGCTGTGAAAGGAGCAGAGTTTATAGGCACGTTTGTCACATGTACTTTTTAGGTACTAGGGATGCAGCAGTGAACAAAATAGAAATGCCTGTGTTTCTGGAGCTTGCTTTTGAGGTTGGGGGAGACTAAAATACATAGTAACTTAGTATGTTCAGTGGAAAAAAATAAAACAAGAAATAAAGAATGTTGGGAGGTTGTAATTGTGAATGAGATGGGGGAAGAAAAGGTGGAGGTCTCAGTGACTCATGCTTGTAATCCCAGTGCTTGGGAGGCTAAGCGGGAGGAATGCTTGAGGCCAGGAGTTTGAGACCAGCCTGGGCAACATAGCAAGACCCTGTTTTAAAAATGAATGAGTGAATGAAGAAAGGTAACAGAGTGAGACCTGTCTCTAAAATGAATGAATGAATGAATAGTAAATGGTTGTTTATAAGAAGGAATGAATGAATGGAGGTGGTCAGGCAGGCCAACCTGAGGAGGTGATATTTGAGGGAAGGCAAAAAGGAGTTTAGGCAGCATGCAGATACATGAAGGAACTTTGTTCTAGGTGGTGGGAATAGTGGATATAAAGGCTTTGAGGTTGGACTCATATTAATTATGTAAGTCAATGTTTTGGGGGAAGTGACAAGATGATGATAATGCTTTGTGCATATTGAAATGTGAGGTATTCATGGGACATCCAGTAGTAATGACTAGTAAGCAGTTCAGGAGAAGCTGATCCTTGAAGGAAGTCTGTGTGTCACCAGATTTTAGGTGGAATTGAAGTCATGGATTTGCAGAGTCTCTGGGAATTACATTTAGAATGAGAAGAGCAGAGGACTGAGGAACGAACCCTGGGTAACAAATGTTGGGTAGGGATAGAAGAGCAGTCTGCGAAAAGACTTAGGACCAAACACTTCAGAGGCAGCTGGAAAAGAGGATGGTGTTTCTGAAGTTATAGCCAGGCAGTCTTCTCTGACTTCTGTGTCTGCCTTTTCTCTGCCAACTCCCAACCAAAACAGCCTTTCATTTTTTTGCTAGGACTCCATTAATAGTCTATTGTCTAGTCTCTTTACCCCTAAACTTATTCTTGTCAGTCATTTTTCCACACTTTTCCATAGTAGTCTTTCTAAAGTGCCTAAACTGTGCCAGTGGTTCCTCATCTTCAGAATAGTCTGACCTTCTCAGCCTGGCATAAGATGCCCTTCATGATCTGGCCTCTGTTTGTTTTCACCTTTTGTTTCCTTTCCCCTTCACATCCTAAATTTCATGCGGTCAAATTATTTGTCCTTCCTAGAAGGACACTTCTTTGCTTCTGGGTCTCTGTACATGGTTTTCTCATGTGTTCTTACTTCCTGGAATGACAAACTCTCCATAGTTCATTAACCATACAAGATTTGGCTTAATTGTTACCTTTTCTGCAAAGACTTCTGACTTCCAAGCAAAACCAGGCTCTTCCCTCTGGGCTGACTTCCTGATTTGTTGCATATCTCTGGTGTAGTCCTAATGACAATATCTTGAAACTGTTTCCTATTTGTTATCCCCTTCCAATTTGTGAGCTCTTAGAGGACAACAATTTTGATATAAGGATCTTCACATTCTTAGTGTATGGCTTAGTGTAATAAATGTCTAATGCAGTGGTTTTCTTTCTTTCTTTCTTTTTTAATTTGCTGTTAAAAAAAATCTTTTTTTTTAAATTTAAAAACAGATAGAGATGGGATCTCACTTGATCACCCAGGCTGGTCTTGAACTGGGCTCAAGTGATATTCCTGCCTCGGCTCCCAAAGTGCTGGGTTTGCAGGCATGAGCCACCACATCCAGCCGTGGAGTGGTTTTCAGTGTGGCCTCTGTACCAGTGGCATCAGCATCTCTGGAAACTTGTTAGAAATGCATTCTTAGGCCCCACTCAATATTTACTGGATTAGAAACTAAGGGAGTGGGCCCCAGTAATCTGTGTTTTAACAAACTTCTCAGGTGATTCTGCTACCTTATAACAAATCCTGCAGGTGATTCTGATAGTTCTAATAGTTAGAAAATTATTAAATCGTCCAGTGAAATGAATGATTGACAACATTCACAGAGAGGAATAAACTCTGATCTCATGATAAGTAGAGGAGAACCCTTCCACTTGTGTTCAGTCTTTAGAAAAAGGAAACAGCCATGCCTTAGTGATGGCTGCAAGAGCTTAAAATAGCGTATATAGTTACATTGACAGTTTTGTTTGTTTGTTTGTTTGTTTTGAGATGGAGTTTCGCTTTTGTTGCCCACGCTGGGGTGCAATGGTGCAATCTCAGCTCACTGCAACCTCCACCTCCCTGGTTTAAGCGATTCTCCTGCCTCAGTCTCCCGAGTAGGTGAGATTACAGTCATGCACCACCATATCTGGCTAATTTTGTATTTTTAGTAGAAACGGGGTTTCTCCATCCTGGTCAGGCTAGTCTCAAACTCCTGACCTCAGGTGATCCACCCACCTCGGCCTCCCAAAGTGCTGGGATTACAGGCGTGAGCCACCGTGCCTGGCCAACCGTATTTTGGCTCAAAATCTGTTCTGAATCTACTGACTTAAACCTTTAGAGATTAAAAGGGAGACACAAGCTTGTTATTGAAAAATTACCCATAATATCACCATCAGAGATAACCAAATTATCAATAATTATTTCTAGGTAATATGGTTTCTATTCTTTTGCTTATGTGTGAGATTTTCTGCAGTTATGTATTTTTTATTTGGAAACCTTTATATTTAAGTAATTTCAAATATTAATATTTTAAGAAATAAGTTGAAATAAACTCATCTGAAGGTTTTACCCTTATGAAGATATCTTTTCACTTTTTAAAAACTGACAAAAATTGTGTATATTGTGTACAATATGTTTTGAAATGTGTGTACATCGTGGAATGGCTCAATCAAACTAGTGTCTTTTCATTTTCTAACATTTAAAGTGGGAATTAAAGAAATAAGATAAATCCTGGGTCATATTATATGTAGTTTTACTTAACTGATTACTGCTTATTTTGTGGATCTGTGTATGCTTTACAAAATACTTACTGAACATTGTGTTGTTCAATAAGCTTCTGTTATAAGGCTGGGCACTAGGTTTTTACTTACAGTGCAAAACATTGTTTTTGTGGGATAATCCAAATTAAGTTGATATCATTTTAACTTAGAGGATTTCTTTCAGGAAAGTAGCCTGTCATAAGAGTAAAAACTTTAAGAAATCTTGATTCTTTTCCTAGTTCTAGAACAGATTCAGGCTCCTTTTGAAAGAAGATCTTCATAGATCTCTTCACATGGTGATTTAAATTATTTTTATTATATAAAGTCTAATGCTTGTGTCTACTGAGGCAACTAGATATACTTTTTTTTTTGGCTTATGGTTCCCAAATAACTCCAAACCCCAAAATTATAAATTAAATGTACTTATAAATTAAATGCCATAGAAACTATATAACTTGATAAAATTCAAATTAGCAACATTAATATAACAACTGATGTTTTGCTGAAATTAAATGCCGGTGTTGGGTTTAGTAATAGAAAGAAATATTTTTATATTTTATTTTTTCCTGGTTATTATTTTCATTTTAAGCATTTTAAACATGATCATTATGGGAATCATTATCATCATAGATATTACTGTTTTTAAACCTAATCTGTTTTGTTGACTGGCCAGTTTAATGGTACATTGTAAAGATAGTACTGAAAAATACTAATTTAATGTCAAATTCTTTTTAAAAATTAGGTTAAATTGTATGTATTTACAGGACACGAAGTTTTGGAATATATATGTGCATTATGGAATGGCTTAAGCGAATTAACATATATATTACCTCACATAGTTGTCATTGTTGTGAGAACACTTAAAATCTAATCTCTTGGCATTTTTCAATACAGTATATTGTTAATAACTATAGTCACCATGTTGTACAATCGGTCTCTTGAAGGTGTTCCTCCTAACTGAAATGTTGTCATCTTTGACCAACATCTATCTCCCCAACTCCCTCCTCCACCATGGCCCCAGTCCCTGGTAACTGCCATTGTGTTCTCAACTTCTGTAAGATCAACTTTTTAAGGTTGCACGTATGAGGGAATAATGGAGTATTTGCTTTTCAGTGCCTGGCTTGTTTCATTTGACACAGCAGTCGCCAGTCTTTTTGGCACCAGAGACTGACTTCATGGAAGACAGTTTTTCCATGGACTGGGTGGTGACATTTCAGGATGAAACTCTTTCACCTCAGATCATCAGGCATTAGTTAGATTCTCCTAAGAAGCATGCAGCCTTGATCCCCAGGTGTGCGCAGTTCACATTAGGGTTTGGGCTCCTATGGGAATCTAATGCCAGCGCTGCTGATCTGACAGGAGGCGGAGCTCAGCGGTAATGCTGTTGGTTCACCTCCTGCCGTGTGCCCTGGTTCCTAACAGGCCACAGACTGGTACCGGTCCACAGCCCAGGGGGTTGGGGCCCCCTGATTTAACATAATGAAGAACCTTCCAGTTTCATTCATATTGTTGCATATCATGGAAATTCTTTCCTTCTTTGAGGCTAAATAGTATTGCATTTTGGGTATGTGTGTGTATAATATATTATGTGTGTATATATTATATGTACATATACACACAGCAGATTTTCCTTATCTATTCATTTGTTGATGGAGTTGATGGACAATTAGGTTGATACCATATCTTGGCTATTGTGAATAATGCTGCAGTAAACATTGGGAGTACAGATATTCTCTTTAATATATTTACTTTGGATTTCTTACTGTCATCTTTTTTATTGCCTATGTAAAGGTACAGTTGTTACTATGAAGTATTAGAAAATGCTTCATAAGAAGAACCAGTCTGCCCAGTGCAGTTGAATATGGAATTGACTGCTCTGGGATACTTTGAATTTGGCGTGCCTGTGTGTTGACTCTCTCTTCTATTCTGTCTGCTTCACTTGGCTTCACCTTGGCCCCAGCAGGATTATAAACACCATTGCAGAGGTGGGCACTGCAATCTTGTGGCAGCATTCAGATACAAAGACCTAAGACGTATTTTTCTTTTAGCTTAACATGAAAATGAAGACAATTTTAAAATTCTTAGAGAACTCATAGATCTCCAGGAATAAGTCCTTAGATCCAAGCGACTCCAGTTTTATATCTATAAATACTATTACTATGATTCTAATAAGCCCATGAACAGTAACATATAAATAGCATTTAAATATTCACAATATAAAAACGCACTCACCAAAACATTGAACAGCTAGCCTAATTTTGTTTTGTTTTGAGACGGAGCCTCGCTCTGTCACCCAGGCTGGAGTGCAGTGGCGCGATCTTGGCTCACTGCAACCTCCACCTCCTGGATTCAAGCAGTTCTTCTGCCTCAACCTCCTGAGTGGCTGGGATTACAGGTGCACGCCACTGTGCCCGGCTAATTTTTTGTATTTTTAGTAGAGATGGGGTTTCATCATGCTGCAAGGCTGGTCTCGAACTCCTGACCTCGTGATCCACCTGCCTTGGCCTCCCAAAGTGCTAGGATTACAGGCGTGAGCCACTGCGCCTGGCCTAGTTAGCCTAGTTTTAAACATTTTTTAAAAAATACTTGTGTCAAGTTTAAATCACGTGATTTTCTGCCATTAACACTTGTAAGTCTATTTTTAATTTTTGTCTGTTGTACATTCCCCCTACACTTTTACTTGCCCAACTTTTTATCCCCATTTTCTCCCCATCTCTCCTGCTATGTATGTATTATGGCTTCGTGGTTCTGGTAGGGGTCACAGTTCCCTGTCCTGATGTATAGGGAACTGATTGATGTACCATCCATCCCCGTTGATTGGCCCTTAGGTGGAAATATAACTCAAACTGGGCCAATTAAGAGTCTTTAACTGAGATTCTTCAGACTGAAAGCCAAGAGTAAGAGTCTTTTGTTCCTTGTAGATTAAACTGGGATGACATGAGAGTGGAAATTCCTGAAACCTAAGGTGTTTCACTTTACCTTCTTGTCTCCTGAAAATTATCCATAGAGGAAGGCATTTGCAATAGGATAGGACAAGATTTAACAAGACCGGGAGAGAGAATCCTGGTCGTGATGGAGTCTGCATCTTTATCTCTTTTTTTTTTTTTCTTCAGACAGAGTCTCACTCTGTTGCCCAGCCTGGAATACAGTGGCACAATCTTGGCTCACTGCAACCTTTGCCTCCCAGGTTCAAGCAATTCTTCTGCCTCAGCCTCCTGAGCAGCTGGAATTACAGGCATGCGCCACCATGCCTAACTAATTTTTCTACTTTTAGTAAAGCTGGGATTTCACCATGTTGGCCAGGCTGTTCTTGAACTCCTGACCTCAGGTGATCCTCCTGCCTCAGCCTCCCAAAGTGCTGGGATTATAGGTGTGAACCACTACGCCCAGCCAAGTCTGCATCTTTGATACTGTAGCTGCTCCATTATATTTCATCAAATTGCCTTTTTGATTGAAGCTAGTTCCAGCTGGGTCTTTCACTTGGTACTAGAAAGCATCCTTAAGTAATCCGTGTTGTAATTTATGAGATGTATCCTTTTCTTTTATATCTAGGTGAAGATGGAGCCGGAAAAACAAGCTTAATAAGAAAAATTCAGGGAATAGAGGAGTATAAGAAAGGAAGAGGACTGGAATATTTGTACTTAAATGTGCATGATGAAGACAGGGATGGTGAGTGTCATTTGTAACATAAATTTCTGAAGTCTATTGTGAGGTGCACTGCCATTCACATTAGTCTTTGATTTTTCTTTTTTTTTAGTGTGTAATTTTTTACTAGAAGTTCTGTGATGTCATGCTGGTCAAGAAATAGCTATGTTTACGCATACTTTTATTAATTTGGGATTGGGATTCGTATATACTTTTAAGCATCTTAAGCTATACTGGTGTGCAGATACTTCTTTCCTGTCATACTTGAAGAATCTCAATTTTTCAGCTCATCTTCCCTCAGATAGTGATTGTTTTGTTGACTCACATTTCACCTTCTAATTTTCTGATAAAAATATTATCTACTCAGTTTTTATCTGTCAGCTATTTTTTCTTCTGTAGATCACTTGCCTTCTCATTTTTGTATATAATATCTTGGTATGCATATCTCTATCTGCTGATGGTAAAAACATAAACAAGTTATGCATCCTCTGGTTTTAGATGAAGAAATATGAAGTAGAGGATGCTACAGTGAAGTAATTTTAGGCCTTTAGATAAGTTAGCAGATGGCCTAAATAGTTAAACTTTACTGGCAGTTAAGTCATTTTAGACCTTTAAATAAATTGGTAGATGGCCTAAATTGTTGAATTTTGTCAAAGCCAATAGCACATCTCCTGTGGAGATGCACTAAAATACCAAGTGGTACTGTTAGTTGGATGATGAAATTAGTTAATCTTGTTGCCTTGGTTACTTTGTTTTGTCTGTTGTAGATCAAACAAGATGTAATGTATGGATCTTAGATGGAGACCTGTATCACAAAGGCCTCCTTAAATTTTCACTGGATGCCGTATCTCTGAAGGATACTCTAGTTATGCTGGTTGTTGACATGTCAAAGCCTTGGACTGCTTTGGATTCTTTACAGAAATGGGCAAGTGTTGTTAGAGAACATGTTGACAAACTGAAAATCCCTCCTGAAGAAATGAAACAAATGGAGCAAAAGTGTAAGTAGTCTAGAAATAGTAATGTAGGTTTCAAAAACAAAATGTCTTGGCTGACTTTAATCATTAGAAATTTTTGACTATGAAAAAGGTTTAATGAAGTAAACATATTGTAAGTACTTTTTTTTTTTTTGAGACAGAATCTTGTTCTGTCACCCAGGCTTAGTCTTTGATTTTTTTTTTTTTAGTGTGTAATTTTTTACTAGAAGTTCTGTGATGTCATGCTGGTCAAGAAATAGCTATGTTTAGGCATACTTTTATTAATTTAGGATTGGGATTCGTATATGATACTTTTAAACATCTTGGCTCACTGCAACCTCTGCCTCCTGGGTTTAAGCTATTCTCCTCCCTCAGCCTCCTGAGTAGCTGGTATTACAGGCGCCTGCCACCGTGCCCTGCTAATTTTTGTATTTTTGGTAGAGATGGGGTTTCACCATATTGGCTAGGCTGGTCTCGCACTCCTGACCTCATGATCCACCCCCGTCGGCCTTGCAGAGTGCTGGGATTATAGGCGTGAGTCACCAGCCTAGCCTGTAACTACTGTTTTTAAAATTCTGTTTAGATGATGTGCTAGGTTTTAATATAGTTTCAAATTAGAAACATAAGACACAATGGTAAACTGTTTAGTAGACATGCGTTTTCTTCTTGCCAAAAAGCTGTGTGTGTTCATTTTGGAAAGTAGCTTTGCAGGGTGAAAAAATTGAATCTTCAGCTGCTCATTTTCAGCAGTTTCATTTTTTAATTAGTAATCTTACTGACCTTGTCAAAATGAAATGTGCCTAGAAAGATGTTGACAGTATATATATAAAGATATTAAAATGGTTTTATGATTTACAAAGTACATATTTTATACATGCTCATGTGAATTGGAGATTTTCATGGGAATTATGAAAATTATATGAGTCATTTCTAACAGGTTGTAAGCCAGTAACATTTTTCATTTACTTTTTAAAAATTTTTGAGTCAGGGTCCCACACTGTTGCCCAGGCTGAAGTGCAGTGGCACAATCTTGGCTCACTGCAACCTCTGCCCCCCAGGCTCAAGCTATCCCCCAACCTCAGCCTCCGGAGTAGCTGGGACTACAGGCACGTACCACCATGCCTGGCTAATTTTTTTGTTTTTTGTAGACATAGGGTTTTGCCATGTTGCCCAGGCTGGTCTTGAACTCTTGAGCTCAAGCGATCCACCTTGCTCAGACCCCCAAAGTGCAGGGATTACAGGCATGAGCCACCACATTCAGCTGCCTCTTAATATTTCTTAATGTCACTTAGAGTTCTTCATTTGCCAATATCATGCTTTGCATAAGAAAATACATAGATGGGCCAGGCGTGGCAGCTTATACCTGTAATCCCAGCACTTTGGGAGACTGAAGCAGGTGGATCACGAGGTCAGAAGTTTAAGACCAGCCTGGCCAAGATGGTGAAACCCCGTCTCTACTAAAAATACAAAAAAAAAAAAAAAAAAAAATAGCCCAGCATGGTGGCAGGCACCTGTAATCCCAGCTACTTGGGAGGCTGAGGCAGAGAATTGCTTGAACCCAGGAGGCTGAGATTGCACCACTGCACTCCAGCCTGGGCGACAGAACAAGACTCCGTCTCAAAAAAAAAAAAAAAAAGGAAATATATAGATGAGCTCCTTTGTTGTTATTTACTGACAGTAACTTTTAAAGAGAAATTGACAGCTTGCTGGAATTTATGTGTAAGAAAACAGTAAAACTTGTATGTACTAAATCATTGAAAGAGATGTCTAAATACTTCTAAATTTTTGTTTATTTGTTTGTTTACTATTGCCTGTGGAGTTTTTTTTGTTGTTGTTCTTCCCTAAGTCTAGATTTATCCTAGAGTAGTAGTTGTTCAACTGTGGTTCCCTGGACCAGCAGCACTAGTATCAGTATAGCTGGGAACATGTCAAAAATACACATTTTTCACTCCCCATCCTGGACCACTGAATTAGAAACTCTTGAGGGTGGAAACGGTAATCTGGGATTTAACAAGCCTTTGAAGTGATTCTGGTGCATGATAAAATTTGGGAGCCACTGTTAGATTACAGCCTCTGATCTTAATTTAGGGTGGTAGTCACCAGGGCTGCTAAGGGTAAATATAGACCCCTGTGTTTCTGGAGGGAACGGTGCCCAACTGTTCCTTGACCCCATGTAAATTCAGAACAGTTTTCCTCCGTATGAGTCAGTCTTCACGATCCAAAGATCTGGCTCATAATTACTTTAAGAGAAAACACACATTTTTTTTCTAAGTAAGTAATAATGTACATTCTTTGTTTTTTGAAAATTGAAAATAGGGCTGGGCGCAGTGGCTACGCCTGTAATCCCAACACTTTGGGAGGCCAAGGCAGGCGGATCACAAGGTCAGGAGTTCAAGACTGGCCTGGCCGATATGGTGAAACCCTGTCTCTTCTAAAAATACAAAAATGAGCTGGGCGTGGTGGTGGGCACCTGTATTCCAGTCCGTTGGGAGACTGAGGCAGGAGAATCACTTGAACGCAGGAGGTGAGGGTTGCAGTGAGCCAAGGTTGCACCACTGCTCCAGCCTGGTAACACAGTGAGACTCCATCTCAAAAAACAAAGAGAAAAAGAAAATAGCCAGTCACAGTGGCTCACCCCTGTTATCACAACGCTTTGGTATGCTGAGGTGGGAGGATTGCTTGAGCCCAGAGTTCGAGACCAGCCTGGGCAACATAGTGAGACTCCAGTCTCTTCAAAAATAAAATAAAAAGTTAGCCAGGTGTGGTGGCACATGCCTGTAGCTACTCAGGAGGTTGAGCTAGAAGATCACTTGGGTTAGGGCTATAGTGAGCCATGATTGCACCGCTGCACTCCAGCATGGGTGATAGAGCAAGTCCCTGTCTCAAAATAAATCAGTAAATCAGTAAATCAAACTTTTGTGTATTTTCCCCAGTATTTTTATTTCTAAGCTGGAATCATACTTTGGCTTTATTTATATCTCTTTTAATGTTACTGTTTCCTACAACGTTAAATATTCTTTGAAAACTTGACATTTTATAGTTGTGTATAATTTTTTCTCATATACCATTTTAATCCTATTCTATGGACAGTTTGTTTCCAAATGTGTTTTGCTTTTAAACATGAAGAAAAGAGTTATATGGAAATCCCTGTGTGTGCATGACTGATTGTGCCCTTGAGAATTCCTAGGAGAATAATTACTGAGTCCAAACATACATTTTCAAGTCTCTCGTTACGTTCACATTTACTTTATATTTTTTAGTGACAGTTTTGACAACCTTGCAAATAACTCCTAAAAACTGATCGGCACTGGTAATATTTCATCAAGTTGTACCAGGGTTACAGAATGAGCATGGACCAAGATTGAGCCTAGGTAAAAAAGGAGAGACCTGAGTAAAGGGTTTTGTGAAAGGAGTTAGTATTAGAAAATCATCTAGACTATCTTTTAAGTTGTGGGATTTTTTTCTCCCACATTTATTTTTCTCTTATCCGTATAGTGCCTTTTGTGAATTAGAGAAGGTAGAGAGACAAAACTAATTGTGACTTGACCAAAATAGTTTGCATAAATTGAGGCAGGTCTAGATAGAACCCTACTTTGTAGAGCCATCCCATGCATTACTAGTATTCTGCCTCCTAATTATTAGTGTGGGTTCGTTGTTTGTATATTCTCTTTGAAATAGGTTTCTCAAACCCTTTTTGTTTTTTCTCTTACACAAGACTAAGTATAAATTGGAGTAAATTTTATCTTTAAATTATGGCAAGAAAAGTTACCTGCTGAAATAAAGCAATTTCTAAATTGTGTTTACTTTGATTTTCAGTGATTAGAGACTTCCAGGAATATGTAGAACCAGGAGAAGACTTCCCAGCTTCTCCCCAGAGAAGAAATACTGCGTCACAAGAGGACAAAGATGACAGTGTAGTTTTACCTCTGGGTGCGGATACACTTACACATAACTTGGGCATTCCAGTACTAGTAGTTTGCACAAAGGTTAGTTTGCTTCCTAGGGATTCTACTACTGATATTCACGGAGGATGAACAACTGTTTGGTTTTCCAGGTTTTTTGGAGTTAACACATTAGTTCTCCGAGATGATTTTTTGTTAACAAACAAATAATAGTTTAAAGTATTGAATGATATTAACATGTTGCTTTTGTGGTCTTAATTATAGTTTCTGTGAAAGAAAATGTTATTTCAAATCCTTATGATTGAATCTCATTTTCATAATTCCCATTGAACTTCATTGTATGATCAGTCAGTTTAATAGAAATAATTACAGGTAAAATGATAGTTTATTGGTTTTTATAAACTTGTTTTTCAACATTTTTTTTTTTTTTTGAGATGGAATTTTGCCCTTGTTGCCCAGGCTGGAGCACAATGGCACAATCTTGGCTCACTGCAACCTCCGCTTCCCAGGTTCAAGCAGTCTCCTGCCTCAGCCTCCCCAGTAGCTGGGATTACAGGTGCCCACCACCACTCCCAGCTAATTTTTTGTATTTTTAGTAGAGATGGGCTTTCACCGCGTTGGCCAGGCTGGTCTCAAACTCTTGACCTCAGGTGATCCACCCACCTTGGCCTCCCAAAGTGCTGGGATTACAGGTGTGAGCCACTGCGCCCAGCTTCAACATTGAATTTTTATATGTTCTCTAATATCAGAGGATTATGTACTTAAAATAGACTTTTAAACATGTAGCAGTGCTCATTATATGAAATTGACATGCAGTTATCAAGTGTTTCTGGTTTTTAAAAAAGTTCTGATAGGATCACTATTATCAAGATTATATTATTGGTTATTTCACTGTATATGTTTTGTAATAAAATTAAGTTTCCTTTAAAAATAATTAATAGAAGGCCAGGCGCGGTGGCTCAAGCCTGTAATCCCAGCACTTTGGGAGGCTGAGGCGGGTGGATCATGAGGTCAGGAGTTCGAGACCATCCTGGCTAAAACGGTGAAACCCCTCCTCTACTAAAAAAAATACAAAAACATTAGCTGGGTGTGGTGGCGGGTGCCTGTAGTCCCAGCTGCTCGGGAGGCTGAAGCAGGAGAATGGCGTGAACCTGGGAAGGCGGAGCTTGCAGTGAACCAAGATCGTGCCACTGCACTCCAACCTTGGCGACAGAGCGAGACTCTGTCTAAAAATAAAAATAATTAATTAATTAAAAAATACTTAATAGATCAGCCGGGCGCAGTGGCTCACGCCTGTAATCCCAGCACTTTGGAAGGCTGAGGCGGGCGGATCATGAGGTCAGGAGATTGAGACCATCCTGGCTAACATAGTGAAACCCCGTCTCTACTAAAAATACAAAAAATTAGCCGGGCATGGTGGTGGGCGCCTGTAGTGCCAGCTACTCGGGAGACTGAGGCAGGAGAATGGTGTGAACTTGGGAGGCAGAGCTTGCAGTGAGCCGAGATCGTACCACTGCACTCCAGCCTGGGTGACAGAGTGAGACTCTGTCTCGAATAATAATAATAATAATAATAATAATAATAATAATAATAATAATAATATTATTATTATTATCAAGTTCATGTTCTCCCCGCTTGGTCCTGAGTGTGTGTTTTTCCTGTTTGTAAGTCATGAAATAGTTAAGAAAATGACAGAACATAAGTCCTTTTCAGACCTGAAATTAATGCTTTTTAATATGTAAAATTTGCACATATAAAATTAAAGGAGGGTATAGAATTTATTCATTGTTGGAGTAAAATTGATTAAAATATTTAAAACCTGCCTTAGGTTTTACTTTACTACAAAAATGATCCATAACAAAGGAATGGTGTGGCAGCATTTAAAATAATTAAGTTAAAAGTCTGCCATCTGCTTTCAAGTGGTGGTTCTGGTATAGTTGTTACGTACACCTTTTCTGTAAAACAGTATCTTAAAATCTCACACTGAAATCCTTCTGTGTGATTTGTTTTTTATTTTGTTTTGGTTGGTGAAGAGCTGTTTGTTTCCTGGAAGTTGGTTCCATTTTACAGCACTACTTGCCTTATGAAAAGCAGTCTTATTTTCCAAAAGAAAAATGTTAAGCTTAAAGGGTCCGGAATCAGTATCAAGTGAGTCATAGAGTCATAACATTTTCAAACCAGAAGAGATCATCTACTGTATTTCATAAAATCTAAGACACTATTGGATGTATTTTCAGTTTATGAACTTGTAAAATGTGTTAGGGGTATGGGGAAATGTGTGTTTCCAAAGGGAGAGAAGTATGGTGGTTCAACGCCATCAGTTTAAAGACTCCAGAAATGGAGATTTCAGAGAGACTAAGTTTCTTGTCTTAAGTCCAGATCCTCTGATTTCAGTTAAAATAGTTTTATTTTATTTTATTTTTGATATGGAATCTTGCTCAGTCTCCCAGGCTGGAGTGCAGTGGCGCCATCTTGGCTCAGGGCAAGCTCCACCTCCCGGGTTCATGCCATTCTCCTGCCTCAGCCTCCCGAGTAGCTGAGATTACAGCCCCCACCACCACGCGTGGCTAATTTTTTTGTATTTTTAGTAGAGATGGGGTTTCACCATGTTAACCAGGATGGTGTCGATCTCCTGACCTTGTGATCCGCCCGCCTCGGCCTCCCAAAGTGCTGGAATTACAGGCGTGAGCCACCGCACCCAGTCTTAAAATATTTTTATTTAATACTAAACCACCATGCCTTTCCAAAAGTGTCATTAAGTCAAAGTATAATAATTAGTTTTAATCATTTGAAATCACTGTATTTGATAAAATGGGCAATGAAATGCTCATTATAATTATGTAATGAGACTCTGTTCTGTGCCGTATATATGTTTTTATTTTCATTTTTATGGAGAGTTTTGCTATGTTGCCCAGCTAGCCTTGAACTCCTAGGCTCAATCCTCCCCCCTCACCCACCAAAGTAGTACAAGTGCATACCACTGCACCCTGTTAGGTTTTTGTTGGTTGTTAATTCATTTTATGTATATATATGTGTGTGTGTGTGTGTATGTATATATATATATAGTGTGTGTGTGTGTATATATATATGTGTGTATATATATATATGTGTGTGTGTGTGTGTGTGTGTGTATATATATAACAAAAAAATATATAGCAAATTTAACCCGAAATAATATTGGGTGTAATGACCATTATTAAATGTTTATTTTTATATTTTACACCTTCAATTCAGAAGTGTTTTGGTGAAATTATTTGGATGTTGTGATGTTTGAACATGACTTCTTTGTATTTTTCTTAGCATTTTTCTGTAGCAAGCAGCATTCAGGATTGTCTCATTGATTGTATGGGTGACATTTCAAAAATCAGTTGTAATTTCCTTATTTTGTTATTAGTGAGATTGTAATAAGAGTGAATAAAAGTACCAGAAAAGAAATTAAGGTCACTTGAGAATTATCAGATAAACACAGGAGCAAAGAAGAAATGGTGAGAAGTAGAGACTCCCTGGATATGCAGAAGTGTTTTATAAAACTAAAATGGATGTTAGATCTTTTAAAACTTTGTTCCAGGTTATATAAGTAGTTGAGTTAGCAAGTATGATTTCTTAGAACACGCTAGGCTTGTTATTCTTCCTTCCCTTATGTACTAAAACTTTCTCTTTGGTGTTCTGACCAGATTTGACGTTAACATAGAAGTTAATGCTTTTTAAAAAGATAAAATTATCCATTAGTCCCTCCAACTAAAAGTTCATAGAGTACTTGATATTCTGTGTCCTGCTGTTCATTTACCATATCAGTGTGGTACTTTTATGATGTTCCCCTATCCAGAATTGAACTGTTTAAATTACTATATTTAGTTTTGATTATTTTAAGTGTATTATTAATTATTTTAACTTAACAGTGTGATGCCATTAGTGTATTGGAGAAAGAACATGACTACAGAGATGAACATTTTGATTTTATTCAGTCACATATCCGGAAGTTTTGTTTACAGTGTATCCTTTTAAATACATTTATTGATTCAGTGTACCACTTTACCTTTTTTCTTGTTTTTTAAAGTTAAAAGAATTAAATTGATGGACTTGAGAAATTCTGTAAACATTCTCCTTCTGCCTCTGGTTGGAAATTTCATTTTAATTCCCAAATTATTTATATTTGGATATTTCAAGATAGAAAAGCAAATATTGAAGTATATTACTTTTATTTGCTGTGTTTAAAGTATGCTTAAGAAAAATAATTATCAGTTGTATGTGGAAAAGTCTAGTAAGCTGATGAACAGATCTGATTTAAAAACTGTATTTGTTGGTGGGTGGTAGGGCAAAGTCAATATTGCGTTTTTTGTGTTTTCGTTTGTAATTTATTTAGTGTGTTGTCATCTTCTCCACATATAGCCCAACAGTGGTTTCAAAATCTGGCTCTGCCTATCTAGACATATTGGATTAGAGTATTCCAAAGGGAGGCTGGAGAATCATCTGTACTTTAGAAACCTTCCTGAAAAATCTATCATAGAAAGTCTTGTGAATCTAGATTGCAAGGATTAGGTAAGCCAGTGAGCAATAATTACATCTAAAAGAGGGAGAAAATGAAAGTTAACAGTGAATACTTTTTAGAGACTTTACTGTTGAAAACTTAGTTAACACCTTGAATACACTGAAGAGTAAACTCACCAACCCTCTTGGATCAGATATTTTGCAGTTGCATTCCCCAGCCAAAGCTTTTGAGTCTGAAACGTAATGAAATGATATTAGGAATAGATAGTAATGAGTAATACACACATGTTTATAGTGTCTACAATTTATAAATCATTTTCATTAGTGGGCATTTAATTTAAGGACCACTTATAGAAAGCCTGAGTAAGATCACTTGACACTGATAGTTTCCCTTTCCCCTTTTCCCTTCTGTTCTTTCTCTTTATGGGCCTTTCTCTTTTGTCACCAAATGGCTAAGTTGGTTGAGTTAAAGGATACTAGTCTACCATAATGTCTTCAGAAATAAAATAAAAAGTAGGAGTAATTGTAGTGTAGGTATCTATAGCCCTTTTTTAATGTTATCTTTAGGGATTAGAAAATTTGAGAATAAACAGTCTCTTTAATCATTTATTTAATGCTATACTTAAAAATGTAAATACAGGGCCAGGCGCGGTGGCTCATGCCTGTAATCCCAGCACTTTGGGAGGCTGAGGTGGGTGGATCACGAGGTCAGGAGATCGAGACCATCCTGGCTAACATGGTGAAACCCCGTCTCTACTAAAAATACAAAAAATTAGCTGGGTGAGGTGGTGGGCACCTGTAGTCCCAGCTACTTGGGAGGCTGAGGCAGGAGAATGGCATGAACCCAGGAGGCAGAGCTTGCAGTGAGCAGAGATCCGGCCACTGTACTCCAGCCTGGGCAACAGAGCGAGACTCCGTCAAAAAAAATAACAATAATAGTAATGTAAATACAGAAATGTAATCGGAAAGGAAGCTTTCTACCAAAATAATTAGAGACCTAGAGCCAGTTGATTTTAAAAGATTACAAAATGTGAGAAGTCATCTCAAAATAGTGAGGTATGTATTTATCAGTGACAGACAGTGACAGTTCAAAATCACTGTTATTAAAGTTTTAATTGCAATGTAGGTTTTTCAGTTACAGAAATCTTCCAAATTATCATAATTTGGTTTTCATTGTGGCGAAGGTCATTAATGCAAAGTTCATACAGTTAAACTTTTGCCTAAGATTATGTTTGTCTCTACCATGTTAAAGTTTCATATCAAAGTAAGTTTAGTAAGTTGTATTTAGCAATACTGCTTTTAGGTTCATAAGCCTCAGGTCATGTCCCAGAAAATATGAGTATCCCAGTTAGGAAGTTAGACTGAGGCCGGGCGCGGTGGCTCAAGCCTGTAATCCCAGCACTTTGGGAGGCCGAGCACTTTGGGAGGCCGAGGTGGGCAGATCACGAGGTCAGGAGATCGAGACCATCCTGGCTAACACGGTGAAACCCCGTCTCTACTAAAAAATACAAAAAAACTAGCCGGGCGAGGTGGCAGGCGCCTGTAGTCCCAGCTACTCGGGAGGCTGAGACAGGAGAATGGCGTAAACCTGGGAGGCAGAGCTTGCAGTGAGCCGACATCCGGCCACTGCACTCCAGCCTGGGCGACAGAGCAAGACTCTGTCTCAAAAAAAAAAAAAAAAAAGAAGTTAGACTGTACTCCCAGCATTTCCCCGTTGGCCTAGGTCACCATCTCCCTTGGAGAAACAAGGGCCAGTGCCAGAATGTGGGTCGTCATAGAATTTCTGGTAGCCACTCTGAACCCATCAGTGGTCAGTGGTCACGTTGTCCATGTATGTCTTAGTATTTACATCCACTGTGTCTTTTGGATAAAAGGTCATCTTCATGTGAGGTTGTGTGATTTCAAGTTTTGTCATGAAATGTGCTTTTGCATTGGGTTATTCCTGAAAGCTTCCTAATTGGTACCTGGTGGTTCACCTTTCAACATGGGGTTTCTTTTGCCCTCTGCAATGAGTGTCCTGAGCCTTATCCCTGAAGTCTTAATTCCTGGGTTTAGTAAAAACTACAAAGAGGCACTGTTATATACCATTTTTGTTGAAAAGGCAAACAAAACAGCTGTTGATAAGTAATATTCCCTTCGTGAAGTTTAGGAAAGTCAAAGTCATAAAAATTGTCCTTTTATGTGCTTTAAATATAGAAGTAGTAGTAGTGTCAGTATTTCTAGATTTACCTTTACTTCTTTTCTTAATGAGACTTCTACCTTCCTAAGTTAAATTGATTATGTAAAAATTCTTTTATCAATTATAGCCCATATGAAGGTAGTATTTTTTACTTTTGAAGTTCTTGATTACCATATAATATACCTTTAGAGTTATTTCTGAAACTAAAATGCATAGAAATAAAAGTTAAGCTGAAAACACAGAATTTTATGGTATTTGCTCATGACATTTGTCCAGAATTTTCTTAACCATATTATTCAGATGGTGCAGCACTTATTTACACTTCAGTAAAAGAAAACAAAAATATAGACTTAGTATATAAATACATCGTTCAGAAACTGTATGGATTTCCCTATAAGATTCCTGCTGTTGTTGTGGAAAAGGATGCAGTATTTATGTAAGTGCACTCTTAAATATATAATTTTATCGTGTATTATTGCTACTATTTGATGGTGAATCGTTATTTTCAGTTTTGAGTTGGGACCAATAGACCTTTCCATGATGAGTAAGTGAGAATTTATCTGTTCCTAGATTGGTTTTTGTTTATAACCTGTCTTGATTTATCTATTACTGCCTTTTAGATTTACTGCTGGCCTGAGCCCTTTTTCAAAAGTTTTTACTATTTATAGCTAAACTGTCTACTGGGTGCCTATATTAGTGTATTGTATCTGCTTATTCTTTAATTGATTATGATAGATAAATGGCCAAATATGTGATCTAGACATGCTTTTAAAAAGTTACCTGGCCGAGCACGGTGGCTCATGCTTCTAATACCCAGCACTTTGGGAGGCCAAGAGCGGATCACCTGAGGTCAGGAGTTCAAGACAAGCCTGGCCAAGATGGTGAAACCCCCTCTCTAATAAAAAAATACAAAAATTAACCCGGGTGTGGTGGTGCACACCTGTAGTCCAAGCTACTTGGGAGGCTGAGGCCCAAGAATTACTTGAACCTGGGAGGCAGAAGTTGCAGTGAACCGAAATTGCACCACTTCACTCCAGCTTAGGTGACAGAGCAAGACTCCATTTCAAAAAAAAAAAAAGAGAAAAAAGAAGAAAAAGTTACCTGAATAGTCCAGGCATAGTGGCTCGTGCCTAAAATCCCAGCACTTTGGGAGGCTGAGGTGGAAGGATTATTTGAGCCCAAGCACCCAAGACTAGCCTGAGCAACATTGTGAGACCCCATATCTACCAAAAATTTAAAAATCAGCCAGGTGTGGTGGTACGCACCTGTGGTTCAGCTACTTGGGAGGCTGAGGTGGGAGGATCACTTGAGCCTGGGAGACGGAGGCTGCAGTGAGCCATGGTTGAGCCACTGTGCTCCAACCTGGGCAACAAAGCAAGACTCTGTCTCAAAAAAAAAAGAAAAGGTAACAGTATAAAATTAGGAGGTAATAATTACTGCCCCCTTCCCCCAAGTTAACACCAATGACATTTGTAATGTTGGTAATCTTTTTTGAGACAGGGTCTCACTCCTGTTACCCATCCTGGAATGCAATGGCACAATCTCGGCTCACTTCAGTCCCTACTTCCCAGGCTCAAGCGGTTCTCCTCTCTCAACCTCCTCCCAAGTAGCCAGGACTACAGGTGTACGCCACCATGCATGCCCAGCTAATTCTTTTCCTTTTGTATTTTTTGTAGAGATGGGGTTTTGGCATGTTGCCCAGGATTTCATTTTAAGTAGAAATTGGTAAAACGTGGACATCATAATAAAAAGCTAATTCGTTTTCCATAATTGTTCAAATTGACTTCATAAAAGTGTTCCTTTTACATGATCTTGGACTGAATGAAAGAATGACTATATAAATGCTTGAGAATTTACCATATGTATTTCTTTCCAGTCCAGCAGGGTGGGATAATGATAAGAAAATAGGAATATTACATGAAAATTTTCAAACATTAAAAGCAGAAGATAATTTTGAAGACATCGTAACTAAACCACCTGTTCGAAAGGTAACCGATTTAGTAAATAATTTCAATATTTAGACTTTAGACTGAGGGGAAGTCCGTACTTTAAGATTGAAGGTAGAAAGGCAAAAATGTCCTTTTTCCATCTGGAAGCTTTCTAAGTATAATTTGGGTGTGTCTCTAATGTACGGTTTACATAAGGATTTGTTTTAACAAAATATACATCAGCTATTCAGCTGATTAAATCTTTGCCCTTGGCATATTAATATTAGCAATTGTTAGTGCAGAATCCATATTCTAATATAGTGCCTTGGAAATCAGAGATTGGCATGAGTGAATATGTGGATCTTACAGAGTTTGAATAGGTAGAAGCCGTGAACTTTCCAACCTAGAGCTTGGCCAAGAGCCAAGAAGACATTGCTAGAATAATTCTGTTGGTTCTATCTTTTGAGGCAGGTCTTGGATCTTCTCTCCAGTTAGTTACCCACATTAGCTCACAGCTATCCAAGAACTTGCAATTTTCTGTATTGTTTTAGTTTAGTTTTTTTTTTTTTGAGATGGAGTCTCGCTGTGTCACTCAGCCTGGAGTAAAATGGCATGATCTCAGCTCACTGCAACCTCTGCCTCCCAGGTTCAAGCGATTTCTGTCGCCTCAGCCTCCCAAGTAACTGGGATTACAGGCACCCACCATCTTGCCCAGATAATTTTTTTTTGTATTTTTGTAGAGGCGGGTTTCACCATGTTGGCCAGGCTGGTCTCGAACTCCTAACCTCAAGTGATCCGCCTCCCTCGGCCTCCCAAAGTTCTGGGATTACAGGTGTGAGTCACTGCGCCCGGCCCGGTTTTAGTCTTAACTCTGACTATCTGTTAAATCAGATCCCAGAAGATACACTGCTTTCCTATATCTTGATTTCATGTTAAGCAGTGTATAGTGTTCTATAGATAGAGATGTTTCTGAAAGCTCTATAAAAACAAGTATTTGCATAAATAGACTATCCCTAATCTGAAAATCCAAAATGCTCAAAAATCTGAAACACTTTGAGCACCAACATGACTCTCAAAAGAAAATGCTAATTGAAACGTTTTGGATTTTCAGATTACAGATGCTGAACTGATAAGTATTAATGCAAATAGGCTGGGCGCGGTGGCTCAAGCCTGTAATCCCAGCACTTTGGGAGGCGGAGACGGGCGGATCACGAGGTCAGGAGATCGAGACCATCCTGGCCAACACGGTGAAACCCCGTCTCTACTAAAAAATACAAAAAACTAGCCGGGCGAGGTGGCGGGCGCCTGTAGTCCCAGCTACTGGGGAGGCTGAGGCAGGAGAATGGCGTAAACCCGGGAGGTGGAGCTTGCAGTGAGCCGAGATCCGGCCAGTGCACTCCAGCCTGGGCGACAGAGCCAGACTCCATCTCGAAAAAAAAAAAAAAAGTATTAATGCAAATATTCAGCAGTCTGAAACACTTCCACTTCTGGTTGCAAGCATTTCGGATGAAGGATACTCAACTTGTAGTACTTCTCACTGACTGACTTTAATCTTGACATACGTATCAAGAAAAAATAATTTTGATTTAGAGTTTTCAGAATCCACTCATAATATAAAGCATCCATCTTCTGTTCGTGGGTTATTGTTAGTAATAAGAAAAGGTCAGCCGGGCGCACTGGCTCACACCTGTAATCCCAGCCCTTTGGGAGGCCAAGGTGGGTGGATCACGAGGTCAGGAGTTCGAGACCAGCCTGACCAACACGGTGAAACCCTGTCTCTACTAAAAATAGAAAAATTAGCCAGGCGTGGTGACGCGTGCTTGTGATCCCGGCTACTTGGGAGGCAGAGGCACGAGAATCGCTTCAACTCGGGAGGCGGAGCTTGCAGTGAGCTGAGATGGCACCATTGCACTCCAGCCTGGGCGACAGAGTGAGACTCCAAAAAAAAGAAAAAATGAAAAGGTCAAATGAAAAATCAGTTGGTGTGGTATTTGGTTTGGATACTTATTAAAAGAAATGCATACATAAAAATAAGAGAGCAGGCCGGGCGCGGTGGCTCAAGCCTGTAATCCCAGCACTTTGGGAGGCCGAGACGGGCGGATCACGAGGTCAGGAGATCGAGACCATCCTGGCTAATACGGTGAAACCTTGTCTCTACTAAAAAATACAAAAAAACTAGCCGGGCGAGGTGGCAGGCGCCTGTAGTCCCAGCTACTCGGGAGGCTGAGCCAGGAGAATGGCGTAAACCCTGGCGGCGGAGCTTGCAGTGAGCTGAGATCCGGCCACTGCACTCCAGCCTGGGTGACAGAGCGAGACTCC
>NC_045435.1:135353595-135367885 GCF_002776525.5 Piliocolobus tephrosceles
TTGAGGCGGAGTCTTGCTCTGTCGCCCGGACTGGAGTGCAGTGGCCAGATCTCAGCTCACTGCAAGCTCCGCCTCCCGGGTTTACGCCATTCTCCTGCCTCAGCCTCCCGAGTAGCTGAGACTACAGGCGGCCGCCACCTCGCCCAGCTAGTTTTTGTATTTTTAGTAGAGACGGGGTTTCACCGTGTTAGCCAGGATGGTCTCGATCTCCTGACCTCGTGATCCGCCCGTCTCCGCCTCCCAAAGTGCTGGGATTACAGGCTTGAGCCACCGTGCCCGGCCTCAGATTGTGCTTTTTTAATTTATCTTTTTCTTTTATTCATTCCACAAATATTTATTGAGTATCACCTCAGGCCCTGTTTAGGTTCTAAGTGCTAAATGGGAAGGAGAGTGATACATATAATAAACCAATACGTAGACACCTGTCAAGTAGTGATAAGTGCTACAGAAATAAAGCAGGGTGTAGGGAGAGTAAGCGAGGGGACTGGGCCGTGAGGCATGCTGTTTATGAACGCTGGGGGAAGGTCTTTGATAAAGAGGGGAGAATGCTGAAAGCAGAGGGAACTAAAAGTGCACATGCCCTGAAGCAGAAATGTATGAGGAAGACGGAGCAGGAAAGAGCTGTGAGGAAGGTTAGAGTGCCAGGAGATGAGAGGCAGGATTAAGTTATTGTGGGTCTTTATCATTAGGCTACAATAAGGACTTTAGGTTTCATTCTGAGTTAGATGGAAAGTGATTGAGAGTTTGAGCAGGGGAGTGATATAATCTGACTTAACCTTTTAAAAGAATCACTGGCTCCTGGGAAGAGAATAGATTGGGTATGTGTTATACAGCAAGAATAGAAGCAGGAGACTTTGCAATTCCTTTTCCTAATTACTCAGCTCATAGAATAGCCATTATATTTTTATTTCAGAGAAACAAGGGACAAGTTGCATTTCACTTAACTAGGATATTACTGGCCCTTTTAAAACACCGTAACTGCTGTTTAGCAAATTTTGTGAGCGTGATTAATATGCTTGTGACTCTAGGGTTGTGCTGTTCAACGCAGTAGCCACTTGCCTCATATGCCTTTTAAATGTAAAATTAGATAATATTAAAAATCAATTCCTTAGTAACACTAGCCACATTTCAAGTGCTCAGTAGCCACTGGTGGCTAGTGACTGCCATACTGAACAGCAGAGATACAGAACATTTCTAGAACTGTAGCTAGTTACTGGACATCTCTGCTGGAGGCCTTGGGTAGGGCAGCTCACACATGTGAACATAAATATAGTATAGGTAATGTTCAAATTCTTGAACTGTTTTTTTAATTAGTCTAACCTAGAGAATAAGTTACTAATAGTGTTAGCATAATATATTAAACTTGCTCATTTGTGCATTGCTCATTTCAGTTTGTACATGAGAAGGAAATTATGGCAGAAGATGATCAAGTGTTTCTTATGAAGCTACAGGTATGAAATTATGTCAGAAGCAGACTTAGTATGGTTAATGAGTAAACTGTTCTTGTGTGTATTTTCTTTAAAAATACACCAGTATATGCTATGAATGTCTAAACTAGGATTATTTTGGTTTTTTTCAGTCCCTTTTAGCAAAGCAGCCACCAACTGCAGCTGGAAGGCCTGTGGTCAGTATTACAAATTTTGACAAAATGCTTAAAATGTAGTACATACTATTTTAGTTCTTTTTTCTTAATTATGTACATATTTCATATGGGTGTGCTTTGATATAAACTTGAATTCAGAATTCTTCTGTAATTTGTGAGATTTTAAAAGTGTAAAGATCTATTTGTAACATTTGTTTTGTGTCAATACTCAGCCATTTATGTGTCATTTTACAAATTCTCACAACCACCTTATGAGGCAGGACTGTTATTAGCCCCATTTTGCAGATGAGGAAATGGGAGCCTTAGGGAGGACATTGTGGCTTGCCTGAGATTACAAAGCTAGAAGAATACAAGTCCAGATTGGAAACCAAATCTGACTCCCAAGCTTGTAACTATACATCATCAGTCAATATGTTCTTTATTTTCTATGAAAGGAAAATTAGTATGTTGAAATGTAATGAGCCTCTCTCTGGCATTCTCTAATAATGAGGACAGGATTGCTAACAATTTTGTCAATGGCTTGCATTATAAACGTACCAGCAGAACAGGGGATAGTTGCAAAGTAATTTCTTTTTACAATAATAACTTTTGTGAAAATGAAAGTTTCAGGTTTTTATAATTGTATTTTCCTATTTTTACATAGGATGCTTCACCAAGAGTCCCAGGAGGCTCCCCGCGAACACCAAATAGATCTGTATCATCTAATGTTGCCAGCGTATCACCCATCCCTGCTGGGTCAAAAAAAATTGATCCAAACATGAAAGGTACATCTCTTTTTAGGAGATAACAAGATGATACATTTTACGATAGAAATCTAAAATTTCACCTTTTGCCGTAACTATTTTCATTCTTGTGCAATATCTTTTAGGCTTTGTCTCTATGGACATATAATCTCATAGTTAACCAGATTGTAAACTATTTTACAGTGTATTTGTGATGTATCATTTCTATGATAGAAGTTTTGTTATATTTAATCACTTTCCTGGTAGATCATTGAAGAAATTCACAATTTACACTATAGTAAGTAATCTGCAATTAACATAAAGAAAAAACTATATGCATAATAGTTATTTCTGTAGGAACAATTGCCATAAAGTGGGATTAGTACGTCAAAGAGTTTATGTTTTTATGCCTTTGGATAATATTTTTTCAAATGGATTGTTCAACTTTGCATGTCATCAACATTGAGTGCTGCAGTTTTACCACAACCTAATTAACATGCTTTAAATACTACCTAGTAAGAGTTTTTCTCCTAGTATTTTCCTTCTATTTTTGTTTCTCTTCTGTGAATTGTTTATTGCTATCATTTGCCCATTTATCTCTGGGAACTTCTACCGGTTTTCATGTAGGATACCTAATATTTGAGGCAATTTCTCAACAGTTCTATTTTTAAAGAATTCTTTTCAAAAGGGAGATATATATTAGTATATAACATCTTTTTGTTTAAAATACCTTTGGCCTTTTAAAAATAACATTCTAATTTTTAAATAATTACTTTACACTCTTAAAGTTTACTCATTAAAGAAATTACTCAGCATCAAAAGATCAAACTAGACTTGAATTTGGAATATAAAACTCTTAAATTTTAAGTTTATTCATTTTCTGTATGTGATTACTATAATAATAATTTATGGAAAAATCTTATGTTTTGACTAAAGCTTTTTGTTTTTTGTTTTTTATAGCTGGAGCTACAAGTGAAGGCGTTCTGGCAAATTTCTTCAACAGTTTGTTGAGTAAAAAGACTGGCTCTCCAGGAGGCCCTGGTGTGAGTGGTGGTAGCCCTGCAGGTGGGGCTGGAGGTGGAAGCAGTGGTTTACCACCGTCCGCCAAAAAGTCAGGTATGCGTATGGGGAGCAAGTCACTTTTTTTAAAATAACAGCTTTATTGAGATATAATGAAGTTAGTTCACTGATACATAATTCTGTGGTTTTGGTATCTTTTTTTTTTTTTTTTGAGACGGAGTCTCGCTCAGTCGCCCAGGCTGGAGTGCAGTGGCGCGATCTTGGCTCACTGCAAGCTCCGCCTGCCGGGTTCACGCCATTCTCCTGCCTCAGCCTCCCAAGTAGTTGGGACTACAAGCGCTCGCTGCCATGCGCGGCTAATTTTTTTTGCATTTTTAGTGGAGACGGGGTTTCACCGTGTTAGCCAGGATGGTCTCGATCTCTTGACCTCGTGATCCGCCCGTCTCGGCCTCCCAAAGTGCTGGGATTACAGGCTTGAGCCACCGCGCCCGGCCTGGTTTTGGTATCTTTACTAAGTTGGGCAGGCCATCACCATAATCTGATTTTAGAACATTTTTATCTCCCCAAAAGAAACCTCGAATCTTCTCTCTTTCTTCTGTGGATTTGCCTATCTGGACATTTCATGTAAATGGAGTTATACAATGTATGGCTTTAACAAATGTTTTTGAAACTCATACATGTTGTAATATGTATCAGTACTTCATTTCTTTTTTTTTTTCTTATTTGAGAAAAAGAAATAGCCCAGGCTGGAGTGCAGTGGCGTGATACTGCAGCCTCTGCCTCCAGGGTTCAAGTGAGTCTCCTGCTCCGGCCTCCCGAGTAGCTGGGATCACACAGGCACCTGCCACCATGCCCAGCTAATTTTTGTATTTTTAGTAGAGATGGCGTTTCACCATGTTGGCCAGGCTGGTCTCAAACTCCCTGCCTCAAGTGATCTGCCCACCTCAGCCTCCCAAAGTATTGGGATTACAGGCGTGAGCACCACACCCAGCCTTCATTCCTTTTTAATTGCTGAATAATATTTTATTATATGGCTATACCACATTTCATTTATCCATTTACTGGGTGATGGACATCTGAGTTTCATCTACTTTTTGACTATTATTAATATGGTGCTGCTGTGAATATCCATTTTTGTGTGGATATTTGTTTGTAATTCTCTTGGGTAAGTACCTAAGTGGAATTACTGGGTTGTGTAGTAACTCGGTTTAAACAAAGGTTTTGAAGAACTGCCAAAATGTTTTCCAAAATGCTGTATCATTTTAAATAGTCATCAGCAGGTTAGGAAAGTTTGTTTCTCTGTATCCTTGCCACATTTTTATTGTCATCTATTGTTACCACTCATCATCATCTCTAGATGCTAAATTTTTGTTGCTATTTTCTGTTTTACTGTTCTTATTGTCCTGTGCCTTAAAAAAAAAAAAACAAAAAAACCCCACCTTTCTGAGGTTAAATGACAGGTGCCTGTTTTAACTCCATTTGGTAACAGATCCACAATTTAAAATGAGGGAATTTGTTTTTTCTTGAAATGTATTTTTTTTTTTAGTTTTTATTTTTTAGACAGAGTCTCACTCTGTTGCCCAGGCTGGAGTGCAGTGGTGTGATCTCAGCTCACTGCAACCTCTACCTCCCGGGTTCAAGCAGTTCTCCTGCCTCAGCCTCCTGAGTAGCTGGGATTACAGCAGGGTTTCACCATGTTGGCCAGGCTGATCTCGAACTCCTCACTTGAAGTGATCCTCCCACCTTGTCCTCCCAAAGTGCTGAGATTACAGGTGTGAGCCACCACGTCTGGCTTGAAATTTTTAAATTAAGGGTTGTTTATATAATTTAGTGTGTTAAATAAAGTTAATGAAAGTGTTAGCAATTTTTAAATGAAGAGATATTGGTGAAAACGATACTTTCACTTATATCTAAATCTTGTTTGTTTTCTTTTTCTTCAATGTAGGCCAGAAGCCTGTCTTAGATGTTCATGCGGAACTAGATAGAATTACACGAAAACCAGTTACAGTTTCTCCCACAACACCTACATCTCCTACGGAAGGAGAAGCTTCTTGAAGATACCAAATAAAGCCATTTATTCAGTTTTCTGGGATAATGTAAACATGCCTCTGCCTTTTCCTTCAAAAGTGGAATTAGAAAGCTGGAGTGCTTCTTCAGATGGATTAAATTTATGTCTTTTGTGTGTGTGTGTGTGTGTGTGTGTGTGTGTGTGTGTGTGTGTGGTTGCCCATTTTTTAGAAGGAGCTATACAGAAGAAAAATGATTCTACATTATGTAGGATTGCTGTTTGCATTGCCATTTTGCATAAGGAAGTAATTTTTGATTTTGAAAATCTCAAAACTTTAGATCTGAAATACAACCATGTGATTGTATTCTAAAGGCTATTTAAAACGTAAAAGGGTTTAGGGGAAGGGCAGAAAACATGCAATTTGGGCATTGACTGACTTGGAAGTCTAAGCTTATTTTAGTTATAACTATTAAAATCATTTAAAAAAAATTGTTAGTTTTGCTGACAGAAAAATCGTCAGTTGTCAGATTTTGCACACCAAAATAAATGTACCACCACACACGGAATATGCTAAGAAAACTATCAGATAGCGTTTGATACACTAGTCATTGTCTCAATCACTGATCCTGTAAGTTGTCACCAAAATATGATTTAGAATCTTTAACTGAGAAGAAGAGAAAGCACACTGCCTAAATGTGTAAAAGAAAAATGCAGAGGTTATTCAAATGTAAAGAGGTAACAATCTTTGGATTTGTCTATACATATATATATATATGGCTTTGCCTTAATATACCCCCTTTTTTTGTGACTTTCAACTGTAATCAGTTAATAAAGTATTTATTCTCTGCATTCAGGTTCAAATAATGTGTTGCATTCTCTTATGTTTAAATTTACATGTGTCAGGTAATAAGTGAGATTATTAGTACAGTCATCCCTTGGTATCCATGAGGGATTGGTTCCAGGACCCACCTCAGGCACCAAAGTCTACAGATGCCCAAGTCCCAGATATAAAATGGCATAGTATTTGCATTCACATCCTCCTGTTTACTTTAAATCATCTCTTGATGATAATACCTAATTCACTGTAAATGCTATGTATATACTTATACTGTATTGTTCAGAGGAAAATAACAAAAAAAGTGCCTGTTTAGTTGCAATTTTTTTTTTCAAATATTTTCCTTCTGCCGTTGGTTCAGTCCATGGATATGGAACCCACACATACAGAGGGCTGACTAATTTAAAATGTTTGACCTAATTAGTAATATAATTATTAAGTATTCTGACCCAAGAGATACATGAATACATGACATTCCCTATCCTATAAATTTCCTTAATTTGGGAATTTGCCTTGGTCAACACATCTTCCTCACAGTCGTGCCTCAAACTGTAGAATTGTATGTCAGTATATCTAGTAGATAAAAATACAGCCTTTTATCATTTAACGGGAAGAAGCTGATTTAAAAGCTTGGCAGTTGGACTAACACATAGCCAGTCCATTACAGGTGAGAACACCTGTTGCTGATTCCACCTTTTCAATACTCAGTTTTCAATTACTGTTTTAGAAACTTCAGTGGCCGGGTGCGGTGGCTCAAGCCTGTAATCCCAGCACTTTGGGAGGCCAAGACGGGTGGATCACAAGGTCAGGTGATCGAGACCATCCTGGCTAACACAGTGAAACCCCATCTCTACTAAAAAAATACAAAACACTAGCCGGGCGAGGTGGCGGGCGCCTGTAGTCCCAGCTACTTGGGAGGCTGAGGCAGGAGAATGGTCTAAACTCGGGAGGCAGAGCTTGCAGTGAGCTGAGATCCGGCCACTGTGCTCCAGCCTGGGCGACAGCGAAACTCCGTCTCAAAAAAAAAAAAAAAAACAGAACAAATGGATCGTTTTATTGAAGTTCAACTAAAGAACACATCTACATTTGACCTGAGTCATTTATATAGTTGGGGGCAAAATGGTTACTGCCCTTTAAATTGGTCTTTGTTACTACTTTGAAATCAATATTCCGAAGTTTTTTTAAACAAAAAGTTGGAAGACAATACCTCTATTATCTAACACAATCACTTCATTAAAACTTTAAAATCTATTTAGTCTTAACAGTATATGACACCTTATATTTAATATAAATGTTAAAAATATACGAGAGGTTGGGTGTGGGTGGTTCACACCTATAATCCCAGCACTTTGGGAGGCTGAGGTGGGAGGATCGCTTGAGCCCAGGAGTTTGAGACCAGCCTGGGCAACATGAGACATCTTTACAAAAAGTTAGCAGGGTGTGGTGGCACATGCCTGTAGTTCCAGTTACTTGGGAGGCTGAGGTGGGAGGATCACAACCAGAAAGTCGAGGCTACAGGGAACTGTGATCGTGCCACTGCACTCCAGTTTGGGAGATAAACCTTGTCACAAAAATATATATATATAATATATATGTATAAATATAGATGTATGCATAGATGTATATGTGTATATGTATATCTACATGTATAAATATAGATATACACGTATGTATATGAGAGGATAAAATGGTGTTCATGGACATACAAAAATTTATGAAAACATTTTGTCTGATAAAATATTTGAGGTAGGCCGGGCACGGTGGTTCACGCCTATAATCCCAGCACTTTGGGAGGCCAAGGCAGGCAGATCACGAGGTCAGGAGATCAAGACCATCCTGGCTAACACGGTGAAACCCCGTCCCTATTACAAAATACAAAAAATTAGCCAGGTGTGGTGGGGGGCGCTCAGCTACTCCGGAGGCTGAGGCAGGAGAATGGCGTGAACCCGGGAGGTGGAGCTTGCAGTGAGCTGAGATTGTGCCACTGCACTCCAGCCTGGGCGACAGTGAGACTCCTCTGTCTCAATAAAAAAAAAAAAAATTTTTTTGAGATAAACAATGCCATTGATAAAATCTTTAGTCCAAAAAGGGTTCTGCAAAAAGGGTGGTGAAGATTCTCTAAATCAGTACTTGATGAAGTAAGTGGAACTAATGAAAAAAGGAAAACTGCAGACAGTATTTGGTATACTTGGATATATCTGCTACCTTGTTTGCATGTATAAACCAACTCATTCTGTGTGTGTGAGACGTTGAACATGTACTAGAAAATCCTTGAAATTAATTGAGTTGTTACTTCAATTTACTGTAATTGTTCACTCTGGGATTTAGTTTAATCTTAAAACCTTGCATAGATCATGTTTAAATCTGAAACCTTCACGCCTGTAATCTCAGCACTTTGGGAGACCGAGACAGGTGAATCACGAGGTCAGGAGTTCAAGACCAGCCTGGCCAATACGGTGAAATCCCGTCTCTACTAAAAATACAAAAAATTAGCTGGGCGTAGTGGCAGGTGCCTGTAATCCCAGCTACTCAGGAGGCTGAGGCAGGAGAATCGCTTGAAGCTGGGAGGCAGAGGTTGCAGTGAGCCGAGCTCCCACCACTGCACTTCAACCCCAGTGACAGAGTGAGACTCCGTCTCAAAAATCTGAAACCTATTTTTGTACGAATTTTTTGCAAGTAACTTTGTTTTAAAACTATTTGTTTTTAAGCCAACTTTATTGAAGTACACAATACAGAAAAAATGTGCAAGTGTATGGTTTGAAGTATCACAAGGTGACCACATATAACCAGCACCAAAATAAGCAACAGAACATTAGCCAGCCCTCACAGAAGCTTCCAGTGTGCCCCCTCAATCAGTATCCCCACCCACCAAGTAACCACTGCCTAACTTACAAATACGCAGGTAAGTTTGGCTTATTTTTAAGCTTTATATAAATTGAATCTTACAGAGTTAATATTATTTTAGTGCCAGGCATCTTTCAATATCAAGTTTGTGGCTAATCCATTTTGTTGCGTGTATCAATAGTTATTGCAGCATGTTATTCCATTGTGCAAATATAGTATCTATTATGCTATAGATGGTTTTGTATTAGTTTCCTGTTACTGCAGGAAATTACCACAAATTTGGTGACTTAAAACCATATAAATTTATTATTTTACCATGCTGGGGGTTGAAAGTCCAAAATAAGCCTCACTTGGCTAAAGTTAAGTGTCAGCAGAGCTGGCTTTTTTTTTTTTTTTTTTGAGGCTCTAGAAGAGTATCTGTTGTCTTTCTGGCGTCTAGAAGCTGCCTGCATTCTTTGGCTCTTGGCCGCTTCTCCAAAGCCAGCAGCCTAGCATCTTCAACTTTGCATCCGTCACATCACTTTCTTTCTGATCTCCGTCTCCCTCTTGTAAGGACTGAAGTGATTAAATTGGGCCCCTTGAATAATTCCATATACCCTCCCTTAACACTTTCAATATTTCACTGCACTCTCTTGCTTGCATTGTTTCTGAAAAGGAATCAGATGAAATTCTTATCTTTGTTCCTCTAAAGGGGCTTTTTTCCTCTGGCTTCTTTCAAGACTTTTTCTTTAATTTTCTGCAATTTGAATATGATATGCCTAGGTGTAGGGTTTTTTTTTTTTTTTTCATTTGTTTTCATTTTATTTTATTAATTTTATTTTTTGAGACAAGGTCTCACTCTGTCACTCAGGCTGGAGTGCAGTGACTCAATCAGGGCTCACTGCAACCTCTGCCTCCCAGGCTCAAGCAATCCTCCAATCTCAGCCTCCCTAGTAGCTGGGGCTACGGGCACACACCACCACACCCAGCTAATTTTTGTATTGTTTGTGAAGACAGGGTTTCACCATGTTGTCCAGGCTGGTCTCAGACTCCTGGGTTCAAGCAATCCTCTTGCCTCAGCCTCCCAAAGTGTTGGGATTACAGGTGTGAGCCACCGCACGCAGCCCATTTATCTTTCTTAATGCTTCCTGAACTTCATGGATCTATAGTTTGGTGTCACATTAATTTGGGGAAATTCTCAGTCATTGCTTCAGATATTGATTTTGTTCCTTTCTTCTCTTGGTATGCCTACTATCTATATATTACACCGTTTGTAGTTGCCCCACAGTTCTTGGACATTTTGTTCCTTTGTGTGCGTGTGTGTGCATGTGTGTCTGTTTTCGCTTTGCTTTTCAGATTTGGAAGTTGCTATTGACATGACCTCCAGCTCACCAATTCTTTCCTCAGCTCAGCAATTCTCTCCTTCAGTCCAGTCTATTATCGAGTCCACCAAAGGCATTCTTTGTTAGCTTTTTCTTAGTCTCTAGCATTTCTTTTTGATACACTCTTAGACTTCACCTCTCTGCTTACATTACCCATCTGTTCTTGCATGTTGTCTGCGTTTTCCACTAGAGTCCTTAGCGTATTAGTCGTAGTTGTTTTAAATTCATGGTCTGATAATTCCAACATCCCTGCTATATCCCAGCCTGGTTCTGATGCTTGCTCCATCTTCAAACTGTTTTTTGTATGCTTCACACTTTTGTGTTAACAGTTGGATATGATGTACAGTAAAAGGAACTCTGGTAAGTAGTCCTTTAGTGGTATATAGAGAGAGGAAGCTTTCTGTATTCCTATGATAAGGTCTCAGTTTTAGTAAGCCTGTGCTCCTGGGATGTAAACCTCACAAGTGCCTTTCAGTACCCCCACCCCTTTTAGGTGGGACAGGATGTCTAGAAGGGGCTGGAGTTAGGTGTTTCCCTTCCACCAGGTTGGTTTGGCTCTGATAATTTATTTTATTTTTTTTTTTATGTTTTGAGACGGAGTCTCGCTCTGTCACCCAGGCTGGAGTGCTGTGGCCAGATCTCAGCTCACTGCAAGCTCCGCCTCCCGGGTTCACGCCATTCTCCTGCCTCAGCCTCCCGGGTAGCTGGGACTACAGGCGCCGCCACCTCGCCCGGCTAGTTTTTTGTAGTTTTTAGTAGAGACGGGGTTTCACCGTGTTAGCCAGGATGGTCTCGATCTCCTGACCTCGTGATCCGCCCGTCTCGGTCTCCCAAAGTGCTGGGATTACAGGATTGAGCCACCGCGCCCGGCTGGTTTGGCTCTGATAAAACCTCAACAGGTAAGACTGTGGTAGAATCGTTTCTCTTGAGGACAGGGCTTGTTAAGAACAGAATACTCTGGCATATTTCAAAATGGTTACTTTTTCCCCCTCCCCTGCCAGAAGCATGAGAGATCTTCATGGTGAGATCTTCACTCTGATCTTCACTGTGAGAACCTGGGAGAGCTCCTAGAGGTAAAACTCACAAAGTGTGGGGACCCTCTTATGACTGGGTCTTTGTAGAATTACGGACTCACACACTTACCCAAACTGAGCCTCTGGGCAATTCATCAATTACAGTTCAGATTTCTCTGTCCCAGTACCAGTTCCCGCAGAGGTGTATGCCCACTGGTTTCTGCTCCGGTAAGTTGTGATTGTGTGTCACCAGTCTGCCTCCAACTTGGGAGGCAGTGGTTTGCCCTGTGACCATTTCTCTGACAGCTCTACTTCTTTTTTTTTTTGAGACAGAGTTTTGCTCTTGTTGTCGAGGCTGGAGCACAATGGCACCATCTCAGCTCACTGCAACCTCCACCTCCCGAGTTCAAGCGATTCTCCTGCCACAGCCTTCCAAGTAGCTGGGATTACAGGCGCCTGCCAACACGCCCAGCTAATTTTTGTATATTTAGTAGAGACGAGGTTTCACCATGTTGACCAGGCTGGTCTTGAACTTCTGACCTCAGGTGATCCACCTGCCTCAGCCTCCCAAAGTGCTGGGATTACAGGCGTGAGCCACCATGCCTGGCCCTGACAGCTCTACTTCTTAGGACAAAGTGATGACCTCAAAACTCCTTACATGCTGAACTGGAAATCTTATTTACCCCCCTCAAGATCCTCAGTCATATCTGCAAAGTCTCTTTGCCAAGTCAGGTAACATTTGCAGGTTCCAGGGATTTGAACGTAGACATTTTTTGGGGCACTGTTACTCAGCCTAACCACAGGATGCCTGGGTGATTTTTAGTATTTCAATTGTTATTATGAATGATGCTGTTGTAAACACTGTTGAATATGTCTGATGGAAAAACATGTTTTCATTTCTGTTGGGTGTATATGCAGGAGTGGATTATTGGGTCCATAGATTATATATGTTTTCAACCTTAGCAGAGAAAGCCAAAGTTTTTCCAAAGTGCTTTTGAGAATTCCCATTCTTGGGAGGAAATATTTGCAATCATAGATCTGAGAAAGGCCCAGTATCCGGAATATATAAAGAACTCTTACAATTCAATAACAAGACAGCCCAATTTAAACATGGGTAAGGGATTTGAAGAGGTACCTCTCCAAAGGAGATATAAAAATGTAAAATAAGCATATGAAAAGATACTTAACGTCTTTAGTCATTGGGAATATGCAAATCAAAACCACAATAAGATACCACTTCACAACCACTAGGATGGCTAAAATAATGAGTGTCGGTGAGCACATGAAGAAACTGGAACCCCCATCCATTGCTGGTGGGAATGTAAAGTGGTGCAACGGCTTTGGCAAACAGTTTAGTGGTTCTTCGTAAGGTTAAATGTTACCATATGACCTGGCCATTCCATGTCAATGTTTATACCAAACAGAAATAGGAACATATGTCCTCACAGAAACTTGTATACAAATGTGTACAGCAGCATTATTCATAATAGCCAAAAGGCAGAAGCAACTCAAACATCCATCAGCAGACAGATAAATGAAATGATATATCCATACAATAAAATATTAGTCATGAAAAGAAATGGAGTGTTGATGTATGCTACAACATGAATGAACCTTGAAAACATGTTAAGTCAAAGAAGCTAGTCACAAAAAGTCATATTGTGTGATTTCATTTATGTGAAATATCTAGAACAGCAAATGCTCTGAGACAGAAGGTAGACTAGTGGGTTGCTAGAAGGTAGAGAAAGGAGGAAATAAGGAGTGGCTGCTAGTGGGGTTTATTTGGGGGGTAAGGAAAGTACTCTGGAATTATATAGTGGTGTTAGTCGCACAATCTTGTGAATATACTAAAAACTACTGACTCGTACACTTCAAAAGGGTGAATTTTGGGCCGGGCGCGCAAAAGGGTGAATTACATGCCTGTAATCCCAGCACTTTGGGAGGCTGAGGTGGGTGGATCACGAGGTCAGGAGATCGAGATCATCCTGGCTAACACAGTGAAACCCTGTCTCTACTAAAAATACAAAAACTTTGCTGCACGTGGTGGCATGCACCTGTAGTCCCAGCTACTCGGAAAGCTGAGGCAGGAGAATCACTTGAACCTAGGAGGCGGAGGTTGCAGTGGGCTGAGATCATGCCACTGTGCTCCAGCCTGCGTGACAGAGAGACTCCTCATCTCAAAAAAAAAAAAAAAAAAAAAAAAAAGTGAATTTTATGTTAATAATATATAATTTTTTAAAAAAGAATTTCCATAACTTACCAGCAACATGAGAGTTGCAGTTGCTCCACATCCTTGTCTACACAAACTATTGACTGTCTGCAATTTTAGACATTCTGCTGATGTATGGTAGGATCTTGTGGTCTAAATTGTATTTCCTTGATAATTAATGAAGTGAAGCATATTTCATGTTTACTGGCCTTTGGATATCCTCTTTTGTAAAGTACTTGTTTAAGAGTCTTGTCCTTTTTGGAGGTGGGGGGGCAGCTATGTGACTTTTTCTTATTTATTTATTTGAGACAGAGTTTTGCCCTTGTTGCCCAGGCTGGAGTGCAATGGCGTGATCTTGGCTCACCATAGCCTCCGCCTCCCAGGTTCAAGTGATTCTCCTGCCACAGCCTCCCAAGTAGCTGGGATTACAGGTATGCACTACCATGCCCGGCTATTTTGTATTTTTAGTAGAGATAGGGTTTTTCCATGTTAGGCAGGTCTCGAACTCGTGACCTTAGGTGATCCACCTACCTCGGCCTCCCAAAGTGCTGGGATTACAGGTGTGAGCCACCATGCCCGGCCTGACTTTTTCTTATTGTCTTTCTTTCTTTCTTTCTTTCTTTCTTTCTTTCTTTCTTTCTTTCTTTCTTTCTTTCTTTCTTTCTTTCTTTCTTT